>NC_134485.1:52245470-52576720 GCF_040206685.1 Ascaphus truei
AATGTGTTAAAAACAAAGACTGTGTAATTTCTTAAATATTATATAACAAAGTAAGTTTAAGTATATATATCTGAATAAATACACATGTACTGTAACCAAAATCACCCTTATATTCCCAAATGGAGAAAGGAAGGGAAAAGTATCAGTATTGTAAAATATTAGTATGGATAGTCATATAAGTGTAAAATATATATGCACATACAGCTGCAGCGGGCTTTATTCAAACAAATCATGGTGCCGATTTTGTGTGCTCTGCTGTACTCCACGCAGCATGAATGCGGCCAATTGCCCCAGGCACCCGCGTTTATCGCAATTGCTTTGTTGAATTTCATGGATTCTGTTTCTTTGGTTGCAATGAAATGAATGAATTGCAATGTGTACAGTACTGTGCTACTGTGCTACTGTTTCAATTTAAGGTGTTTAAAAAACAGAACTTTAAAATGACATTTTCTGCACTCGCCACACGCGTCTTAAGGCAGTAAGGTTGGAAGACATCCCGCGTCATGACATCGGTATTCCGATGTATACAACGCGTGATTTGTTTCGGCCGCTGCAGCTGTATGTTATATATTAATCTCTTTAAATATATATATAGATCTGTCTCAGTGCCTCCCCTGCTGAAATTCCTCTCCTGGCTTCCTATCAAATCCTGAATCACATATTCAATTCTCCTCCTCACTTTTAAAGCTTTACACTCTTATGCCCCTCCTTTCATTTCAGCCCTAATTTCTCGCTATACACCATCCCAACTCTTGCCTTCTGCTCAAGGATGCCTTCTCTCTATCCCCTTTGTATCTAAAGCCCTCTCTCACCTTAAAACTTTCTCACTGACTGCCTCACACCTCTTGAATGAACTTCACCTCAATACCCGACTAGCACTCTCTCTATCACCTTTAAGGCCCACCTTAAAACACACCTGCTAAACAAAGCATATGAGTAGCTCTGTGGCTAACACTATACACCTAATACATTAACCTTGTCCCCTTGCAGGCACACATACCAGTATGCCCTCCTACTGGAATCTGTGTGTTCCTCCTACCAATTAGATTGTAAGCTCTTCGGAGCAGAGACTCCTTTTCCTAAATGTTACTTTTATGCCTAAAGCACTTATTCCCATGATCTATTTGTATTATTTGTTATTTATATGATTGTCACGTGTATTACTACTGTGAAGTGCTACAGTATGTACATTAATGGTACTACAGTATATAAATAAAGACATACATACATCCAGCTTAAGAATATCCCAATGTTTTGTGATAATGGATTTTATCTCATCAGTATATCTGCTGTGTTATAAAGAGCAAAGACATTTTTTCACGATTTCATATGTGTCTAACATTGGGATTGCTCCTAAGTAGGTCAGATCATTGTCAAAGGCATGCTGTATGTCGCAGGTTCCATACCCTCTTTGTTTAAATTTTAAAGCCAAATCTCTGGACTGTTGGACAAATAATTCTTCATTAGAACACATTCGCTTCAATCGATGGAATTATCCTTTAGGAATTCCCTTGATCAAAGTTGCTGAATGTCCACTGGCTGCTTTAAAAAAAGCATTTTTAGAATTTTCTTTACTGAAAATATCCGTTTGTATAGAATTATTGATATCAATAAATAAAGAGATATCTAAGTAATTGATATATTGTTGATGAGAACTGTATGTAAACTGTAAATTATAATTGTTATGATCGAGGGACTCCAAGAATTCCCCCAAAAGTATGACACCACCTTCCCAAATAAAAATAAGGTCATCGTTATATCTACAATAAAAAATAATATTTTCACAGAAAGTGTTGGTGTTACCATAGATATGTGTAGTTTCCCATTTACCCATAAATAAGTTTGCATATGATGGTGCAAATGATGTGCCCATAGCGGTGCCACGTGATTGTAAGTAATAATGGGTGTCAATTAAGAAATAATTATGTTTAAGAAGAAAAAATATAGATTCTGTAATTAATGTACATTGTGCAGGTGAGAGATCTGAAGTTTGAAGCTAGTGTTGAATGGCAGAAATGTTGTGATTGTGATCAATGATAGTGTAAATTGAAGTGATGTCTAAAGTGACCCAAATGTAATGTGGTGACCAGGTGAATGAGGAAAGAGAGTTGAGGAGATCCATGAAGTCCATGAGAAATGAAGGCAAAGAATGAACCAATGGTTGAAGAAATGTGTTATGTATCATGATAATCTATCACCTAAAGACCCTATACAGGAAATGATCAGTCTGTCTGGTGAGCAGACTAGGGCTTTATGTACCTTCGGAAGGTGATGGAATATAGGGGTAATGGGGTTGGCGACATACAGAAATTAACTCTCTTTTTTGTTATGGACCCCCAATATCACTCCTAAATTACAGCAGCCCATACCGGGGCCTGTATCTCGGGAAGTAGGGGATCCCGAGGCTGAAATCAACTTTCTTCAGCTCAGGAGACCCCCTGCTCACGCACACTATAAATAAAAATAAAATGTAAGCAGCTTCATCACCTTAGCGGCTAACCGCTAAGGCAATGAGGGGTTAAGGCAGACTACCAGGTTTATTGAGGGCAGAGGGGGTGAGTGAAGGGGGTAATAGCCGCAGGATGGTAGAGACCCTGTTAGCCCGTCGCCACCCGCAACTACCCCCACCATGGCAAAGGTAAGGGAGGGGGAAACGGAGGACCGGGGAGCCAGAGGGAGGGAGAGTCTTCATAGTATTCAGTGACAGTGTTCGTGCAGAATATTACAACATACCCAACCAAAAAAGAACAATGAAACCTGCTCTACATTTGTATTTCAAAAATAAAATCCATTTAATATATTTTATTAAGTAATACAAAAGAAAAGATTTTGCCCAGTCAGTAAACAACTTGAGACATTTTTATCCTCTTTACAGCGGTGGTTTCCCCAAGGTTTCATGGAAATCTATATAAATATTATATACACACTGACACACACACACACACACACACACACACACACACACACACACACACACACACACACACACACACACACACACACACACAGTCTCACACAGTCAAATACACACACACACACACAAACATACACACAGAGACACACTGTCTCTTTAAGGGAGCTTGCTCTCGCAATACTGAAGCAGAAGCAGAAAGCAGAGAGAGGGAGAAGAGCTGCCAGTTGCCGGGTAAGGGCTGTGTGCTATTGCCGCTGCCCCACCGGGTCTGGGAACTCTGGGAGAGTTCTCAGCTTTCCCCCTCCGGCGGACATAGTACCACCACAAAAAAAAATGTAAAAGAAAAATTCGACGGCCATTTTGTTTCCGTGACCCCGTTTATAACCCGAGGACCACGCTATAACGGGGTAAAGCTGTATATATAGTGAAAGAAAATAAATGCACTACAGTAAAAGGTACACAGGATAAATAGGTTGGGATTTGCAAGCAGAAGATTTAAGATGTTGTGCAGTTCTTAAAGTCTGAAAAACACCACAATATCAGTCTAGGACAGTGTTTCCCAAAGTGTGCGCCGCAGCGCCATGGTGCGCCGCGGCTTGGATAGAGGGGCGCCGTGATCAGGGCCGCCAGCAGCAAGAAACAGGGGCTGATAGTTAATTTAAAAAAAAAAAAAACCTCTGAAGCCGGCGCCGGGTCTCCCTGGAAGCGCCTGACCCTCCGCATGCTTGCTGATGCGTGCGGAGGAGGAGAGACTTCACCGAGAGCGGCATCCAATGGGGCTGCAGCCTGCCCGGCATTGCAAGTACAGAGCCACCAGACAGAGGCAGCACCAAGGTGTGTGTGTGTGTGTGTGTGTGTGTGTGTGTGTGTGTGTGTGTGTGTGTGTGTGTGTGTGTGTGTGTGTGTGTGTGTGTGTGTGTTTAAAATGGGCTGCAGGGGGTGTGTGTGTGAAAAACGGGCTGCAGGGAGTGGGTTGGTGGTTGTGAAAAACGGGCTGCAGGGGGTGGGTGGGTGTGTGTGAAAAACGGGCTGCAGGGGGTGGGGGTGTGTGTGTGAAAAACGGGCTGCAGGGGGTGGGTGTGTGTGTGTGAAAAACAGGCTGCAGGGGGTGGGTGGGTGTGAAAAATGGGCTGCAGGGGGTGGGTGGGTGGGTGGTTGTGAAAAACGGGCTGCAGGGGGTGGGTGGGTAGTTGTGATAAACGGGCTGCAGGTTGTGAAAAACGGGCTGCAGGGGGTGGGTGGGTGTGAAAACGGGCTGCAGGGGGTGTGAAAAAAACTGTGAGAGAGAGTGTCCGTCTGTCTGTGTCTGACAGAGAGAGAGTGATGTCAGAGAGAGTGAGGTCAGAGAGAGTGAGGTCAGAGAGAGTGAAGTCAGAGAGAGTGAGAGAATGAGGTCAGAGAGTGTGAGAGAGTGAGGTCAAAGAGAGTGAGAGAGTGAGGTCAGAGAGAGTGAGAGAGAGAGGTCAGAGAGAGAGAGGTCTGAGAGAGAGAGAGAGAGAGAGAGGTCTGAGAGAGAGAGAGAGGTCTGAGAGAGAGAGAGAGAGAGGTCTGAGAGAGAGGTCTGAGAGAGAGAAGTCTGAGAGAGAGAGAGAGGTCTGAGAGAGAGAGAGAGAGAGAGAGAGAGAGAGGTCTGAGAGAGAGAGAGAGAGAGAGAGAGAGAGTATACCCTGCAATCATTATACCCTATCCCTAGTATTCGTGTAATTATTGTCCCCCACCCCCTATTATTCATGCTTTGGCAATACTGAAATGTTCTTTCGTCATGCCAATAAAGCTGATTTGATTTGATTTGATTTGAGAGTGAGGTCTGAGAGAGAGAGGTCAGGGAGAGAGAGAGAGGTCTGAGAGAGAGAGTGAGGTCTGAGAGAGAGAGTGAGGTCTGAGTGAGAGAGAGAGGTCTGAGAGAGACAGAGAGGTCTGAGAGAGAGAGGTCTGAGAGAGTCTGAGAGAGAGAGAGAGAGAGAGAGAGAGAGAGAGAGAGCGAGAGAGGCCTGAGAGAGAGAGAGAGAGAGAGGTCTGAGAGAGAGAGAGAGAGAGAGGTCTGAGAGAGAGAGAGGTCTGAGAGAGAGAGAGAGAGAGAGAGAGGTCTGAGAGAGAGAGAGTGAGAGAGGTCTGAGAGAGAGAGAGAGGTCTGAGAGAGAGAGAGAGAGGTCTGAGTGACAGAGAGAGAGAGAGAGAGAGGTCTGAGAGAGAGAGGGAGGTCTGAGAGAGTGAGAGAGGTCTGAGAGAGAGAGAGAGAGAGAGAGAGAGAGAGAGAGAGAGAGAGAGAGAGAGAGAGAGAGAAAGAGGTTTGGGAGAGAGAGAGAGGTTTGAGAGAGAGAAAGGTCTGAGAGAGCGAGAGAGAGAGAGAGAGAGAGAGAGAGGTCTGAGAGAGAGAGAGTGAGGTCTGAGAGAGAGAGTGAGGTCTGAGAGAGAGAGTGAGGTCTGAGAGAGAGAGAGTGAGGTCTGAGAGAGAGAGAGAGAGAGAGAGTGAGGTCTGAGAGAGAAAGAGAGAGAGAGAGAGAGGTCTGAGAGAGAGAGAGAGAGAGAGAGAGAGAGAGAGAGAGAGAGAGAGAGAGAGAGAGTGAGGTCTGAGAGAGAGAGAGAGAGAGAGAGAGTGAGGTCTGAGAGAGAGAGAGTGAGGTCTGAGAGAGAGAGAGAGAGAGAGTGAGTGAGGTCTGAGAGAGAGAGAGAGTGAGTGAGGTCTAAGAGAGAGAGAGAGAGTGAGGTCTGAGAGAGAGAGAGAGAGAGAGAGAGAGAGAGAGAGAGATAGAGAGAGAGAGAGTGGGAGGTCCGAGAGAGAGAGTGAGGTCAGAGAGTGAGAGATTGAGAGTGTGTTAGTGTCTGAGAGAGACACCAACTGCGCACTGCAACTGTTAGGTATGTATATACACCTTTGTTTTTACTTTGGGTGCCGCGGAAAAATCCTGATCGCCTTGGGGAGCCTTGAACCAAAAAAGTTTGGGAACCACTGGTCTAGGACTCAGTTTCTCTTCTCTAACTGTAGGATAACTCTAAAAAAAAGTTGGTCTGCAGAAAATAAATGTCCAGTTTCCTCTCCAGCGAGTCAGTGACATTAATCTTATTGGGTCAGATACTTCTTATTGATTATCAGATTTGCTCGGAGGGAAAGAAAATCTGTCTCCTTAGCATATTGCTGTTACCAATTCAAAGGCTGAGAGCATGTTGAATTTTAGTGTTTGTGTACAATTTACATGGGGTAAATACATACGTTGCATACATTGTAGGTATGTAGCAACACGTTGCTTCTGCAGTTAACATTATGAAACAGAGACTGTTGCTGCCATCTGTTGGATGCAGTTTAAATCATGTCTTTATGTTCATTGTCATGGATAATATAAATTAAAGCTTCATTAGGCTATTTAACAGAACATGAACCCAGCTTTACTCATTTTAAAAACAAATTGTGTTCCTTTTACTAGATGCAAAAGTGGAGTTTATCCTAACATGGTATATCTAATAAAGTCTGTTAAGGGACTTAACAATATGTTACTTAACTCAAACATTAACTTGGTGTTACCCACATCCAGATCTGAAAAATGATTTTTTTTCGGGAGAGGATAGTAAAATATGTTAATTTTCATGTTCAATTTACAGTAGGTTATTTACCAGGTATCTCAAGCCTGTTCACGGGTACTGTGTATCTCTCCCCATGTTATATACAGCCCATTTTTTGCTCAAGGCTAATTCATTTTCAATGCTGCCTGTGACCTCTGGCATGTTGTGTTTATCCCTCTACAATGTACAGTACCAGCATAATCAATAATGGCTTCTACATCTGTATAAGTCAATGAGGACTCTATTATTTTAGTAGGTAAACTATTCTAGTTCAGTGCATATATACATATACTGTATACTGTATATATATATATATATATATATATATATATATATATATATATATATATACAGTGGTTGACAAATCACCAAAAAATTTACTCGCCACACAAAAAAATCTACTCGCCACCTAGTACCAAACGTGTGCTGCTTGGGCCAATATTTACTCGCCCGGGAGTTAAATCCACTCGCCCGGGGCGAGCAAATGTATAGGTTTGTCGAACACTGTAATATTACTGTATGTTCATTTGCATGTCTTAGACAGGTCTGCAACCCTGTCTTTCCCCATTGTCACCCAGCATCCAGCACTTCCACTGCAGCAAGGGATTCTGGGAAATGACATGCAACTGAGCACTCAGTGCCACCTTTTGTCTCAAGCTTGTATTACACAAGCCAATCCTCAAGCCAATGCATGCTGTTTTAAACACAGCTTTTAAACAGAGGCTGGGATGAGATGCAAAGCCATTAGACCTACTCACATACATGTTTCAACCTTGATGGGTATCATCAGTGTGAGGCTGGTCTTAATGGCAAAGCAGGTTTGAGACTAGACTAGGTAATCACCACTGTCATTAAGGTTATGGTGGGTAACAAAAGTGACAAAAACCCTCCACAGTAAAGCATAAAGCAACTGTAAATATTACTGTATGTTCATTTGCATGTCTTAGACAGGTCTGCAACCCTGTCTTTCCCCATTGTCACCCAGCATCCAGCACTTCCACTGCAGCAAGGGATTCTGGGAAATGACATGCAAATGAGCACTCAGTGCCACCTTTTGTCTCAAGCTCGTATTACACAAGCCAATCCTCAAGCCAATGCATGCTGTTTTAAACACAGCTTTTAAACAGAGGCTGGGATGAGATGCAAAGCCATTAGACCATATATATATATATATATATATATGACAAAAACACACAGTATACCGCATGCACGCCTATATTAAAGGTTACCCAAAGACTGTCACAAATATATGATAATGTGGCAATAGACAGTGGTGCTCAAAAGGATAATAATAATAATTTGTGACCATGAAAAAGTATCCAACCACGAGTACACGGGTATACCGAAACAATGTAAACAATTTATTGATATATATAAAAACAGGGGGAGAAATGTTAAAAAGTTGGGGGTACTCCAAGCAAATTCCTCTAGTCACCATGGAGACGGGAACATAGGTAGGTGGTGAATGAAACAATCACAAATATGTCAAAAGAGCTCTAATAGGTAACTGGTATTAAAACATGATAAATGGTGTGCTAGACTACTTAATAAGTAGAGAGTGGTAACCAAATATAGATATAATACAGATAGTAAAATATAATACCAGATTAACAAACAACTGTACAAACACAGTACACACAGTAAAACAGTGCTGCAGAAACTGAATACTGAAAAATCAAGGAGAGAGGTATAACAAATCAAACTCAATCCAGAAAGTTCTGTGGCATGCTAGAAATTAAGACGCCATGCAAGTCAGTCCAGAAATAGAACATATGCCATCATGGAGCATTGTTCATAATACATCACTAAAATGCTGTCAATCAGAAGTAAAGTGCAAAATCCCTTGATGGTGAAAAGTCAGGTGTCCCCCTCCAAACACTCCCACTCCAAAGCGTTTGACAAACGGTCTTCTTCTGGGAGTGGAGTTTGAGGGAATGAGCTTGCTATTTATAGGAGAGTCAGAAGTACAAAATTTGCGCCAAAACTTAACCAAAGCAGCTGATGCACATATCCAATCTTTACGAGTTCACTGAGGAGGTTTGTGATGACCTCATCATGTCACGAACGCTGCCGGGTCTCAGCTGATCATTGTTGTTAATGCCAGGAGTAGCATAACGGCACTGGTGACATCACGGCGCAATAAGCACAATGACGCTGTGTCGTCCTGGTAACCACAGCAACGCTGACGGAGTCCCTGGAAGCCGAAACTAACATCCTCTCTGCACACTGGTCTGCACCATAGATCACGGCATATCAACAGCCATGAAAGGAAGGAGACCCAGCCAGCATGGAAAGCCAAAGCGTATTAATTGCATTATTAAATTTCTGGTGGTTTGCAAAACACATAATTTGCTTTTACTTGTATATTTTGGAACGTTCATTTATTTGTTAATAAATAATATTTTAGATATATCATTTTCCAAAGGGCTGTCTTGGAACGGTCACTAGATCCCAGTGCTGTTGAATGGTGACATAGGATGCATTCCCAGGTAAAACTGCCACGCAACCACATCAAAGCTGCCATCTCTTAAAGTTTGGTTGTAAAATTCCAAATCAGTGCGTTCTATTAAAAATATAAATAAACAAAAACAAGGAAGAAAAAGGAGAAAAAAGTTGGTGAACCATATATTAAGGCATCATAACAAGAAAATACATGTAGAGTATATCTAAAGGTGGGGTGTCAGAGGAACATGGCGAAGCCAAGGTAGTCATTAAGACCCTGTGGCATCATGGTGCCCAACTGTACAATCCATCTACATTCACGTCTCAACAGGGCCTTCTCAAGGTCACTACCCCAGATGTCCAGCGAGACCTGGTCGAAGGCAAATGCAGTAAGGACAGTGCAGTCTAACCCAAGTTGGTGCAAAAAATAACTCCAAAAAATGGCAAACAGATGACTCCCTGGATCAACATCCTTTCCATGTTTACTTATTTGGTATATCCCTGTATACGTTTCCTTTCTAAAAAGATGTCCAACCTTTTTTTGAACAAATTTATTGTATCTGCCATCACAGGCTCCATGGGTAATGAATTCCACATTTTAACTGCCCTTACTGTAAAGAACCCTTTCCTTTGTTGCTGGTGAAATCTCCTTTCCTCTAACCTAAAGGGATGCCCTCGAGTACCTTGTACTGCCCTTGGGATGAAAAGTTTTTTTGAAAGCTCCTTGTACTGTCCCGAATATATTTGTATATTGCTATCATATCCCTCTTAGACGCCTCTTTTCTAATGTAAATAATGTAATTTAGCTAGCCTCTCCTCATAAGCCAGCTTGTCCATCCCCATTATCAATTTGGTGGCTCTTCTCTGCACTCTCTCTAGTTCCATAATGTATTTTCTAAGGAGTGGTGACCAAATTTGTACTCCATATTCAAGATGTGGACTTATTAATGCTTTATTAAGGACCATAATTATCTTTACTTCCTTTCCATCCATTGCCCGTTTAATGCAAGATAAGATATTGTTTGCCTTTGCAGCTACTGCATGACATTGGCTACTGTATGACATTGGGCACTATTTTTAAGCCTGTCTACAAGAACTCCTAAATCCTTCTCCATCAAGGATTCCCCTAATTTATCCCCATTTAGTTTGTAAGTCGCCTGTTTATTCTCATTTCCCAAATGCATAACCTTACATTTATCTGTATTAAACCTCATCTGCCATTTACTTGCCCACATTTCCAGTCTATCCAAGTCCTTCTGAAGGGAAATTACATCCTGCTCTGATTCTACTACTTTACACAATTTAGTGTTGATACAAAGTTGATGGTGATTTTTTTTTTTTACTTAGTCCTGGGTATTCACTTTGGTTTCCTATATTACGAAGGCAATATAGGAAGCCAAAGTGGCCCACTTCAGAATCCTGGACAAGGCCAAATAAATTTCTGCTACCTGGCATTATGGGCTTCAAGCATATTGTATCATTAGCAGAAACTGTTTTTGCTCACACTGCTAAAGCTGTGGCCTAGAAAAGTAGTTTTAGCCTTGGGTAAGTTTGGGCTATAGCTCTATCCTCCTCCTGTGCAGTAATACCTGGTAATGGCAGGTTTGCCAGGAGTAATCATGGGGTCTACTGGATCTGTATTTAATGAATTGCACTTTGTGAATGTAGTAGTGTTTCTACCATTGAGAAAGACTGGTCTACCCTATCTGGACTGTGCAGGGCTCTGCCAGTCTGAGGCTCCCCTCTGGGGAGAGGAGGGAGATCATACCTCTTATTCTGGTAGAGAATAAGGGAAGAGCTAGAACTGCTTTCAGTGCACGTTGGCTGGGAGTGAATGTTCAGGGCCATCCAACAGGTGTAGACGATGTGCTGCTAAGCACATTGCTGTTAGATGGGCAGTCTGCCATCCATTGGTCCAATAAAGTATTCCTGTGATTCAAACGACTTATTGCCTGCGACTGGACTCTATCAGGAAGAAGCTGAGAGAGATTCTCCTCCAGAGGGTCTTCCCCACAGCCCTGGGGATCTGTTGGAGATGGAGGCGCTGTTGTAAGTACCACTCATGTTCACCTCAGAAGCCTGTCCTGATATCCCCTATACCATCGCGGGAGACTCAGGGCCCCCTGTTGCCAGCAGGTTTGCACCACACTTTAGCCGGTAACCAGTGTAGTATTTCCCCTAGTACACCCTACATTTGATTGGAGGGGGGGGAATGAGGGTTACACAGTGGTTATGGATTCTAGTCCTGTTGGGTCTTACACTATTCTAGTCATTAAGTTAGTGCCTTAGGCTTATTATCAACTCTATATAGTTGTTATGGAAACCCTTTTAGGAAGTGTGGGACGGGATTCATCTGAATATACTTTGCATAGCCATTAGCATATCTCCCAGCCAGGTACCTCAGGTTTGCTTCTTTTTCAGCACAGACATGTCTCCCTAATTTATTAAGAGGGAATTTTGAATGGATATATTCAATTGGCAATGGATTCAAAAACTGTTTGCGGATTGTAATACAAATTTGTCCAGATTGTAGTCAATGGCAGATAATAATCCACCCGGATTTGTAAATTTGCAATCCGTGTGTGGAATGGATTTTGTCAAAATGATCTGTGGAATTCCGGGAAACTGATTTTGACAGTTTTGGCCATCTCTACTATATCAAATGGTGCTGGGTGACTAGGCAGATTCATAGCCTTGTCCTCTTCTGCCCAGTGATAGTGCCATTATGGGAAGATATAGAGAGAGGGGGGTGCTTCTAGAAGGTTAGGTTCCTTGGAGGTGTAAGATGAGAAACCTAATGTGTATATGTACTGTAGTCCATCTACCCCTACCCCAAGTGAGATTGGGGTGGATATGCCTTCTCCTGGCTACTCTGTGTGGTGATGTATACCTGTTAGTAAAAGGAGGGCTGAGTGCTCCGCGGTGGTGTGGGGAGAAGGAGGACAGGAGGGACAGGTTTACCTTAGTTCTCCATTGGTGCAGCACCTCCAGCCAGCAGGGATCCTCTGTGGTTGTTCAGGGGATGAGCCCCTACTGACATTCCTCCATACAGCAGAAAGAGTCACAGACAGCATTGTCTTTCTTGGTTTTATTTCAGGTAGATGTTACAAGTTACCAACATGTATTTCTTGCTCTCCCTCATAGGAAGGCAGGCAGTACCCTGAGCAAGGCCTTAAACCCTTCTCCGGCCTGGTGTACCCCTCCTCCATCTCCTGGGGAGGTGGAGGGCTTAGATGGTGCTCACTCCTCATAGGAGGAGGTAGAATCTTCCAGGGCCCTGCTAATTTAGGAGAATGCCTTTTTATAACCTGAGAGCTGTTGATTGTAACCCTGCCCCTTAACAAGACAAGTTGAATACTGATTGGCTATCCCTCCCCATAGATGAACCAATCAGTATCCCTCTCTCAGGTTGACATTCTCTGACAGTTGCTAGCTGCGGGGGGAGGGGGGTAAAGCTGCATGAAGGATTAGCAGTACTGTACTGTAGTACAAAGACATATTTTCAACAGGTCATCATAATGTTTTGATCCCCAGACCCCCAAATCAATAAAAATTACATAAAGCATGTGAATGACCAGTGTCACATTAAAAAGCTACAGTACCGATAGAATATCAGAATAACAAGAATTTTTATGCAGGCACACATGTCTGGAAACGAAATATTAAAAAACTATATATATATTTTTTTTTTTCTAGACTTGAACTTCCACATGATTGTGAAGTCATACACGCATGCGCATTAATCCTCAACTAGGTCCCTTCCCAAAGAGGATTACATGCAGGCGCTGAAATGTGACACCAGGCTCTGTACGTTATACACGCAGGAATGTGATGACAGGTTCGGGATGATTGAAGCCAGAAAGCCATCTGGCTGGGAGAGGTGTACTGAACTGTAGATAAGAAGTTGAAATAGTACTTTAGCCGTGTGTGCGGGGGCGAGAGGGAGAGTGCTGTATGCGCCGAAATGTGATACTGTAACACGCCTATGCATTTCAACAATGTTCAAATGAGACATACAGTACTGTACAGTATTGTACGGTACACGTATAATATAAAGAGTATGAAAATAAGTAAAAGTAAAAGTACTGATTACAAAATACTGTAATACAGTACATACAGTACGGTATAGAAATGTGATAATTTTATATTCGAAGAAGACGCAACGCTATATTTTTGTAATACTGTATACTGTAAATCCTCCATTTTACAAATACTGCGCGCGCACACACAGACATAATGCATTAGACATGCATTTGACTTATTAGACTTTTAAGACAACAGCTCGCTAACGCCCACGTGTGTTTTTAGACGGTATTGCAGTATAGCGGACAGCGCTAAAAATCCGAGCGCTAACATACCGGAAGCGCTACGGAATAACAGAAAATATACCGAATCTAGCCAAGGTTAGCAGAGCGCCGCGGATCCAGCCACATTAGGATAAAGGCGGCCGCAGTTGTAATATACACGTAAAATAAAATTGTTTACTAGAATGCAAAAATAAAATGATGGGGGGGAGGGTAACGGAAGCCAACTCACAGTTTCTCAGACAACAATAATTATCGAGTGTCATGAGGGAACACACTCAACCCCTCAGGACACGTCTCATTGTCAGCTCGGCACCGAATCAGCATGCAACCATCTCCTTCACTGCTACTGCTGCTTCTGCATCTGTGTCTGCTTCCGTGGAGTCCAAGGGTGATTACTGATGCTGCAGTATGGTATCCACAGGGTGTCACTTCCCATTAGGGAATTATATTCACGATTATCATTTATTGTTTTAATTTTATTCCACCAACCATATTGGGTGTAAATAAATTATACCGGTTCTGAAACTCTAAAGTTTCTGGCACCCGTCATTTTCATCTCCATACATGCCCTCCTGTGTGGACCCTGATAAGGTAACAGACTGAGCTAGTATACAGGAGGGCATATATGGAGATGAAAATTATGGGTGCCAGAAACTTTAGAGTTTCAGAACGGTATATATATATATAATTTATCTTATGCTCACCAATCACAGACAGACACCTATGCGAGAGGCAACTTCAAATACTTTCTTGGCAGCACTCTGGATACAAGCTGCTGGCCTGATCTGTCTTCACTGCAGGTTAGTGTGGACTATAAATTTGTGATCTGGCACTACAAGCGACGGCTGTTCCCTGGGGCCATTTCTGGCACTGCCGGTGGGCTCCCGCTGATGCGCCGATCTGAGACGGTTCTCCGCCCTGATTGTGACGTCAAGCATAGATTTTCTCTCAAATGCCATGTTTCCCTTGTGAGTGCAAGTCCTGGAGACTTTCTCCTTTTATTAAATCTTTTTTACTGTGTTATGCTTTGGAGATTGCGCTTCTCTTTTTATTATTTTATATATATCAGCGGATGTAAACTCTTAAAGAGCCGGGCAAGGAGGGTTAAATTAATGATTAAGGATAATATTACAAAAATGTAATCAAACTCAGTGAGATTAAAATCAATACAATCGCAAAATGAAATATAAAATATATATATTACATTATTATATAAATGAGACAAAATCAATCTTCATTCAACCCTTCGGGTGAAAGAGTACCCAATTTATAAATCCAATAAGTCATGTTGTGATGCAGGTTTGAGTGCTTTAATCAATCACCCTCTCTTTTTTAACTAAAATAATTTTTTCACATTTCTGTACTAGGGGAAAGCAGAATTTTGAGATGACAGAATTTTCTAAATACTGTTTTTGGAACATCATTCAAAAAAAGCAACAGGGTAATACAGTAATGGAACAGATAATGTTATTGGACATATCTCTGTTTACAATGCTACGTATTTTTTTTAAATATGTAGTTCCATTTTAGCCTCTATTTTATCCAATCTCAGTAGGTTAATCCTATCCAATTTGTTAACTCTCAACTTTTTCTGAAGTGCTAATTCAACATTAGTGATCACAGAAAATAAGGTACTCCTTATCATGTAGTACGGTATCAGTGAAAACTATAAAAGATAAATGTTAATATAATCCATCTTCTAATATAAGTGCATAATAGTTCAAGCAAAAAGTGGAAAGGAATGGATGATTTTACCAATTTATACATCAATTTTTTTTTCTAATACATGGTGTTACGGGATATGGTCCAAAGACTGCCCAGTCAACCCGGAAATGTCTTCTCCAAATGAGGTTGACAACCATGTGTAACGGTGTTTCCCTCTGGGCCCTTCTGATCCTGAACCCCATATGTGAGAAACAGTCCTAATTACATGTATGTAGTGTGGTGTACCTGCTGGCAACAGGACTCCTGAGTCTCCCGCTTGATGTTGTGGGGATATCACCATGACAGGCATCTGAGGTGGTGTGCAGAATCCTACTCACATTTGGTACAGCGCCTTCACCCCATCCAGACCCCCACGATTGCAGGAAGGAGTTTCTGACGGGGAACTCTTAGGTGCACCTCCTCCCTGAGTAACTCCACGCACAGGCAAGAAGGGTCTTTTCATGGCCATCTTTATTAGCATGTCGTGTGGCAGACTGCCCATCACAGCGGCCGACACTTAGCCGCACATCTTGTAGTGGCACTCCCTTCAGAAGGTTCCTCCTGTCCTCTAATTAAGTTGTCCTTCCACCTCTCCCCTTAGGGAGACCACCAGCTGTGGCAGATCCCTGGACACAGTGTGTACTCTGCTTGTCACTTTGCCACTTTGGCAGACAGACTTGAACTGCTGCAGACACTTCACTCTAACCAACTCTGAACCACAGCAGCAACAACTTGAACACTAACTTTTGGGAGTGCTGTGCAATATATAGGCTCCAGAAAGACCCACCTCTGTGTCACTAACAGTGACACACAGCATGCTGTCACTTCCTTTGCTACATATGACACATCACAGGGGATTGAGGGCAAACCTCCATGATGACTGCTGGCAACCCTGCCTTCTTACCAGGATTACTGCCAGCATGAATGGAGAGAGATGTACACCAATTTTACACATGGCTACACATGTAAAAGAGGAAAATTATATAGTGTAGTGATTTTAAAATTGAAAATAGTTGAAAAAAACGTCTCCAAATGCACTTACATGTAGTAGGAAAATAATGGTTTTATCAAATCTACATCCCAGTATACTGTACATATACTAGAAAGTAATGTTATAGAAATAATATAGATAATAATGCAGTAATTCCAGACCTAAAAATGTATCACAGCATGCTTGTAATGCATTAACATGGCAACGTAATCAGGCTCTTCTTATCATATTCCTAGTATAATGTGAAAAAATATGCAAAGTGATAGTGTAAAAATGTTTTACTGGTATGTAATAATAAAAAAAATAGCACTCTAAAGTATGTGACAGGGAGCATTCAGTAACTGAGATAGTTCAATGCTAGAGCTGCTGCCCTGAATAGCAGAGGTTGGTACTGACATTAGTCCCCTCTTCATCACAAGCGGCCTTAGGCTTGTCAGTATACTGTACGTCTTATGGAAATCTTTTAGGAGACGTGAGTCATTTAAGTATTCTTTGCACGTCATTAGCATGTTTTCCATGTAGTATTTCTCCATATATTATTTGGAGGAAGGTTTGAGGGGATATATAATGCTTGGGATGCTGCTAAAATAGCTTTTCCACTACCATAATGTTAGGTTAACCTGAACGGCCTTTAGTGCACATGTGATGTTAGAGGGAAAGTCTCTTTTGCAAATCATTAGCACTAACGTCCGGGAACAAAATAGCCATACTTTATTTAAGGAATATCACCTGGTTAAATTTACATTATTTGCTTAATTGCATAGTTGTTAGCCTATTTAACCTAACGTTTTGTGAATTGCACCTACGAGAGAAACAAAAGCATTCTATATTGTCAAATATGCAATGGGAATGGTTAACTTGCCACATTCAGCCAAGTAACAATACAGTGAATCCCTGATTTTCCAACATTGTGGAATACAGATATAAAAATGCTTTGAAGAACCACTTTAGAAATGTTTTTTTGTTTTGTTGTTTTTTTTAAATTGTACACTCAAACTTGCAGTCACACAGTATTGTTTAAGTCCCCACAGGAATAAACATTTGAAATGAAAGTAATTTGAAGACAAACAAAATGCACTGAAACATAGCAGTTTATCCATTAAATTCTGTTCCATTCTGCTGATTTATCCCCCTCTATTCATGTCAAGCGAGGTACTATAATATACAGTAGGAATAGAAAAAAACAGAAGTCAAAATCAAGGATTGTGGCCTCAAAGTGATCGTAGAAAGTGTAAAATGCGTACAATCTGTGAGGAATCGGGGAGTGCGTCTCTTGCGGCGCGTTCCCTCCTCGCTTATTTATAGTACTGCAGTGGCAGCTACCGAAGATTCGCCCCCCGCTGATGTGCGCATCACCATTCCTGTTACAGAGCATGCGTGCACCCGCTCCTTCTATGCACGGTCACTGAGCATAGCTCTGCCCCCTCGGGGACGCGCCGCACCTCCACTGTGCGCGGTGCACGCACATGACGGCATGCAACAAGCCCCAGCTACGTGTCAAGCTTTGCTACGAGCCATTGTCTCCTGCAGCTTATCCTTGGCATCTGCGGAGGCCCCGCCTCCGCTCCCTCCCCTACTGGTTCCTGTCTCCTATATAAGACTGCCTCTTCCTGGCATACCTTGCTGAACATAGACTTTGTGTAGCCTTGTGTGTACCTGGCTTGTCCAGACCTGTCTTGCTTTGTTTTCTACAGTTACCTCTCGTGTACCGACCTGGCTTTGGATTTGGATTTGGATTCTCTCTGGCTCGTGACCCCTGGCTTATGGATTAACCACTCGTGTACCGACCTGGCTTTGCATTTGGATTCTCTCTGGCTCTTTACCCCTGGCTTACGGATAACGACTACGTGTACCTCTCCTACCCTTGGAACCTGGCGAGTATTGGATTAACCCTTTTTCTTCATACCCAGACCGAGCAACGCTACAAACCACCTACTGGGCCCGCCTTAGCTACTGTGGGTGTGTGGCATTGTCCTTCCCACCTCAGTGCCGGGGTCAGGTCTTGTCTGTGGGCTCGCACAAGCATGACAGTATGTTCAGCCCAACAAACATTGACCCCCCTGAAGTGGATTTAACCCAGTCCTGGTCTAAAACCCAGCCCCTGTTTGTATTTCCGGCCCTGTCTGAAAGATTTTCCCAAGCCATTGACCGGCTCAAGAAAGAGAGGGAGCAATCCCTTGACTCCCTCCCTACTATGAGACAACCCCTCTGCGCTTCACGTCCAGCTACAAGACCCCTTGGGCACCCCGATTTTCTTGGGATCCCCAAGCTGATGTTGCATGTCAGAAGTCAAAGGAGGAATTTTTCAAGTCACCAGTTACAAACTCAAGTTCCCTTTCCTCTGACTCTAATGCTGTGCCTGATTTTAACCCCTACAAGTCAGCTCTGCGAAGCTCCCATTGCAAATTACTGTATTGCTCAAGCCAACATTTCATTCCTACAGCCAAAAGATGAACTTACTATGCCTCCAGTTTCAGAGTCAAACTCTCCTTTTTCTGATCCTCATGTAGGATCTGCTTTAACCCATGCTACTACTCAACCTCAGGGTTTAAAGACAGACCTTGCATATTATGCTCCTCCTAAAGCTCAAGCTACCAAGCCTGTTGGGATTTACTGCTTTCACCACTCTGCCCTAACTAAAGTTCCCACTCCTGAGACCAGCGTCCCTGTCCCTAAAACCTTTGCTGCACCTAGTGTTACCCCTCCAGTTTCTCAGAAAGTTCAAATCCCAGCCTGTGTCTCTAAATCTCTTTCATTAGAGCCTTCCTTTCCTGCATTTACAGATCAGGTTTCCAACTCAAAGTTTTCTTTCACTCCTCCCACTGCAAGATTTCAGCTCCCTGCTTCTGTATCTCAGAATCAAGTTTGTAAGCCAAAGTTTCTTTTTTTTCCTTTCCCTGCAAAGTGCCAGATTCCTGTTATTGCATCTAATGATTCTCCAGCATTCCCTGTGTTAACCTGTACCACTGTTAAAAACCCTGATGTAATAGTATAGAAGGTAAGGGTAGGGGGTAGAGCACTGTCAAGAAAAAGCAAAGGGCTGGGGCAAAAATAAACTATTTATTAGGCATATAAAGCCAAAAAGACAAACACAGATTAAACCTCTGACGCATTTCCCGCCGTGGAGGAGCTTTATCACCTTCTATACAGTACATCATTAATTGGTATAGTAGCACGCCTATCCGGTATACGCAGACACAGAGCAGCTTTTTCATCCTGAAGATTTTCTCCAGAGCTGCACAGTGGATCCGGTTTCAAGCCAGTGTGGGGTTGGTGCTTCAGTCTCTTACCTGCACTCCAGGAGAAGATGCATCTGACGGAGACGACTACAATGGAGGCGTAGATCGCCGGCCGATTCCCCTACAGCCACCACCTGTTCCATCATCTCCGCAGTTACATCGCGGGAAGATCAGCAGGCACCCGGTTAGACGGCGGGAGGCTCTGTTTCTACAGGTCTCTACTACCATCAGCTGGTCTCTTGGACACCGGGTGACCGTCCCCGCTGCTTGAGTGAGGAAGGTGAACTCCCTCTGAGCCTCGTGAATGCGGGGGAGTGTACCATCGATCGGCTGGAGGGCTATCCCGACGGAGTGCAGGTGAGGTGGGGGCTACACAGACCTCACACACCATCGGCTTACATTACGGGACACTTGCAATTTATCTTTCATGCACACCGGTCTTTGCTATTATAACTATAGCACATTTTTCAGGACATTGCAGCATCAGCCTGGGGGTCTCCCCCTTTTTTCTTCTCTGATGTAATAGTAGCCTTCCCTTTCTCTGACTCCCCAGTAGCATGTGATATGCATATCACAAATGTTAAAACCCCTGCTTTAAAGAGTACCCTCTCTGAAATGTCTGTGTTTTCTGCCACTGCACCTAAAACTCCAGTTTCAGAGTTCAGGTTAGCCTTGTCAAAGTTTTGTAATCCAGTTGCAGTACCTAGCAGAAACTCTCATACACCCATTTCAGAGACCAGTGCACTTGTCTCTAAACCCTTTACAGTACCAAGTGTAATCACTGCTGCCCCTCAGACATTTGAGATTTCTCCCTTTGACTCAAAGCCTTTTTCCTTAGAGACTCCCGCTGTAATTGGTTCTCCTGTTGCTGCTTCCCAATCTACCCCTTCAGAGATCAGCCTTTCTGTCTCTGATTCCTTTGCAAGTTTTCAGCCCCCTGTTACTGCATCCCAGGATTTTCCAGCAGTTCCTGAGTTAATTTGTGAAAGTTCCAAAGCTCCTGATGTGAAAGCATGTTTTCCTCCCTCTGACTCTCATGTAGTAAGTGACAGGCATGTCACTAATACTCCTGCTGTAACTCCCACTGGAATTGGTTCCTCTTTTGCTGATTTCCAACCAACCACTTCAGATATAAGCTAATCTGTCTCTGGTTCCTTTGCAAGATCTGAGTTTCCTGTTTGTTCATCTAAGGATCCAGTTGCTAAGTCATATTTCTCTGTCTCAGAGTTCCCTGCTATGTGTGAAACACTTATCTGACTCTCCTGTACTGTGTGATAGTGCTATCGATAATGATAAGACTCCTGCTTTAAAATCACGTTTCCCTGACTCACCTGCGATGTCTGAGGTCCCTTTGACTGTTTCTAAGGCTCTTGCCACAAAGTTTTCTATAGTATCTGGTATACCTACTGTGGATTCTCAGACACTCACTTCTGTGACAAGCAGACCTTTCACCAATACCCATTCCGGATTAAACGTACCTAGTCAAGCCCTTGCTGTTTTGCAAATACCCAGTACAGACTGCATGACTGCTGCTATGAACTCTGGACTGGCTCTCGTGGAAATTTCAGTAGTACCAAATGTCTGTACTGATTCAAAGAACCCTGTGTACATAACAGATGTATTCTGCACTGATTCTTCTGCAATATCTCCAGAAGCCATAGAGTCTTGGAGTTCCACTCCCAAGTCAACTTCGCTACCCATTGCTCCTCTCCGGACTTTTTGGTGCTTTCTTCTAAGACTGTAGCGCTCCTTTTGGACGTTCTTACCTTGCCTGTGGTGCCCGTCCCTGCTTCTTATGCTCCCACCATGGGCACTGGTGTGCTTCTCTCCAGTTGCTGTTCGGTGCCTACTGTGACCTCTTCGGATACCCAGACTTTGGACCTGATGTTCTCTAAACCTCACCTACCTAGGGGTACTGACCTTCTATTGATTGCTGTGCCACTGCTTTTTCTTTTAAAGAAAGTGCTCGCTGACAAATGCCCTTGCCGCAGATCTTCCACTTCCACTATGCCCAGAGGGTTCAGGAACAATTCCATGTCACCCAGATCCCTGAGTAATCCTGTTTTTGGCTCACCAGAGTTCTCGCCTGAAGGGGGGGGGTACTGTGAGGAATCGGGGAGTGCGTCCCTTGCAGCGCGTTCCCTCCTCGCTTATCTATAGTATTGCAGCGGCAGCTGGCGAAGATTCGCCCCCGCTGATGTGCGCATCACCATTCCTGTTACAGAACGTGCGCGCACCCACTCCTTCTATGCACGGTCACTGAGCATAGCTCAACCCCCTCGGGACGCGCCGCACCTCCGCTGTGCGTGGTGCACGCGCATGACGGCGTGCAACGAGCCCCAGCTACGTGTCAAGCTTTGCTACGAGCCATTGTCTCTTGCAGCTTATCCTTGGCATCTGCGGAGGCCCTGCCTTCGCTCCCTCCCCTTCTAGTTCCTGTCTCCTATATAAGACTGCCTCTTCCTGGCACCTTGCTGAACATAGACTTTGTGTAGCCTTGTGTGTGCCTGGCTTGTCCAGCCCTGTCTTGCTTTGTTTTCTACAGTTATCTCTCGTGTACCGACCTGGCTTTGGATTTGGATTCTCTCTGGCTCGTGACCCCTGGCTTATGGATTAACCTCTCGTGTACCGACCTGGCTTTGCATTTGGATTCTCTCTGGCTCGTTACCCCTGGCTTACAGATACCTACTACGTGTACCTCTCCTACCCTTGGAACCTGGCGAGTATTGGATTAACCCTTTTTCTTCATACCCAGACTCAGCAACGCTACAAACCACCTACTGGGCCCGCCTTCGCTACTGTGGGTGTGTGGCATTGCCCTTCCCATCTCAGTGCCGGGGTCAGGTCTTGTCTGTGGGCTCGCACAAGCGTGACACAATCATTTATCTTAGACTAGCAAAGCAGGTGGGACCTACTGTGTGGGAATTTCTGCTGATCATAACTTTCTAACTCTACAGCATCAGTAAGTACCCTAATATTTTTCCATGAAATAACTATAACACTAGACTCCTAACAACCAAAGGGGAAATAACTATTTCTAACGGCCAAATCATAATAAAAATATGCGAAGGGTAAAAGGGGACGATAGACAGCACTCTGATAGTGTTAAATGTATGCAATTGCAGGGTGCACGGAACAAAAGGGGACCCTTATTCTCCTATATAGTTCTAACAAATCTACGTAAGTACCAGCACTCACTGTCTAATAGCTAAATGATGAAAACTGTTGTAATGCAGAAAATACATTTAATAATAAAACAAACCAGAAATAAATCAATTGTGTTTGCAGAAACCAGTGTCACAAATGGGCATGTCACAAAGTGAGGGGTGGGGGGGAAAAAGGAAAAGGGGAAAAAAACATGAAACACAAGGAATATACACAAAAAACGGAGAACGGAAAGTATGCTATGGGGGCGACGTTTCAAGGGACTACCTCTTCATCTGGCCCATTCCCCCTGGTCCAAAAGGTCCCATAGGTACTTCCCTAAGTCTCCCTTCCCCTATAACTGGTCAAATCAGACACCCCTGAAAATAAATAGCAAACATACAGTGTAGGATAAATACAGCTAATAACAGGGCAGCAAGAATCCACTAAAGTCAATGCCAGTAGTTAAAGTACCACAAGACACTGTTGGCAATAGTACAGTAAAGGCTGAACACAGCTTGCAAAAAAGCAGCTTGCAAAAAAGCACCAGGAGTCCACAACAGCCAATAAAAGGTAAATGGGAATAGCAAATGAAAACAGTAATCAAACTCTGTGGCTCTACTGCTCGTGCGGAGTTTGTGTTTCATGTTTTTTCCCCCTTTTCCTTACCCCCCCCCCCCCACCCCTCACTTTGTGACATGCCCATTTGTGACACTGGTTTCTGCAAACACATTTGATTTATTTCTGGTTTGTTTTATTAATAAATGTATTTTCTGCATTACAACTGTTTTCATCATTTAGCTATTAGACAGTGAGTGCTGGTACTTACGTAGATTTGATAATAAAAATATGCCTTTCTGCAGTACCTGTGAGAAGAGTGACCAGAGGGAGTGCCATTTGCAACATTTTGTTCAGTAGACAGCAGACAGAGATATATAGGTATGACAATCAAAGATATGGAAAAGAGTGTTAAATTTCTAGACATTTTTTTTTAAAAGTATACAAATATAGACTACAGTATACTAACCAATAGATTCTTGTTTGTGATCCTTTAATGTACTTTATGATGTTGACTTTATTTCTAGATGGTCATATCACTTGGCATTCACCTTTTACTGATGAGTGAAACAAAAATATTATATTTTCCATCAAAATAATTATTAATGGATTTTACAATGCAGTGAGACTGCATTGTCCTCAGGTGATTATCTGTTTCTATATCACTTTAAAAAAAAAAAAAATTATGAAACATATGTGAATGCCAAAATACAAAGCTTGCCAAAGGGACTCCCTTCACCCCAGTAAAGCAGATGCTTTGTCTTAAAGGCATGTGCAATATATGAGATATCTATAGTTTAGTTGAAACTTGTTTTCTCTTTCAATAACCCGATCTCTTTCTTTCAAGAAAACCAAGACGTTTTAGGCATTCATTCAAACAAAAGAAACATTGCACCTGTGCGTCTTTCAATATTGTTTTACATCAACATTGTTGCTCTTCAGAGAGATGTCAGTTTCCACCAAAATGTTGGCATTTCAATTAGAATCTTGATCAAGGTAAGACGCAAGATGCAGAATGAAAACATGTATTTCTCACACTGAAGGGCCTGCTGCATCATATTTGCATTGCACATCTGTTCAAGCGCTGTACAGACATGGAGCACCCATAAAAGTAAACTTCTGTAAGATTTCATCTAGGGTACTTTTACTTGCATGGCCATGCATTTCTATAAGGACCTCTTTGTGAGTCTCTAGTCTGTGAATATTAATGACATTTTAAATGATCAACATTTCGGTCCTAAAATGTTGACCTTTTACCCATGGCAGTATGCCCGACTGGTGCAGCGTTAGTGCGTTTTTATGTTTACACTATAAATGACATACAGATTTCTGTTTGCCAAAGAACTTTGGAAAATACATTTGAATATCCTTGAGCTAGATTACAACGTATTATTTCCTACATCTCAAGTTCTTATTTCTATTTCCAGCAATCACTTTTTGACATTAGGTACAGCGGTCCTACATTTACTCTGTCTCAGAAAAGCCACAGTATGCTTATTTGTAATGTAACGCACAGTAGCAAATAAGAGTAGTGAATGTTTATATATTTTACATTAAAATGTATACCATGAAAGAAATACCCACTGCACTCATACTACAGAAAACGATCAGACACAATGGTATGTGTAACCACATGCTGTGCGTACCTCTTTTACGGTATATCTTTTGAGGATTTAACAGTTAGGGAGATCCTCCTAAATACGTGCACCATTATTACTGTACTTTAGGTTGGGTACATTGCTGTGCTGACATACTATCCTTTTTGTTTTACATTAAAATGTATACAGTAGTATACGTTGCAACAGTTGAGAATTGTTCAGACTGCTGAACAATAATATAGTATATTTGTATATAGCAATGTGTGTATGCAGTAATGTACATAGTATTTTAAGGTACGGTGAGTCCCTGCAATGTGGAATTTACAATCTAATGTTGGTGCCTACAGCACATGTAGATTGAGTGACTTACCAGAGGTCTAAAAGTGAGTTGGCACAGGGATTTCAAATGTATTGTATTTTATTGCATGTCTTTATTTATAAAGCGCCAAAAGTGTACTTAGAGCTTCACAAAGAATAGAGCACAGGGAATTATAATAATACAAAAAGCACAGCAAAATCAGATAATAGGAAAGGAAATCCCTGCCCCGAAGAGCTTACAATCTAAGTTGTATGATGGGATACTTACAGAGACAGAAGGTGAAGGAATAATTGCTGTAGATGGTAGTGCTTGGTCACAATGGGTGGTAGGAGTGACTGTGGGTGTGGGGCAATAGCCACAAGTGCAGGCTATTGGAATGCTAGATTTGTGGGGTGAGTTTTAAGGTTAGTCAGTATTAAATCAGAAGGTTAACACCATTTACAGGGGAAGAGATGACAGGGAGGCCTGGGTGAGAGCAGGTGTGTATGTCTCGGTTCAGGCTTAGGGGAGATCCCTAGCAGCAGGAAGGAGTAGATAAAGGGTGTGAATAGAGGATTTGTGTGGGTGTTTTTTATTGAGTGGTAAAGAAGATGTTGGGAGAGAGGTGTATAAATAATAGTGCAGTGGGGAGTGGGGAAGTTGGAGAGAACAGAGACAATCACAATGGAGTGAGGAAACAGTAAACAGAAAATGCAATAGGAAGGGCATAGTGAGATGCAGGAGGAGAGACTTCCCAGTTATTGGAGGATAGGAAGGGTACAAATAATCACAGCATATAGAAAGTCAAGTTCTCACAGTTACAAAGTTGTTGTTGCTATAGTTGTTATGCAAAGCCCAGATCTTCCACTAATCTTAAACTCCAATTTCAACTCCAAAATTAACTCTACAGACACTTTAAATGTTGCACTTAAGATGTTACACAGCCAAGATAGACTGTCCTAAATACTCTGTTCACATGCATTTGACTAACAATTAAGGGAGAGTTTTGCCTAATCAACTCATAGAAACATACCAAACAGTTGTTAATTAAATGTTAAGTTCTGTTTCAATTGATAGAAGAAATCAGCAATTGGGATCACCTGCTTCATAGGCCGTCATATTAACAGAATAACTTTTCAGTCCCACATTAACTTCATCTCCTTTCAAAATATGAACTTATGCTTTGTGCAGATCATTTAAATGGAGTAACAGGATGCATTCAATGTTTTCATGTTTGGAAACATGACATCAATGCCTTGAGTTCTTTGATACTGGGATGTTATGTGCTTTTAGTAACAGCCTGAAGAAAGATAGTGGCACATATGATGAATACTACATACACATATGCCACCCTGCATTCCATTCTTCAATCTGCAGACTCTAGGCTTTACTAATTAATCTAACTACACCCCCTCTTGATTCAACATATGTTATTTAATTTAATTTAGGTTTACAACTGCTTACAGCTATTTTATAACTTATTTAATTGTTATGGCTTCAGTAAAACATCACTTATTTCAAAGAACATGTAATTGTTCTCAGGAGCAAATAGCTAATATAGTGTATTAATGAAAAGTATGCATGGGTATGCACCAAAAGTTCTATTTATGTTCTATGCTAGTGGAGAGTGAAGGAGTTTGTGCTATGAGGAGGCAGAAGAAGGGGTGGCAATATTTCCTAAAAATAATATACACAGCCATGGTTGATACAGCTATCTTTCTGCCCCTCCTGTCACATAAGGCCTAGTAGCTACAGGCAGTGGCACGCAGTACTGTGGGGTTTACTCCCCTCCCCCTCTCGCAGCCTCCCTGAGTGGCTAGAGAAGTGGTGTCATGGGGTCTGTGTGCAGCCAATCCTGGTGCAGACTCTGTGTCCTCCCCTCTTGCCTTAGGGAGAATGTTCCAAATGATAGTGAGTCAGTTTCATCCCGCACCCTCCTAGCGTGAGGACGTGAGTTCTCCTCCACCCCTCCTGGGGAGAGGAGGTGTCCGTGTCAGTGCTGCTCCCACCCTCCTAGGGTGTGGACCCAAGATCTGTGAATGGCATAAGACCTCAACTATTAACTGCTGGCCACCACCATACAGGGATCTGAGACCCCTACTCTACCAAATGCAACGCTGTTTACCATCTGCAGTGGTTGTAATAATAAAGACCTCATTTATATACCCATGGCTGAGTGGCGGTCTATTAGCCAGAGGTATGAGAGAGAAAGAACTGTCATTGTAGAGATCACCTGCAGCCTTGCTGTAGCCTGCCGTGTCTGGAGGCGCTGTATCACCATAGAAAGAACATAGGATCACAGTGAGCCTGTCCTGTTCCCTATCCCCCATCCCATCGTGGACTCTCAGCTCTCCTGTAAGCCTCCCAGGTATGTCAACACCACACAAACAGTTAGTAGCAGCGACATGTTTCCAGAGAGGGGGGGAAACAGGGCTACACATATATTACTGTTTTTGTCGATTATGTATTCCATCTGATTCTTTCTCGGATACTGTACTGTACCTCTCTTATGCCTCTTGCATATTGTGGTATTCTTTCCTTTCTCATTCATGTTACCTCTCCTGCCCATTTACATTTAAACTCATGTATTTAGGCACAATGTGTCTCTTTTTCCCCTTTGTCATTATACTTCTTTAGTTTAATTTTCTCTTTTGTCGGTATCTTTCCTTGTCATCCACATTTTTCTTTTTTTCTCTGCTATCTACTGTACTGACAATCAAAGAAAGAAGAGCAAAGAGATCCCTTGGGCCGCACTCATTATAGATATCTCAAAAGAGTAAGGTTAGTGGTGTAATGAATATACTAATAAAACAAACTTTAAATTATTTATCAATATTAAAATCTTAACACATACATAGATCATCTCAAGAACTAATAAACTAACGTAAAAGTGTGAGGGGTATACTTAGACCGTCGGAGAATAATTATTGCATCCGGTCGGTACACATATGTATCATATTGGTTTCAATATTAAAAAATAGGAAATTACTATGGGCTTGCTGTTTGATGAAAATCTAAACAAATACTACTGTGCTGTATTGAAAAATTGGGCTAATTGTCAATTCAGTTTGAGGAGATCAGTACTCATAATATGTAATCCAATAGTATATATCTAGTAGAATGTTGCTATGAGCTTGCTGCTGTGAAAACCCAGTTATTTGTGAAATTCCAAATAGATTACAGAATGTTAAATGGCAGACTTAGGCTAGCTGCCTAAAGTGTTTGTGTTAGAAGTGATAAGCATATAGTTCCCTGGTATTGATTAGATCAGGGGTGCACAAACTTTTTTTGTCTGTGCCCCCCTGGGTGTTCTCTTCCCCTGCTTTCATCCCCCACCACCCCAGCCCCATATCCCCCTTTACCTTTTGTCCTGCATTTTCTGACGTCGGCAATATGAATACTTCAATATGATTTTTCCAAACTTTAAACCGGATTTCCCAAAGCAAGCTCTTTTAAAACATTGACAAGACTAACAATGGTATTTGGGACCAAGGTTACATTTCTAAAGCTACCAATGATGGAGCTTCAGATCAAAACCAACTCTAATACCACCCTAGCCCCTGTCACTAGTTTTAATTATCTGGATATATGGTTGAACTACCATTTAACATTTGGGTTGCACATTGATTCTCTGACATCCAAAACCAAGGCCAAACTAGGGTACTTTATATGAACACATTCTCCCTAAGCCAGCTGGGAAGAAAGCGCATTGTACAGCAGATGCTAATGCTGATTATAGACTACGGGGACATAGTATATAGTGCAGCACCTCAAACTCACCTTGGCAAACTAGACACCATCTACAACTGAATATGCCGCTTTCTCCTTCAATGTAACTACAACACACATCAGTGTGAAATGCTCAAAGAACTAGATTGCACTAGACTAAAATTAATGGCCAGAAATTATTTTTCCTGTCTTTCCTTCAAATAGTTTCTGGACAAGCTACCCGCCTATCTGAACAAGCGCATCACCCCTACCCCATGCTGCACTTATCATTCGAGATCTGACTCCAAAAGACTGTTCACTGTTCGAAGGCTCAACAAAGAATCCGGCCGCTCCTCCTTCTCTTACCGTGCACCCCAAAACTGGAACAATCTAATTGAGACTCTAAAAGCCACCACCAGTCTAAATTCTTTCAAAACCGAAGCTGTCTGACATTTTAATCTGGTCTGTAACTGTTACATACGCCTATAACATATTTTATTTAAATGTTCATTCAATGCCATTAAATATAAAGTAAAACCCTGTTCATTTAATGTAACCATGTATTACCATAATAACTCTGTGCCCAGGACATACTTGAAAATGAGAGGTAACGCTCAATGTATTAATTCCAGGTGAAACATTTTATAAATAATAAATCATCTCCATTCTCTCCAAAATCAGGTCCAACTTTGCTTCCACTCTGTCCCTGTATTGCTGCATTGGGACAGGTATTCCACAACCACTAAACTGTTCCAACATGTGTCTGACCAAGCTGGATCTGGTACAAGGTGGGCAGGGACTGGTGATAATAATAATTATTATTATTATTGTGAGACTTGGGCACTGCTGTATCCAGGGTGAGGTGAATAAGGGTCTTGTTGGGCTGTGCTGAATACAGAATGAGGTGAGCAGTGTCTGGAGCTGGGAGCGAGGTGAATGGGGTTGTTGGAAGCAACGTCAGGTACCCCGCTCCCCCAAAAAAATTGAGTCGAAAGGGTTTTGGCAATATTCTTCTCTCCACCACAGTCCAGGACCTTAGGAGGTTGAGGTGATGCTTGGTTTTCTTTCGCCACTTTAGCCTTTTTGTTTTTGGGGGTCTTGGGTACAGCTGCCACCTTTCGCTTTCTCAGGATTTTGGCGGGGGCAGCAGCAGCAAGCAGGTTCTTACATCCGTAGAAGCTTGTCGTCCATTGTTAAGCACAAGATACAGTATCTGAAAGCACAAGAGAATAAGAGTTGGTTCTGATTACAATCAGTGAGTGTGGCTATGCAATTTCTGTGAGCTTTTATTTACACTACCACTGACGTCACAGGGGCAGCATTCGGTGTAGGATGGGTCTACATTTGTAAGATGTTAAAAGTGGGCGTATACCTGTACCTGTCGCTTTACCTTTTAAATACAGCATAATGTATAACAAAGATGCAAATAACATTGAATACACTAGTATAAGACTTATACAAACAGTAATAGAATTCACAACAAATATTACAACTTCTCCCCCAAAATAATGAAGTCTTCTGTATTTATCAGATTATAGCAGTGAATATCATGACAAGGTAAGGTATCTCCCCTCTCTCCTCCCCACCCCCACCCCGAACCCACATGGAACGTATGAATAACAACAGAGACCACATTTGGAGGTATAAAAGGCTGTGGCTATTTATTTTATAACAAATACCTAATGGGGTAAATGCCACTCCCTGCCAGAGTGCTCCTTTAAAAGGAGGGGCCGGTCAGCCGGTCCTTGAACCGCTGAACCCGTGTCCCCTTACAGCCAGGCCCCTGTGACCTGGCCATTGTCGCGAGAGGGCTCCCGGAAGTCATGTCTAAATGACCCTGCCCTCTAGCCACTCCCGGAGCTTAAACAGCCCAGCTCCCAGTCTGGCGAGAACAAGCACCTACCCCCCAAAAGCCACCACAGATGGGCCCATTTAAACCCCCTTAAACAAGGCCTGTACTGCCAGACCTACAATGACCCTCTCCAACCCCTCCTGCAAACTGTTATTGAAAAGGTCCACCCCAACGTTTGACATGTGAACCCCATCCTCGAACAAACCACTCTAGCTAGCATTGAAATCTGGGTGCCTGATCTCCCAGCCCCCGCACTGTGCTATGAACATGCCTGTGGCTCTATTCACTTTCTTACATGCCCTGTCAACTGCTCGCGGGACCCTCGCGCCTGTCTATAGACTGTATCCGACCACACAACCTGAACCGTCGGCCGTTGGGAAAATATCAGCACCAAGTCCTTCCTTATGGAATCGATCAAGTCTACTGAGCACAAAGCCGCCACATCGTTACCTCCTGAGTGAAGGAGCAGGATCTGAGGAGACCTCCTATCCCTGGCTAACACCATCAGCCGCGGAAGCAGATGGCCCCAACACAGCCCCCTCCCCCCCACCAGAGAACCATCACCTGATCTGCGCGCAATCCGAGGTTCGATCCGTTTGTCTGCATGGCTGCTCGTTTCTCCACACAGTGTATAAGAGAGTCGCTGATGATCTATACAACTATGGCTGCCAAATCAGTAGGGGGTGTGATAACGTCAGACCAGCAAGACCTGTCACCCGGTTAGAGCACGCATAACGGACCGCTTGACTATAAACACTTTCGTAGTGTCCGCCCTCCCATCTAGCTTTAAGAAAAAGGAAATAATGCTCAACCTCTCTCCTATGGACCTTCCCACCAAACCCCTGCTTCCCAAGGTTAAAACATATCGCATGATAGTCTCCACCCCTGCCACATCCCCCCCAACCTACTGGCAAATCCTGAGTAGTCGAACGACGCCGCGTGTAAGCGTCCCACGTACCCAGAGCTACAGAAGCTCACACTAAATTCATCACTGTGCCATCCCCAATGCACCATTGAAATAGGCCCGAAAACCTACTGATCCGGCCACGTCCGTGAACAGCTGTAGGTTGACGTTCCGAGATGAATGCTCCGCCACAATGTCTGACCGTTGTACTTTACCAGGAAATCCAGCCAGACAGCCAAGTCCTTGTGGATCTCGGTTGTGACCCGAATAAAATGATTAGGATGCCTAATCCCCATTGGGACTGCCGCTAGGCGCCTTGAAAAAACCCTCCCCACCGGCATGATCCGCGCCTCAAACACCAGATGGCCCAACAGCGATTGAAAATGACCCAACGAGGTCTTTCTTAAGCCCATTTCTTTTGGAGCCACCAGTTTTTCAGAGAGGAGCCTCTACTCCATCCTCACTGAGTCAATCTCAATCCTAAGGAAGCTAAGGATTGTTGGCTACACCGTCTTTTCGTCGGCCAGCAGGAACCCGAACTCACACGCTATGGCTGAAAATTCGAACAGCCACCTTGCGCATAAATCCAATCCCACAGGGATTGCACCCTCTTACACAGCACTTATTAAAGACATGTGCTAAAAGTTTCAAAGTAGAAACATGATGGGCAGGCACAAGTCAATGAAGTATTGCCCATCGAGCATACAACCTAACTGGTGGAAACACTCAGGGTGCACCGGCAATAGCCGGAATGTGGATTTAATGTCGGCCTTTGCCAGCAATGCCCATTCTACCCACTGGCGCTGCTGCCTGATCAAAATTCGCATAGCCAACTGAGCACAAGTCACGATCGATGCCATCGTTCACCGATTCACCTTCCGGGAAGGAAATGGTTTTGGATCAGCCTAAACGCCCAAGCCTCCTTCTTGGGAACCATCCCAAGCGGTGAAATCCTCAAGCTGGTAAGAGGGGGGTGGTGAAAGGACCCACCATTCTACCGAACTCAGCCTCTTTCCTTAATTTTTCTTTTGCAACGTCGCAGTGGACCCTAGCCAATTTCAAATTGCGCACAAACCCCAATCCTGCTGTGTGCTCAAATAGGATTCTGAAACCTTCGTAAACCCGGATAGAAGCAGCCGGGCCGCTTACCTATTGGGGTACCTTCCCAGCCATGGCTCCATATTTCCGACGATTACCAGGGATGGCGCCTTCCTGTCCAGCCTTCCGCCCTGCTCCCCTGGAACCGCTTCCCCCGCTCCTAAAACATTTTGCTTGGGGGTGCGGCCCCCAGTAGGTAGCGCACCCGTGCTGGAAGAAGCAGTTGCTGTATTTGCATTTGTCATTGAATGCCCAGCAAACCCCTGACTGACTCTCCCACTGTCTGCCCGTTCCTCCCATCTGACGTCCCCACTGGATCCCCCCTGAAAGGTGACGACTTATCCGTCATTATCCAATCGATCCACAGATCCATATCCTTCATGTCCCATGACATCGTACCCTTGTTTACAGCCATTTTTTCCAACGTTCAAAATGATACGTGTTGATTTGTACAGTAGGTCACAACAGTTACAACATCTGCCGTTTCTAATATCATTCTCATTTTCATCGTTACATGTCAGGACCAACAACATTTCATATGTTAGTCCTCTATGGCTCGTTGTTGCATCCCTACTTCACGGCAATGCATGGCTTTGCGTAACCCCACACATCTCGCGCTTAATCTTATTTCAGTATGTTTTTGGGTAACGCATTCCATAGAAAGGTTAGAATCTCTATACGAAGAATGTGTTTCAAATTTGTTTGTTTCAAATTTATTTAACAATTCAGTATGTCGTATGTAGAATTTTTTGTCTAATTTTCAATACTGCAATTATTTTCAAAGCAAATGTAAGTATTATACTGTTTTATTAGTAATTTAAAAAAAGTACAGTAATGGTAATATGCCAAATATTTATGCACTCTGTATACATTTTTGGTCAATCAAAATGAAGCAGTTTTAATTGAAATTCTAATTTCAGTATAATGTACATGTAATTTTTGTCATTTAAAAAAATACAATTTTATTTTACAGTTTAGTATTGTTTTTATGTTAAATTACATATGTGGGCACCGTAATCTTTTTAGTGCTTAGGGCCTCTAAAGGTCTTAATCCAGCCAGGAATGTAGAAACCCATGGGAAAATGCTGGTAACATAAGCTCAATTTTTAGTTACATAATGGTATATTAGCAGTAAATACAAATACCACTTGTGGGTGCATTTGCATATGTCTCACACAGATCTAGGATTAATAATCAAACCAACTGGATTGAGTGAGCCCAGAAGGGAAATTATTATAACTGGGCACTTCTACCGTATCTTACACTTTCCTGTACATCCTTCTTTGCTTTATCTACACAACAGTATTACAATTTCCAGAGCTGCCATATTGTCCTGTTACACTCTGTTCCTTTCTTTGACATCTCCTGATGACAACAAAGTAAGCTTCTTGAAACGCATTGAGACATGGAAGGCAATACACAGCCGATCACTGCTGCCTCGGTGGCCAGAACAGCGGGAATCACGGGCTGAGGTCAGAGGCAGGCAGCAAGCAGGAACGTCGGGGTCACACGCAGAGTTCAGCAACAGGAAGGCAGTAGCAGGACAGGGGAGCAGGAACTGAGACTAGGGAACAGGGACTTAGACTAGGAAGCAGGGCAGGTCTGGGACCTGTTAACAGGAAACAGACTGGGGCAATCTAGTTAAATAGCAAGGACCTTTAATATGAACAGGACTCAAATACAGAACAGGACAGGTACAGGAAAAGATCAGAGGCAGAAAGAATGGGCATAAGAGTCTGGACTGAAACCAGCAGCACACCCGGTGGACAGAGAAAGGAAATACGGCTAGGAGCAGGATGTCTAGGAGACACTGACACGAAGTACATGCGATGGCCGTGTGACGTCAGGTATCGTCGAACGCATGCGCCAAGCGGCAGGGCAATAAACAGGGATGCCAGCACCTGGAAACTCTTTTCTGTTGCATTGCCGCTCACACCTTTGGCGTTTGTGATTAGTTAGGAATTGTTCGCTACTTTTTATGAAACTACTTTGACATTGATGAACTATGAAAGATTACTCTTGCACGTTTCCTTTTCATAGCCAAAGTAACTAATTACCTGTATTACAAGTATTATAATAACGGATATGATAAAGATACATTGTTAACATTAAAAGTATATCATAAAGTAAATTACATTTTTAAGGGACATGGAGATTATTTATTACTCACCATTTCAAATACTACATTTCAAAATATAGTAAGGTTAGCAGATATCATAGTATTAAAATACAGTAGTCTAAATACTACATTGTTTCTGTGGTCCAAGATTAAGCAAATTTTACTCTGGCCTGTATATACATGGAAAATCTCTTTAAAAATGTCTTGGTGAAGAGGTTCAACCTGTAAAATCCATATAGTGACTCTTAAATGTGTTTTCCATTTTGTATATACTCATTTTATAAGATACATTTATGTTATGACTCCAAAGTTACAGACAATAGATGAATATATATATATATATATATTACACATTAAACACATCCACACCGGGGGAAGGAGAAGCACAGATAACATTCCAAGAGACACTGTTTTTAAGTTATCCTTGCTTCATTCATTGTAACATCGCCGGAAGAAGAGATCAGTGTATCTCGAAAGCTCGCACAAATAAAAGCATTTAGTTAGCCACAGAACTGTATCATCTATTTATTTTTTGATTATTGAAGCTCGGCTAACACGGTACTGATACCTCTACATGTATATATATATATATATATATATATATATATATATATATATATATATATATATATATATAAAAAATTATGTAGAGTAAAACTAATGAATGCATAAAACAACTATTTTATACAGGATTGAGAGTGCATGTCTTATCTATGCATAATAGATCGACACAGAGCTATAAATGCCTAATGAATGGATCATTTCATAATCTAATTACAAATGTAATACTTATGTAGTGCAGCTGCCGTCTGCGCGTTACAATGAATATCTGCTCTGTGGGGATTACAATCTAATTTTGAGTACTACACCACATGGGACTTGAATGACTTACCCAAGTTTACATAGCGCTGGCACTAGTTCTTGATTTGAGGTCACAATTTTAAGAAATAACTGCTTTATTCATAGTGCGCCTCTAGAAAGAGAGGAAGTTAGGTTTCTTCTGCATGAGCACAAGGAAACAGTCAGTAATACATGTAAATTCAGTCATTCAAAACTCGCTCTTGAACTCATTCTTATAGTCCTTGAAATCCTTAGGTTATAATGATTATTGATCACTGCTCTTTTGATCCCGTTTACCTACAAATCCTAAACGAAAAATTGCTATATTATAATGACAATAATGCAGGTTTTAAAGAGGCAATACAAGCAGTTTAAAAGATATTTTTTCAAGATTTTTTTAGTTTTATATATGCAGCCTTTGAATATCTTTATTGAAAACTAATTACCTAAGATGCCCATCGATTAATTCTCCCATCACTGATCAGCAAAATCCTGTTTCCCAGGGTTTTCTAAATGGCTGCCTTTCAGATTCAATCAATCCTTCAGTCAGTGTAACTTAGCAGCCACAATGTATTCTGATATTACTAAGGTAACATTATCTTTGTTACAATTTTTACAGTTTAAACTGCTGGCAATATTGACAACAAATTATCACAAACAGGAAAGTGTCATAAAAAGACCTTGCAATGCTGGGAAAGTGTGTTAAAACCTGTAATTGAAATCAAAGGATGCTCAGTATATTAAAATCTATTAAAGATGGCATTAAGAGTTGAATTTTTTTTAAAAGGCAGGAAGTAGAATCTTAGGCTGGAGCCATGGTATCGCGGACCGTGCGGACATGTCCGCACGTGAACAAATGCCTTAAGGCAGTGTTCACGTCCATGCGGCGTGTGGGCACATGTGCACAGAAGCGGGAAGGGTGCATGTTGCGCAACAAATCAGTTCAAATGGATTTGTTGGTGCGACAGGCCGGTCATGTGAGCAGTTCGCCCAATTAGGGTGAACCAGCTCCGTGACGTCACTGGCACGCCCCTAGACACGCCCACGTACAGCGCGTGTACCATAGCCGAAAAACTCACCTGCTTCAGTCGGGTGACGTCACGGCTGCGCACGCCTCTGCACAGGTGAAGGCACCAGGCCCCAGCCTAATACTACCGAACTGATTTTTTTTTTTTTTTTTTTTTTTTAAACCTGTTTAATATTGCTTGGATTGTTCCTTTCTTAACAATACTATAAGTGATTTGTAAATGTAAGTCAAATATTTTTGCAATTGAAGTTAAATTGTTGATTAATACTGTAGTACATTTTTAAAGTTAAAATTCAAGGGGATTTTGCCATTTTTGTTACACAATCATGTCAATCACTGACAAGTTCTATAGTCTATGCAAACGCAGCAAAAATCAACAGATAATGTTAGACCATTATCAGCAAATATAATTGAATGTTATGATGTGCCCTTTTATTATTATCAAATCAAACTCCATTGGTTACAACAAAAGACAAAGAAGTCCCAATGCTACATCCAATATGACAAATTATTAAGGTAAACACTATTTGTTGTTCTTCTCATAAGTAAGTGTCATTAGTTAATCCTTTGGCCAAGGCATTACAAGCCAGCAACCAGGTCAAGGTTAACCCTTTCTGCAGGTACTACTCTATCCGCAAATGTTCTTTTTACCTCTCTGCTGGAGGAAGAAGTCTCTCAATAGACTGGTCATTCACAAGTACAGGTAAACCCCGTTATAACGCGGTCCTCGGTGTCCACCCCGAGACCACCGCGTTAGTAACGGGGTCGCAAAAAAAATGGCTGCCGCATCAGCGCATATTCACCCCGCGGCACAGGAGATGGGAGCGGGGATGTCCCTCCGGTCCCCGCTTCCCCCTGTCACCGCGTGACAGGCCGCGGGACAGGAGATGGGAGGGGGGATGCCCCTCCGGTCCCGGCTTCCCCCTGTCACCGCGTGACAGGCGATGGGAGGGGGGATGCCCCTTCGGTCCCGGCTTCCCCCTGTCACCGCGTGACAGGCCGCGGGACAGGAGATGGGAGGGGGGATGCCCCTCCGGTCCCGGCTTCCCCCTGTCACCGCATGACAAGAGATGGGAGGGGGGGTGCCCCTCCGGTCCCAGCTTCCCCCTGTCACCGCGTGATAGGAGATGGGAGGGGGGATGCCCCTCCGGTCCCGGCTTCCCCCTGTCACCGTGTGACAGGAGATGGGAGCGGGGATGCCCCTCTGGTCCCTGCTTCACCTTCTCCCCACTGTTGTCCCCGCTGTCTGCGCAGGAGGAGGGGGGGGAGCGGGTGTTGGTGCTGGTGTGTGTAAGTGTGTGAGAGTGTGAGAGTGTGTGTAAGTGTGTGTAAGTGAAGACCGCTCCCCCCCCCCCCCCCTGCTGCAGCACAGGGCCCTCGCACCGCAGTACAGGGCCCACCGTAGCGCAGGGTCGTCCTGCCACTCCGCCACAGCGCAGGGCCCCGCCACCCCCCCACAGCACAATGACGTCCCACCCCCCGCCCCAGGCTGTACCGCCAACCTACCCCCACCTACCTGCCCCCCTACGCTGCACTGGGCCATCCCACCAGCCCCCGCAGCATCGGGGGCCCCCGCAGCCATCACCCCCCTCCACCGCAGCACCACTCCCCCCGGCACGCAGCGCCCCCCCCCCCCTGCAGCCACATGCCTCACCAATCATCCCCAAGGTAAGGCTGATTTATGTATATGTGTATTGGGAGGGTGTGTGTGTGTGTGTGTGTGTGTGCAGTGTGCTGTGTGTGCAGTGTGTGCAGTGTGAGCAATGAGCAGTGTGTCAGTGTGTGCAGTGTGAGCAATGAGCAGTGTGTGTGCAGTGTGTGTCAGTGTGAGCAGTGTGTGCAGTGTGAGCAATGAGCAGTGTGTGCAGTGTGAGCAATGAGCAGTGTGTGTGCAGTGTGCAGTGTGAGCAATGAGCAGTGTGTCAGTGTGTGCAGTGTGAGCAATGAGCAATGTGTCAGTGTGTGCAGTGTGAGCAATGAGCAGTGTGTGCAGTGTGTGCAATGAGCAGTGTGTGTCAGTGTGTGCAGTGTGAGCAATGAGCAGTGTGTGTGCAGTGTGTCAGTGTGAGCAGTGTGTGCAGTGTGAGCAATGAGCAGTGTGTGTGCAGTGTGCAGTGTGTGCAGTGTGAGCAATGAGCAGTGTGTCAGTGTGTGCAGTGTGAGCAATGAGCAGTGTGTGTGCAGTGTGTGTCAGTGTGAGCAGTGTGTGCAGTGTGTGCAGTGTGCAGTGTGTGCAGTGTGAGCAATGAGCAGTGTGTCAGTGTGTGCAGTGTGAGCAATGAGCAGTGTGTGTGCAGTGTGTGTCAGTGTGAGCAGTGTGTGCAGTGTGAGCAATGAGCAGTCTATGCAGTGTGAGCAATGAGCAGTGTGTGTGCAGTGTGTGTCAGTGTGTGCAGTGTGAGCAATGAGCAGTGTGTGTGCAGTGTGTGCAGTGTGTGTGCAGTGTGTGCAGTGTGTGCAGTGTGTGCAGTGTGTGCAGTGTGTGCAGTGTGTGCAGTGTGCAAAAAAAAATTACATTTAATTTTTTTTTTTTTTAAACGGGAGCCACGGGAAAACTGCGTTATAACCGAATCGCGGTATAACGAGGCGCGTTATAATGGGGTTTACCTGTATATAGCAGGACCTGCTAATTAAAATGGGATGGGTGAGCTTAAATAAAGGAGGTGGGGACAAAAAACTTCCCTAAAGTTGTTACCAACTTAAATTTAAAACATAAAAAAAAACACAGGTGCACACATGCACAAACCAAGCTCAAAACCCAAACCCACTATATATATATATATCATATATATATATATCATTGAAAAAGAACAAAAAGCACTCCGTAATAATGGTAGAAAGGGGGGGGTGATAGACAGCACTCTGACACAATGACTCAGCAAGGTTGCAGGGTGCACGGACCAGGAAGGGACCCTAATTCCCTTCAGAAGTACTAACAAAACCAAAACATAGTACCAGCACTCTCTGTCTCAAGACAGAGAGTGCTGGTACTATTTTTTGGTTTGTTACTCCGTAATAATAGTCACTGGTGTGGGTGCAGATCCTATAATGAAGAATAAGCAATACGATACCGTTTGGAAATGAAATCAGCAGGAAGCACTCCAGAATTGAACAAACAAGTGTATTGAAAAAATAAACACAAAGCCAAAGTTTCGGTCCACGAATGGGACGTTTGTCAAGGTGGTGCAGTTACAGGACAGAAGTGAACACATACAGTTAGGTCCGGAAATAATTGGACACTGACACAATTTTCCAAATTTTGGCTCTGTACGCCACCACAATGGATTTGAAATGAAACCACCGAGATGCAATAGAAGTGCAGACTTTCAGCTTTAATTCAAGGGGTTGAACAAAAATATCATATGAAACGTTTAGGAATTGCAACCATTTTCATACATAGTCCCCTTATTCCAGGGGCTCAAATGTAATTAGACAAATTAACACAATCATAAATAAAATGTTCATTTTTAATACTTTGTCAAGAATCCATTGCAGGCAATGACTGCTTGAAGTCTGGAACGCATGGACATCACCAAACGCTTGGTTTCCTCCTTTGTGATGCTTTGCCAGGCCTTTACTGCAGCTGTCTTCAGTTGTTGTTTGTTCGTGGGTCTTTCTGCCTTAACTTTTGTCTTCAGCAAGTGAAATGCATGCTCGATTGGGTTGAGATCAAGTGATTGACTCGGCCATTGCACAATATTCTACTTCTTTGCCTTAAAAAACTCCTGGGTTGCTTTCGCAGTATGTTTTGGACCATTGTCCATCTGTAAAGTGAAGCGCCGTCAACTTCGCTAAATTTGGCTGAATCTGAGCAGACAATATATTCCTATACACTTCAGAATTCATCTGGATGCTTCTGTCTTCTGTCACATCATCAATAAACACTAGTGACCCAGTGCCATTGTAAGCCATGCATGCCCATGCCATCAAACTGCCTCCACCGTGTTTTACAGATGATGTGGTATGATTTGGATCATGAGCTGTTCCAAGCCTTCTCCATACTTTTTTCTTCCCATCATTCTGGAACAGGTAGATCTTAGTTTCATCTGGCCAAAGAATGCTGTTCCAGAACTGGGCTGGCTTTTTTAGAAATTGTCTGGCAAAGTCTAATCTGGCCTTTCTATTCTTGAGGCTTGTGAATGGTTTGCACCTTGTGGTGAACCCTCTGTATTTGCTCTCGTGAAGTCTTCTCTTTATGGAAGACTTGGATAATGATATGCCTACCTCCTGGAGAGTGTTCTTCACTTGGCTGGATGTTGTGATGGGTTTTTCTTTACCATGGAAAGGATCCTACGATCATCCACCTCTGTTGTCTTCCATGGACGTCCAGGCCTTTTTGTGTTGCAGAGCTCACAGTGCGTTCTTTTATTCTCAGAATGTACCAAACTGTTGATTTGGCCACTCCTAATGTTCCTGCTATCTCTCTGAGGGATTTTCTTTTTTTTGCAACCTAAGGATGCCCTGTTTCACTTGCACTGAGATCTCCTTTAACCGCATGTTGTGGGTTCACAGCAACAGCTTCCAAATGCGAATGCCACACCTGAAATCAACCCCAGACCTTTTACCTGCTTAATTGATGATGAAATAATGAAGGAATAGCCCACACCTGTCCATTAAACAGCTTTTGAGTCAATTGTCCAATAACGTTTGGTCCCTTGAAAAAGAGGGGGCTACATATTAAAGAGATGTCATTCCTAAACCCTTCCTCCAATTTGGATGTGAATACCCTCAAATTAAAGCTGATATACTGCACTTTAAGCCCATATTCATTATTTAACTGTAACTTGAATTTATTTTGGTACACAGCCGAAATAACACAACTTGTATCAGTGTCCAATTATTTCCAGACCTAACTGTATATATACCCCTAGAATATTCACAAATAACAGGTGCTGCAAATCAAGTTGATTGCACAGCGTGATGTCAGATGCAGTGCTGACCTGGGGTGACCTCAATGTGTGTACTCAGTACAAGGTGTGCTTAGTAGATCAATAGGAATTATAGTGGAAGCCACTGCAGGGGGACCTTTAAATCCTTAAATTAAATGTGTGAACTTTACATCCCCCTGCAGTGGCTTCCAGTAGGCTAACCCTTTCTGCCGGTCCTACTCTACCTGCAAATGTTCTCTTTACCTCTCTGCTGGTTCTTTTGACAATTTACTGTAATAAGTAGAATGAAAAAAAATATTTATTTACTATTTTACCAGGACGTAAACATTGAGAGTTAACTCTCATATTCAAGTATGTAAGTCTCATCAGTGAGAAACACATCTGTACTACCAAGTACCTACTGTATGTGTTCCATGTGATTAAATATCAATTATACAGTATTAGGTCCACCCTGTAATGATCCTTCCTCTGAGATATGTCATTATCACCTTTGAAGATGTGCCTGACTTTGATATATATATAATCTCTCTCCTAAGACGTTATTGAGATTTGTCTAAGTTTTGTCATGGAGAAATGTTAATGTCTTTTAATTAGGCTGAATTCTGTTGAACTGATGCTACAAACATTCATTAATTTAAATGATTTGGAAAACAATGTAAAATAAAAATTCCACTCAGAAAACTTTTCTAATTACCAGCTGTGTGGCATTTCCTGTAATGTTTTCTGTTCAATGAGTGTTGTCAAGGGACAGGTATAAACACAAAACCACGTAGAGAATTACATCTAGAGATTATGATGAAACCATGTGTTCACTCATAACTCTATGCATAGATGCTAATTTTAGCTCGGTAAAAATATAATGCAGCTCATTGTTATCACGGTATCACTGCTTATTAAGAAATATTGTAGTTATGGAGCAAAGTTTTCCAGAAGTAAAACTAAGGCAAAACAAAAACAGAAACATTGCACCAGATTTATCAATGTGAAATATCCCAATTCTTCCGGTGGGAGAATTATTTTTGATCAATCTTGTGCTGTTTACTTGCTCCAATTCTTCAGTCAGGGGACTTTGATACATAACTATAATACAGTGGCAGCCGCCCTGAGTCTAAATCGGCCGCCACCGCGGGAATTTTTAAACCGCGTGCAGACGCTAGCTTTTTTTTGGGCGCCTGCGGCGCTTCCATTGTTCAGCGAAATTAGCGCTGAACGGAGATGCGGCTGGCGCGGCCAAGTTCGGCTGCTTAAGAAAACAGCCCCGAACAATTGCGGGTAAGCTTTAGAATAAGCTAAGCCGCAACAGTACGCTCACAGGATTCTGGTATTGATGGTAAACCACTTTTAAAAATGGGAGGTCAAAATAATTCATCTGTTTGAAAAACGCTTAGATTCAGCCATATGTAAAAGCTAGTAAAGGTTCTGGAAGAAAATCTTTCTAGCACAAACAAATATTAAAATATGTGTTGAATTAATCTCTTAATTAATTATATTAATGAATGTCTTTGTTTCATACCCACCACAGTGAAAAGAATCTCTCCAAGAAAGACACTGTTTATTTCCCCAATCTGTCTCCCTTGTTGTACCTCTGCACTCGCCTCCTACCCCCCACCCCAACCCCCACACTAAATACAATATCTCCTCTCACATACACACATAATAGCATATCCCCCACAAATACATAATACAATACCCCCCCACACACACACATACATACCACAATACCCTCCCCACATATACAAAACAAAATACCCCTCCCCCCCACACACGCAAACAAAATACACTACCGCTCCACGAAATACAATATACACACACACCTACATTTGAGGTGGTTTAAGGCCTTTGGTGCCCCAGCTCTCTCCAGCTGTTGCTGGGCCATTCTCCCACACCGGAAATCCCGCTCTGCGAGACCAGGCCTCTCTCACCCTGTAGCATGCTTTGAAGCTAGGCCCGCCCAGAAGGCGCACTCGGCTTCAGGCCCGCACATACGAGAGAAAGGCTTGGCCTGGCAAAGTGGGGCCTGCAACAGCTGGGGTGGGACGGGATCCGATGGCAAGCAGAGGCCCTTCAGCCGGATGCAGAAGTTGGGCCAGGCACTTCCAGCACTGATCTTCCCCCACGCAGACGCCGAGCTCTGGACACTTGTCCTGGCTCTCCCCCACTGTTAGCAGCCCTGTGACTAACTCCTTACCCTAAAGACCCTAACCTTAAATCCTTAGCCTGAAAACTTTAAAGCATTAACCAATAACCCTAAAAACCTTAACCCCTTGCCTCAGAATAGGACTTGTGGTCGTCCCATGACCAACTTCTCGCTGGTGTTTCGCTGCAGGGGGACTCACTGCCACAGCCGCTCTGCCGCTGGCTGCTTCTACGAGAAGGTACATTTCAATGGTAGGGAGCTACTTTTATGGTAGGGGGTTATCGTTACTGGTTTTAGTGTTTAGGTTTGGGGTTTTATCAGTTAGATTAAGGGCTTAGAGTAAAGGGTTCTACGGTAAGAGGTTAAGGTTTTCTAGGGTAGACTGTACCGTTAGTATTAGAGGTTAAGATTAGGGAGGTTTAGGTTAAGGGCTATGGTCAGTGCCTCACCCCACGGTGAAATGAGAAGCGGCTGAATGACGACAGTCATATGATCGTTGGAAAAGGGCCGCGACCAATTGTCCTAGACTATCCTTGAATCATTACCCTAAAAACTTTAACTTTTTACCCTAATCATCATAACCTGAACTTGAGCTAAAAACCTTAAGCCCTTAACCCCTTACTCTAACAAATCTTAACCAGTTAACCTCATTCCCTTAAAACCTTAAGCCATTAACCACTTCTTACCCTCAATACCTTAACCCCTTACCCTAACCTTAACCCCTAATCATAAAGCTAATGATAATGTCGTACATATTGCATACTAAACTGATACATTTTTGCCGCTAGCTCTTTACTTTAACACTTTAATACATAGAATACATAGATGGTTGGCAGGAGTGAAGATCTCTTTGGAATATAAGGAACAACTATCTCTTTCATTGGTACAAGTAAAAGACCCAAAGTGTTAACAAGTATTTTCCTTTGTGGGAATTTGGGGCTGAATTGAATCAGTTTCTGTTTATAATCAGACGTGTGGATTACAATGTGCCAAAGGCTTACTACTTTATCCACAATACATTTTTATTCAAAAATGAACATTTGGGGAAAAAATGATCAAATAAAGTCACTGAATATAATGAAAAAGAAATAGAAAAACCTACAAATCCAGCACATTTGCTTCACTGGTTTTGCCCAAATAGATTAACAAATTAATTACCAAGATTAAAGTAATGTTCTGCATTTGCATTTTACAGTTAAAATGTGACAATTATCAGTTATACTGAAATCATAGTGAATGAAGAATAGCAAGAAAATTGTAATGTAAAGACAGTAAAAATTGTGTTATACATGTAGTGAAATTTATTTACTGCTCACATACAAAAGAAATGCATTTTCTGTGTGTGTTAACATTGAATTTCCCCACATTTGTTAACCATTTGTACTTGTATCTTTGCTTCATTATATTGAGTTACTGATCTGATATTGCCCCTTTAACATCATCTTACAATTTGTGGTGTACTGTGAGTAATGCTCAGTCTTAATTTGATTTTTTCGTCACAACAATAGTTAAGCCAATGATCCTGGCTAATTTCTTCTACCTGTAGCATTTTTATAGCTACAGTATACAGCCAAATGATCAATCTCATCAGGAGGGGGTAAGTGAAAAGCATTTGAGAGATTTTACAGTTTTAACAGCACCTGTTAATTCTTTTCTTCCCTTTTGTTGAATACCAAGTAAATACTTATGGGTAGATCCAGAGAACTATGTTAAATAATTATCGATCCGCTTAATTGGGTTAAAATTAACAGGAGGCTAGATCATAATGGATATCCCCAAAGGGCTTAGTATTACAATATCCTCGCGTTCACCTGAAAAATAGCAAAAATAGCGTATCGATAACTTTTAACGGATGTCTGGCTTACACATTTGCAATTCATATGCTAATGAGCAGTTTACCTAACAATGCAGATCCTCAGACCTCCTATACTAAGCTTTTTAATGATTAAAGGGAATGTTTGTGTGGCCTACTATGATATATAATATTTAGTATGAGTGTACAATGATGGGACTATCTTCTATTGGAACAAGAATTACCAAGAGACAAAAGTTGGCAAAATAACTTTTATTCACACAAAGTTTAATTTACTGTATGTGAAATGAAAAATAATTAACTTTTTAACAATATATAAAAAACAAATCCCAAAAAAAGAATATAAATGAAGGTTTAGCACATCCTCATGGCAGCCGAGCTGCCAGGTGCTCTCTGCTCCCTGGTGTGGGATCATCCACAGCTGAACCTTGACACGGGCAGTGTCAGTGATGTAGATGGAGTAGATGGGGGAGCTGGCCCCAAATGTGAGACCCAGGGACTCACTTGAGGGTGAATTCCCTCCAATCTATCCTCCACATTAGCCCTTTGAGGGCTGCAGCTATCTGCACCATGCCATTAAGAATGACATTTGTGTGCTGTCGCATGATATGGCACCAGAAGTTGGACCCGCATCCACCCACGTGGCCCAGGCTTCACAGATGCTGTGAAGACTATCCCCCAACAATTTTAGTTACACCACTTCTTGATGATCCATGAGTGTCTCCTCTGATAGAGGTGTAGAGATGTTGCGCCTGGGTGCAGCTAGAGATCTAGCGACTGCAATTTGGGCAGCCAGTGCAGATGAGGGAGTGTCGGGTCCAGCTGGAGCCGGGGCGAGTACAGCTGTGAAAGCAGCAGCTATAGCTGAAGCATGTGGAGGAGGCACAGCATACTCCTCTAGAGGAACCTCGTGAGGAATAGGTTCACCATCTCCTTGTTAGGAATGTGAGCACACAGCGCCACAGGCGGAGCACACAGCTCTCTCCTTACACTGCTCAGACCCTTCCGCTACAACCACGCAAGCCCCCTTCAGCTGCATCACTTACCCCTCGGCATGGTAGGACACTCCACGAGGTACTTCCTCCACGCTCTATGCCGCAGCCAACGGCGTGGAATCGCCGCTCCGCGCGCACCCCATGTTGCTTCCTCTCATGCGCATGTCGGACTTACAGCACACACACAAGAACCCCTGAACTTATCTCCGCTCAGGCTCCACCCCCAAACACCGCGCGGTTACAATCTGGCTCTTGCTGAGTGTCACCTGGGCTCTAGGAACAGCAGCCAATGCACTGAAGCTCCTTGGGCTCCTCCAGGCACGCCCCCTCTCCTGGTTAGCTGTTCCAGCTTTATATACCCTCTCTGTTCTGTGCTTCCTCGCTCGTCATAGTTTTTGTATGGGTGATTCACAGTGCTTGTTTGTTTGATTCTCTCGGTTTTGACGCGGCTTGGTAGACTTCCCCCTTTGGCTCTCGACTTCGGATTGTTCCTGTTTACATACCTTCTGGCTCCCTTCATCCACGGCTCTCACCTCGATCCTTCCATACTTCTCCTACCCCTGATCTCGGCAACGGCAACGACCATTCTTCTGGATAAAACGGTACCGGCAAGTATTCACGCAATACTCCCCATCTGGCCTGGCACCATCTAATACCACAACCCGGACATGTCCCTCGCTCTGTCGGTGTGTGTATTCATACCTGCCACTTCAGCTTTAGGGACAGGTCTGGCCTGCGGGCTACTCCGCGTAACACTCCTCACCCTGCTCTTCCTCTAGGGGATCTGCAGCCTCATGCAAGGACTGTCTGTTTGATTGTCCTGACAAAAATGACATAATATAATCAAATACAGTTATCCAGAACATGTGTACATATTAGTACATTTTGATAGATATGGTTTGGGTAAACCATCCATTTTTTAACATGTCTCATTATTGACAAAAATGTGCACTGCAAATAATATAGTAATCTTTGCTTTGATCAATATGGTGTATAAAGTGACATGTACAGTATATATGAGATGGATATCTAGTGTATTATATATGTACTGTATTTTCACTTACCAGGTCTCTCCGCATCCTCAGTGTTCACTAGTCCTGGAAGCCCCACTACCTATGAGGTGGTAATGACCAAGCTCAGGTGCTCCTCAATTAAGACGAGATGCAGGGGAACAGGTGGTCCCTCTCCTGTATTTCTTGCCTGGGCTGCATGACCAGCAAGCTTGCGCTTCACCTTGCCCTTGCTGTCTGCCCAGCAGTTTTTGAGCATATCCATCGATCTCACAGTGTTCCCCAGGGCATTAATCATGGTGCGGATTGTACTGTTTCTCCACAATGCTGATGTGGGAGCAGAGGGACCCTAAAAGTTTGGAGTGGTTGTAAACTACTATTTATTAGGATCTGCAGCTCTTCCTCCATAACTTTTATGCTTCTAATCTTCGCTGCCTCCGAAACAGGAGCAAATCCAGGAGCGGAGGTGTACGCCTGCTCAGCCATGTCAACAGTTTAGAGGTTCAGCTGATATGGCTGAGTAATTAAAAAATGCTTATGGGTGTTGGGCTAAATAATGCATATGCGTAAGTCGTCCCTAACACATGTGCTAATTGGAAAGCATGTTATACTTTTCCCTAATGCACGTGTGCAGTGCATTGTTTAACGTGTCTCAGCGCTACGATAATCCCCGTTCACACAGGTAACATTACGATAGTCGTTATATTAATGGACTTCATTTTTGCATCTCATTAGTTTTGAGGATTCACATTATACTGAAGAAAATAACATAAATTACCTAATTTGATAATGATTGTTACTAGTGGAACATGATGGACTTCTTTGGATCTACACTTATGTAGCCCCATTTCCCTATACCTATAGGAACTACACGGGTGACTACGTGTGCTGCTGTACATGTTGCTCACAGGAGTCCTAAGCCTCTGCCACTGGGAGCCTGGGGTGAGCTCTTTCTCCTTGCGTGCAGCACCTCCACCTATAAGGGATTTCAGCGTGGGCATGATAACCCCTCACAGGAACAAATACAGTATCAAATAACACACACACAGGGTATATAACTAACGTTTACTGAACACACATCAATAACACTAATAACGGTAACTTTCAAGCTACACTCAATACCCCAACAAGTGGTGGTTTCCCCCAAAGTACTGAGGGTGCGGTGGCACCAATAACCCTGGTGTCCTTCCCAGTCAGTCCCACCCAATCTATGAGGTAGCGCTACCCCTCTGAACCCCACTTATACCTTCCTGGGCACTCCTGTACCCAGGTGCAGCTGTCAGGTAAGGATCAGTCAGGTCCCATGCCACGGGGCCTCCGACAGCAATCCCCTCACTCCTTAGGGTCCTGTCCGCCTCGTGGGGTGAGCTCCAGCTGGAGTGTCATCTAATTGTCTATATGGCCTATGGCCTGGTCCCAGACCGCAGGGCACTGCGTCGCCTTCCGGTCACTGGTGCAACAGCACTACTATGAAGCTAAGGGGAAGAGTCTCTATCTGCGGCCTAAGGGACAAGCCTTGCCTAGTCCATGGAAGCACTGTTCCCTGGACACTACCTACTCTGTTGCCTCCTCCTTCAGGACTGACTTGCGGGGAAGGTTTGCGTGCCAAATATATCCTACCCCTGCATCTACTACTGAGGATTCTGGAACATGTAGTTCCGGTGTATAGTATCTGCGGAACCATTCAAGATGGCTACCGCAACTTACACTGTGCATGCGCGACAAACAAAATGGCCGCCCCCACACTCCCGATCTGCGTGGAGCTCTGGCGGCCTCTGATCAGCCAGGCATCTCCCCCCCCCCCCCGCACCAAAAGTAAAAAGGGGGGGGGAGGACTCGGCTACATCTATATGTTGTGAGATTTGCTTATTTGTAAAGATTGGACAAATCTGTTGAAATTAGTTTACATTTTCTTTAGAATTGTGGGTAAAAATAAAAAATAAATGTCACCATGTGAAATAAAAAATGTTCCCCATGTGAAATAGCTGCCAGTAACTGTCATCTACAAGCAGTGGCAGATTTCCCATTAGGCCCAGGCCAACGGTGGCAAAATTTTGGGCCTGCAAAGATTTCCCATATGCATTTGCCGTGCTCTCGGAGCCTATCGGGCCTGATGGAAAGTCACTAATATATGCCGGGCGCCTCCTTGCTTTCTCCTTTCTCCCGCATACCTCCTCCTTCCGATTCGCAGCATCAATTGGCGCTACGGACGCCACCACCGTGGCATCACACGGCATCTCAATGCCATAGCAACATGACATTGTGGCATCAAATTGTCATGTCGTCATGCTACCATGGCAACGAGACACCACGTGACGTCACTTTGGTGATGTCCACGACATCATTTGCCGCTACGAATTGGAAGGAGGAGGAGGGCGGCAGAAAGGAGGAGGCAGGCATAGGTGCCCGTGGATCGTGGATTTTGAAATCCGCCGCTGTCTACAAGCTAATATTTTCTTTGCAAACTTCACACTTTACTAATTTTCACCGTTTATTTCTAACTCCAACAAATTCACAAATAATGAAAAAATGCAAAAAAAATATTTGTGTGTGGCAAAATTGAATTTTGGCAAAATATTTTCCCATCTGTAGTTATTTACATGCAATATTTGCATAATACACATAATTTCAACCGCCTAACCAACTCGCTATCCACTTAACCCTTTACGCATGTTTGGACTTGCAAGCACTCTTTAAAAAGTATGGTTACATTACTTTTCTGCAAAAAAAATTATGTTTACTGCTCGAAAAATCATATCGTGCCCATCAACTGTTTGAGTGCCCCATGATGCTGGCGCAACATAATAAAGCCCCCAAAGTGCCACTCAACATGACGTTGTTGACATTTTGTTTGTTTCTAACGGGGAAAAGAGGTCACGTCTTACGTTTTTGGCATCAGGGCTACACTAGTGATAGCAAGACCCGGAAGCTGGAATGTCACCAAAAGGGTTAATGTATAAGAAATTAAGAAAGTTCACATACTTTGTTTTGATGCATTTCCTGCTTGAGTTTGCATCAAATGTAAAAAAAGAGTTTCCCTATATTTAAGACAATTTGTTAGCCAGAAGTGTTAACGCTACGTGAGATATTTTTTTTGAAACAATTATAATAGAAAGAATATGTACTGTAGATTCATAAAGATGCAGAGTCTGATACATTGCATTACAATTCTGTAACTGCTTCCTAACTCTGACATATCCTAAATCCCAAACTGATACTGTACACATGGACCTACTAAGGAGAAGGAGTGTCTCAATGAGTAATTCAATTCCTGGTGTCAGCTCCTTGTAACCTTTGGCAAGTCACTATCTTCCCGTGCCGCAGGCACCAAAAAAAACATAGATTGTGAGCTCATAGGCTCGACTGTCCATAAAAAATCCTACTGTATGTGCTGTGTACCGTGTACTATACTTGGGAAGTGCGTTCTGTCCAATTGGGACAAAAGCGCTATATTCAATAAAGTTATTATTACATGGAGCAAAGAGCTAATACATTGACAGACACAATAAATATGACGCAATTTGCATCAATTTTGTTCCACATTTGCAATGATACATCACCCCTTTGGGGTTTATTGCGGCTGTGTATCAAGGCAAAAATTGTGCAATTCTGGATCAAGCAAACTGTACCAGATATATCAAAGGAACAATTCTGTTGATTTCAAGGTTTTTTTTCCCTCTCATACTCTATATTTTTTTATTTATAAAAATGTTTTACCAGGAAGTAAAACATTGAGAGTTACCTCTCGTTTTCAAGTATGTCCTGGGCATAGTTAATATGACAAATAATACATGGTTACAAATACAGTTACATAAATGAACAGGGTATACATTATATACAATACATTGCATGCACAGTTAGAGAAGATGTATATTATAGGCTTATATAACAGTTACAGACCAGATTAAAATGTGAGACAGCCTTAGTTTTGAAAGAACTTAAACTGGTGGTGGATGTGAGAGTCTCCGGTAGGTTGTTCCAGTTTTGGGGTGCACGATAAGAGAAGGAGGAACGTCCGGATGCTTTGTTGAGCCTTGGGACCATGAACAGTCTTTTGGAGTCAGATCTCAGATGATAAGTGCTGCATGTGGTAGGGGTGAGGAGCTTGTTCAGATAGGTGGGTAGCTTGCCCAGAAAGTATTTGAAGGCAAGACAGGAAAGGTGAACTTTGCGCCTAAACTCGAGTGATGACCAATCACAATCTATACATGTGTTGCGATTGTTTGCCCAAGATTTGTTTTTGCCTTGATACATAGACCCTTAAACTACACATAGCAATACCTCTATACAGTATATGGCAGGGTACATAATACTCTGTAGAGCTTAAAATACAACACATTCTTTAGTAACCAGTAGATTCAGTACTATCACACATTATTGAAAAAAACAGCTACAGTATGTTGCTATAAGAGATGCAGCCTAAAGCTCAGTTCTCCACTGCAGATTATAACAACATTGAATATTTATAAGTAAGAAAGAGAATAGCTCAATACATTGCAGGCTATTTCTTGGTAATGTACTGTAGGAAGAAAACATGTGTTGCAACAGAATTAAATCTTAGGCACTTCACTGGGCTTGGCAAAGTCTAACTCATAAACAGCATGAGAGTTTATACTGTGAAATGGTTGGTAATGGAGTTAATCAGTATGTAGACGCTTTAAATAATAATAGATTAGGAGCATTTTGCAGGGCTTAAGTTAGAAAGCATTTTCTACAGGCTCAGCCTCATTTAGTAAGGAAAGACTCTAGGAAATCCAAATGTCCGAAATATGGTCATGATTTAATTTACTGCTACTGATTAAAAAGACTTACAATAGAATAATGTAATGACCAATAAAAGTGGAGAAATACAAATCCCAAAGATACTATGAGTATTAAAAGAAGCCCTCCTGCAGTTTTCAATGTAGTTTAACACCTGCTAGTAAATAAACACATTGCTCTGGTTTAATGAACTGATTCAAATGTCTACAAAATACATTAATCTACAAAAAAGGTACGTATAACATCTACTATTAGATCTTACTTATTATTTCACATCTGGATGGATGAAAAAAATACTAATTTGTATCCCTGAATGCTTTTACATGGCACTAATTCAATCTATAGATACTGTAGATGCATTAATTTATATCTCTTTGATCAATTGTCCATTAAATCACCAGTAAATAGGATAACACTTTTAAGGTATCCCAACTCATTAGTATTGTAATCATAAACCGCAAACTGTAATTGGTCTTTCCTCAGTGTCTTATGTCTTTGCAAACAGGGGCCCTTTTATGTAACACACCTAACATTCAGCACCAAGGACACCGCCCTAATAGGTCACTCGACATGTAAGGCAGCGTTCAGGGTGGCGCTGAGCTGGTGCGGGCGCTCACGCTCGCCACGATGGGACACATTGAGACAATGTGTGTGGCCTGCGTGAGCTCCCTCCTGCACGTGCCCGTGAGCTGTAGTCGGAGCTCAGTTTCAAGAGTTTCAAAATTTTGAATCTGCAGCTCCGACTTCAGATCACATGACCTACTTTACCCAATCAGAGGACAGCAAGGCAAAACCAATGCAATACAAGCATTGGGAGCTTGTATTGTATTGCATTGCATTGCTTGCTGTACTCTAACACGAAACAGGGGGGGGCACACGAAACGGAGGGGGGGAGACAAAACCGGGGGAGGGAGACAAAACGGGGGGGGGGACACAAAACGGGGGAGACACACGAAACGGGGAGGGGCACGAAACGGGGGGGGGCACGAAACTGAAAACGGAGAGATGTGAATGGGGGGGGGTAAAATGAAGTGGTGGTGTGGGGGGTAAAATGAAGTGGTGGTGTGAGGGGTAAAACAAAGTGGTGGGGGTTTAAAACGAAGTGGTGGTGTGAGGGGGGGTAAAACAAAGTGGTGGTGTTGGGGGGGGTAAAACGAAATGGTGGTGTGAGGGGGTAAAATGAAGTGGTGGTGGTGGGGGGGCAAACAGGGTGGTGGGAGGGGCAAACGGAGTGTTGGCGGGGCAAACGGGGTGGTTTGGGCAAACGGAGTGGTGGAAGGGGTAAACAGGGTGATGGGGGGGCAAACGGGGTAGTGGTGGGGGCAAACAGGGTGGTGGCGGGGCTAAACTGGGTGGAGGGGGCAAACGGAGTGGTAGGGGGGAAAACGGAGTGGTGGGGGGGCAAACGGTGTGGTGGGGGGGCAAACGGGGTGGTGGTGGGGGCAAACAGGGTGGTGGGGGGGCAAACGGGGTGGTGGGGGCAAACGGAGTGGTGGGGGGCAAACGGAGTGGTGGGGCGCAAACGGAGTGGTGGGGGGCAAGCGGAGTGGTAGGGGGCAAACGGAGTGAGGGGGGGCAAACGGAGTGAGGGGGGGCAAACGGAGTGGTGGGGGGCAAACAGAGTGAGGGGGGGCAAATGGAGTGAGGGGGGATGGGGGGTGACAGGGAAAAGGAGAGAAGGGGGGGAAAGGAGAGAAGGGGAGAGAGAGGGAAAAGGAGAGAAGGGGGGAAAATAGAGGAAAGGAGAGAAGGGGGAGAGAGAGGGGAAAGGAGAGAAGAGGGAGAGAGAGGGGAAAGGAAAGAAGGGGGGAAAATAGAGGAAAGGAGAGAAGGGGGAGAGAGAGGGAAAGGAGAGAAGAGGGAGAGAGAAGGGAATGGAGAGAAGGGGGGAAAGGAGAGAAGGGGGAGAGAGAGGGAAAAGGAGAGAAGGGGGAGAGAGAGGGGAAAGGAGAGAAGGGGGAGAGAGATGGGAAAGGAGAGAAGGGGAGAGAGGGGAATGGAGAGAAGGGGGGGAAACGGAGAGAAGGGGGAGAGAGAGGGGAAAGGAGTGAAGGGGGGAAAGGAGAGAAGGGGGAGAGAGAGGGGAAAGGAGAGAAGGGGGGAGAGAGGGGAATGGAGAGAGAGGGGAAAAGAGAGAAGGGGGAGAGAGAGGAGGGAAGGGGGAGAGAGAGGAGTGAAGGGGGAGAGAGGAGGGAAGGGGGAGAGAGAGGAGGGAAGGGGGAGAGAGAGGAGGGAAGGGGGAGAGAGAGGAGGGAAGGGGGAGAGAGAGGAGGGAAGGGGGAGAGAGAGGAGGAAAGGGGAGAGAGGGGAAGGTCAGGGGGAGAGAGAGCACAGGGGGGGCGGGAGAGAAAGCGCAGGGGGGGTGGGAGAGCAGGGGAGAGAGCAATGGGGGAGAGAGAGAGAGATGGGGGGAGAGAGTGGGGTGGGAGAGAGAGAGGTGGGGTGAGAGAGAGAGAGAGAGAGAGAGAGAGAGAGAGAGAGAGAGAGAGAGAGAGAGAGAGAGAGAGAGAGAGGGGGGGAGGGGGGAGAGAGAAAGGGAGGGGGCAGGGAGAAAGCAGGGGGGAGAGAGAGGCAGGGGGAGAGAAAGAGAGGGGGGAGAGGGGATGGAAGGGAGGGGGAGAGTGAGGGGATATATATATATATATCTATATATATATATATAGATATATATATATATAGATATATAGATATATAGATATATATATGGATATATTTATATATATATATATATATATATATATATATATAGATATAGATATATATATGTATATATATATATGGAGATATATATATCTATATATATGTTACTGCAATAGATTCCCCCCGTCCCACTGACACGCCCCCGTCCCACTGACACGCCCCCATCCCACTGACATGCCCCCGTCCCACTGACACGCCCCCCGTCCCACTGACACGCCCCCCGTCCCACTGACACGCCCCCGCGCTTGCAAATTTCCTATAGCAGGACAAGATTGGTCTCCTCCTTACATGCAGGTGACGTCACTGCTCATAAGCGCCAGCCCATTCGCTCCGCTCTTCGCTTCACCCTGGACGAGGCCTTTAGGGTTCAACCTAGCGATAGGCTAATAATAAGGCTGTGGAATCTGAAATCCCATAAAGATAGAGGTACGGACTGCCTCAGGAATCTCGCCCTCTCTCATTCTCTTGAACAGATCATGTCACCTTAAATTAATGCTAATCTGGTACAGTTTCCTTGCTCCAGAATTACATCAGTTCTGCACCAAAAAAATCCTAAATGACCGTCACCCAAAATAAATTCTACTGTCGGCAAAACTAAGGTATACTGGGGTAACTGGTGAAAAAAAAAGAAAAAGGCTACACCAGGTTTTCAGCAAAAAAAGGGCAATTGCTTTCAATTGAGTCCTTTACTTATTTTGATAAAATCTAGTGTAAAACCATCCAGGTGGCTGTTAAACGGAATACTATTAGTTGAAAGTAAAAACTTTATTCTGCTCAAACACAGGTAACACTTGATGGAGGCTATACAGTACATCAAAGTCTCCAGGCTGTAAAAGTGGCATAATACTGGTACAAGGATGAAAAAACATTATTGAATTTGTCACAGAGAAAAAGGTATATATTCCTCTGTATGATATTGTGTTCTTCAGTAAGTTTGGCCCTTCTTTTGCATTCAATTTGCAACATTTTGCAGCAAGGATAATCTCCTAAATAGCCACTAATGCACTCATACTGTATGCCACTTTTCAGCTTCACTGGCTCGCATAAAATATTGACACATTTAAATCACACTTCAGCCTCCTCATAAGATTTGCAGCAATATGACACCCTCTTTTTTCTTTCGTTCTTTATTTGCCAGATTGTTATGTTAGCATAGTAACAAAAATATGCATTTAATAAATATTTAATCCTTCATCAAGCTACAATATGTTTATTCAGATAGGGCTCTTGAACAATAAAATTGCCTTCTTGACTTTTACAGTCTTTCTTTGTAATAAGTAATGTTGTATTCAAGTTCTTTTTATAAATTAATTACTAGAAAATTAACTTAATATATTGGGCACAATGTTAATTACAGCATGTGTAGTTAATTCATATACTGTATATATATTATTATAATTATTTCTTATAAAATATAATATAATTAAAATGAAATAAATTATTCACATTATTACTTCCTTTAAGGTCGCATTACTAAATGTAAACTCTAAATGCCTGCTCAGTCAAATGTGTTGTTTAAATAAAAAGTCAGATGTACTGTAATCGCAAGCCTTTGTTATAAAGCAACATATATTTTAAAATATTCAGTCCTGCATTGTTACTGTCCTATTGAAGGATTAACTCTCCTAATATTTTTTTTTTACTGCAATACTTCTGGCCTAAGTCATTGACATTGCGGTAAAAATGCACCGGGTGTGATATGAGAATTGCAATAGCTATGCGGTAATTAACATCACAGATAAATATGATTTAAATACCGCTAGTGATGGAATGGGGGGAGAGGAATCCCTTATATTAAGACGTATGACAAGCCTTATGGCAGAAAATACATTAACCCTTTGATGCATGAGGCTACCAATGCCTAGCATATACCTTCCTTAAAGTACACTACCCCCACCCCCCTTGCCTAATTAAGGCATTGCATGTTTTTTCCAGAACTACTAAGGCACTACTAAATTAACCCCCCCACCACCACCCTCCCCATGGCACTATAAAGGAGTCTCTCTCACATATTACTTACAATATACTTTCTATTTTAAATTATTTATTTTTATCTATATATTATATATAAATATTTTTGGTAAGTTGCAATTTAATTTATATTCTTGTATAGTCACTGCTGACTAGTCACACATTTTTTAAACAAAAGAAAGGAATTTTTGAAAGAATGCTGGTGTTAGCCATTTGGATTGTAACGACCAAGCACATTTGGACGTATTAGGTTCCTTGTTGGATGAAGGTAACCGGGAAAATGGACAAGGACCATTCACAACACATAAGCCTAGGAGCAGTTTTACTCTCAATCTGAGTGAAAGCCCTATATTGAGACCTTTTGTAGGCCTAGTGTCAAAAGACTTTGGAGAAATTATCAAAGTCAAATATGAAATCGGACACTAATTTCTCAAAAAGAAACTGGAAGGCACTACAAGATCTAAGCAAGGATGCTACCACAAGAGTGAAACCATCAGTTAAAGGCGGTAATATTGTTTTGCTCAGAACAGATGACTATCTAAAGGAAAACATAAGGCTCCTAAGTGATACAAAATGTTACAAGATTCTCAGCAGTGATCCAACAGAATTATATAAGTAAGCCCTAAGTAAAATTCTCAAATATGGCTTAGCTGTGAAAGCTATAGATGAGAATGAACAAAAATGCATTTCACATGAGATTGGAGAAAATGTTGTACTGCCTTAACCAGTCTAGAAGCATGACACATAGCCATCACAGTGGATTCATCACTACTCCCCTGGAATTTATACTGACACAATTATTTTGTGTTCAACGGGATATATTACTGATAAATTCAAGGAATGGCCATGGGCACAATATGTGCCCCTACATATGCCAATTTATACTTAGGTTGGTGGGAAGAGACGAGAGTTTTTGAAGATCATCTAATAGAGTTCACCGAATCAATAGACCTCTGGATTATATATATATATATATCGATTACATTTTAATAATCTGGAGGGGCTCGAGTGAACATCTGAATAACTTTATTTCGGCGTTAAACAAAAAGGCCACAATTTAAAACTCACATCTAAAGTAGACCCACACCGTATAAATTTTCTGGATTTAACATACATTTCCTGGATTTAACAATCTAAAAGAATGAAGATCGCACCATCTGCACAACCACCTATAGAAAAAATACAGCTACCAACACCTATCTTCAAGTGTAGTCATCACCCAGAACCCTTCAAGAGGGATACCGGTGGGTCAATAACTACGCTTAAAACATAACTGCTCTGATGAAACAGAATTCAAGATACAAGCTGACCTCATGAGGGATAGATTCCTGAAACGAGGTAACAATAAGCCTATACTAAAACGGGCATATCAAAGAGCACTGGGTACAAACAGAGACTCTCTCTTAGCAACGAATGTCAATGCTAAAACTGATGATGGTAGAGTCATCAGATACGTTAGCACATTTAATACCAAATGGAGAGAAATGAGGACCAGGGTTCAAAAGCACTGCCATATTCTTCTAAACGATGAGGACCAAGTGGATACTCTAAAAGCTAAACCATGCCTGGTATGGAAAAAAGCCCCTAACAGAGACAAAATAGTTCATAGCCATTTTCTAAACAAGTGACAAAGTATGGGTAATTGGCTAACAGATCAAAATAGAGGATCCTTTAAATGTGGCTCTTGCAAGGCCTGACAATTCATGATGACAATTAACAAATTAATGAATAATGATGATACCAAACACTTTGTCCAAAAAACCTTCATGAATTGTAAAACAGCGTCATCTATATGATCACATGTAAATGTGGCCTCAAATATGTGGGCAAGACCCACAGACAGCTGCGAAGGAGGGTGCTGGAACATACAGGATCAATGAAAAATTCACATGATACACCAATCTCAAGACATGTGAGAGAGTAACATGCAGGCAATACAGGGGGTGCTCTCTTTCCAGGGCATAGATCACCTATTACCAACTATACGTAGAGGTGATTGGGACAAAAAATTGCTTCAAAGGGAAGCAAAATGGATCTTTAATTTAAACACTTTCACCCAAAGGACTAAATGAAGGATTCATGTATGCCCCATTTATAGAATATATTTTTGGATCTTTAGTTTGAGTGGTAATAAGGACACTTATTCAAGTGTTTGTATGAGACACGTTTATGCTGAGATTGTTTGTGTTATTACTGTATATAGAATGGCAATTTTTATTATCAATAATGCCCTTCTATGCTCAGGACGTTAGCTCATTTAAGAGAATGTTTTTATTATTATTTTAAAGTACTCACTGAGTCTATATGGCACGATCAGTGATATCCGATTTTTCACATTGAAAGCCAATGAGAATTGTCAGTCATCACCATAGCAATGGGGACACTATAAAATAACGTCTCCCAGCGTGGTCACCTATCCCCAGAAGAAGCCGTGGTTACGTAAAACAGCTGTAAGGAACGCTGCCTCAAGCATTTCACGATCCATTGGAAGCAGGGAGTACACACTATGCGTACCTGCAGGACGTGGCTCTCTCCCTGAGAGCAACTTGGTATACATTTTTTCATCGAATCTATAGCAGTATAGGAACAGTGTTGTTGCAATCCGCTGCCAATTATTTTTACAGGACAATGTCAAGAAGCATAATACAGTGCTGTAATAATGAGTGATGTTGGATGGGGTATTAGCTTCTGTTTTTTCTTCTACTGAAAGATGTTTGAACAGATTGGATCCTATTGAGGATGTGATGTATGCATATATCTTGACATTAATATAACAACCAGTGGACTTTAAAAACAACATGTTGATATTCATTTAACATACCTCTCATAATCTACCAGTACTATTTGTGGTATCTATGAGAGGACATTTTTTTTCACTAAAAGGAAGATAATAGCCCTGTAGTTATGCTTTCAAATTGATAACTATAATGGCCAATGTCCACTCTCAAGAGTCATTATCAGGCTATTTTTGAAGTGATTTTGAGCCTGTAATTGAGTCTTTTTGATAAAGTTACATTTGTTGTGACGAAACGCATCAGGGACGTACATTACGACACTACGTCATCACGTTGTTTGCACGCTTTACGGCCGGAGCGTGTGGAAGCTGAATTAAGGCCAACTTGAATGCCACACTGTGTGGAGGACTTCAATCGATCATGTTAAGGACATCTGGTGTCGGGTGTTGCCCAGAGATTTCGTTTGGACTGCGAGCACGTCACGGAACGGTTCCTGCATCGTTGGTGATCTTTTTATCGCAAACTGCTTGTTTATCACTTATACTTTGTAAGTGTTTTTAATCCCTCCACCATTCCCTTCCCTTTATTAAATGTACAGGATCACACTATGGGGCGTGCGCTCTTTGTCTTCTTTTTGTATATATATATATATATATATATATATATATATATATATATATATCTTTAAATTACCAACCAGTATTGCTCTGGATCATCTTTTATTTTATTTTTTAATTAATTTTTTGATTGTAATGAATGATGTAATAAAGGTTTCATATACTATAATGAATTATGTTGACACAGTATTTTTTCAAAAATGTCTTTTTGGCATATAGTCTCTAATTAGGGAGTAGTCGGGACTTATCAGTCCATTTGAATACCCACTCCCTAAATTGTTAATTTACTGTCCTCTTTTTAATAGCTACCATACTAATGGTTATTTATGCTAACTAGTACTGCCATTGAGTCAATTGGAGTGTATATAAAACATAGAATACGTTAATCATCATTAGAAGGAGTGCACCCATTTAAAGGGATTTTCTTTATGTTGTTATGTACTTATGTTTATAGTTTCCACCTGGGCACTATTATCCTTGGGTCGCACCCCTCTCAGTATAGAGCATGTTTATTATCTAAAACAAGAACAAAGAAGCAGAGCAGCATCCAATGTGACAAAAATACACAGTAAAATACCTACTGTATATATCTCTTGAAAAGGGTCATTTAGTTAACCCTTTGGCCAAAGCGTATAAGCCTGCGAGCCACTTTCAAGGCATGACCAGTTTGCAGGTCCTAACACTAACTGATTAAAATCCTTATTTACCTCTATAATTAGAGGTAGAATGGTCCTGGCATTGAACCTGTCGCAACCAGCTGCATGAAAAGAAAACCTGCTCCCTTGGAAAGTAGGGAGGGGCGAGCTTTAAACCCTAGGTGGGAGGAGCCACTGGAAGCTTAGTGGAACACTTGGAACATTGGGGATTTCCTCTACATTAGAGAATTAAGAAAGTGAAGTACCACGTGTGCCACCACACGTGAGAACGAGCCTGAAGAAGGGGGTTATTCTCTTCCGAAATGTTAACCCCTTTTTTGCTGTATTTGTTTTTTCCCTCTTCCCCTTTTTCTCCCCCCTGTTTTTCACAGCTGTTCAACTATAGCCGTTTGGATACTTTCTAGTATAGCTTTTTGGACTTACCTGGTGTCTATCACCTATGGATAGGATACATATCCTTACTTTTGGTGGACAATTTAGGATACAGGAGCATTATTATTGTTACTCATAGCCTATTGTTATTTTTATTTAGAATTGTATACTGGTCTGTTTCTTTATATCTTCGCATTGCTAACCTTGCTCATGTGTGCATTTATGTTTGATATAATGCATACATACATGTTCCATTGCTTTATTTACACTAGTAAAAATTAAAATTCTATATATTCTTGTTACTCTTTATATTTTCTGAGTGCTGGGAACATCCCTTGTTTTTATACTGTGCTACAGTGTTCCATTGCCATGTTTGTTCTCTATGCTATGCCAAACCTCAAGAACAAAAGAAGCCCTAGACATAAAGGCTAAAGAGGATTTGTAACACTGCATATAAAAAAAAAACACGCCGTTATATTTATTTTAAGCTACAATGCACAATATTTTATGACACCAAGCTTATTTATTTGGATAGATAATGCAGTGGAATCCTTTCAATAAGTACTGATTCTTTTCACCACTATCTCAGGCAGTTATAGTTCTGCATTGAAATATGTCACCTTAGAGAGTTTGTACTTAACTGCCTCACTGAAGTAAAATAAACCAGCTGTGCTCTAATGGGAAATAGTTTAAGTAGATAAAAATCAATTAAGCAGATGCTAACAGCATTGAATTTCAAAAACTGCTTTCCTCTTCAAGTTTATCATTTAAAATAATTTATCCTGGTTGCATGGCATTGGAAACGAATGCTTTCCTAAACCCCCAGTCTATGTAGATGGTTTCTTGCCTTTAATCTCACTTTTTCATCTTGTAACCCTCTCTGCCCGGTGTTACGCCGATGCTCGCCACAAACCGGGACCGGACCGCGGGGCTTAGGTGGGGTTATATAATCACCGACCTTAGTCCACGCAGACTGATCCGGAGTGCTCAGTTCGTAGTCGTACATCGCAGGGTCAGGATTGGAGAAGGCAGCATCGTCGTTATTGAAGCAGGAGTTCGGCAACAGGTAGTCAGGAGTTCCCCGCTTCAGCTTAGGAGCGTAGGCGCGGGAGTGGCTTCTGCGCGAGGTGCGGCCTCGGCCCATTACGCCGATCTCAGCAGGAGGAGACAGCAGGCTGGCCGAAGTTCACCGCAGGACAGCGTCGGGGAGAACCAACGCTTCAGCACAGAAGTCCAAGGCAGGCCACTGCAAGAGGATAGCAGCAGGCCGCAGGAAAGGAAGGGTAGCCACTGCTTGGAGGGAATGCAGCAGATACCAGTGCTGGCAACAACGCTTCAGCACAGACGTCCAGAGCAGGCCACTGCAAGGAGATAGCAGCAGGCCAGTGCTGGCAACAACGCTTCAGCACAGACGTCCAGGAACAGACCACTGCAGGAGGATAGCAGCAGGCCGCAGGACAGGAAGGGTAGCCACTGCTAGGAGGGAATGCAGCAGTTACCAGTGCTGGCAACAATGCTTCAGCACAGGAGAAAGAACAGACCTCTGGATACTCAGGAACTTGGAAGGTAAGAACGCTAGGGGAGAGGCCTGGGGTGGTTTGTGGCAGAGACAGTAACATAGAGGTAGGAATGGTTATGCTCGGCACTGGTTCAGTGCCAACGCCCAGGATATAAAGGGTGGAGATCCAATCACAGGAGGAGGGTGTGTGAGAATTCCTCCAATGAAAGAGCACAGGGCAGAAGCTGCAATGAGAGGCAGCACCTGTGCCATAGATTGCCAGAGGAAGCTTGCAACTGCACAGGTCTGCAAGGCTATAGTCAGAGCCAGTAGTGGATTCCTTACAGTACCCCCCCCCCCCCTTCAGGTGAGGCCTCCGGACGAACAAGATCCATCACAGATTTGGGGGACATGGAATTGTTCCTAAACCTCCTTAGGCGAGAGGTGGCGTTGAAAGCCCATAGTTTGTTGGGATTCCTTACAGTACCCCCACCACTGGGTGAGAAGCCTGGGTGAACAGGACCATTCATAGGTCTGGGAGACATTGAGTTGTTCCTGAAGTGTCTCCGGCGAGAATTAGGTCCACAATCCAGGTGTACATTGGCGAGTGCCATGAAAGACAGCGGTGGTACTGCAGTTCTTGGTACATGGACAATGGGAACTGAGGGCTCCGGAATGGGAACATCAGAAGGGCAGTAGCCAGGTGTCCGGTGCATAGTAATAGTCCAAGAGTACGGGACACAGGACACAGATTGTCGGACAAAAATGGCAGAGGGACCTTCAGAGAAGGCAATGTCTTTGGTGAAATCAGCACGGAGGAAGTTGCGAGAGTCTTTAGCTTCCAAGGAATTCCAGGTGGTGGTTAGCAAGGGAATGGGGCGGGAGGGTTCACTACACACTATTGCAGCGGTACTTTTGATACCAAGCAGGGTTGCTATCCCAAGCAATTTGCGAGAGTCTGTAGCAGTGTGTATGTAACTCTTGGTCATGGTACTGACAGTTGAAGAAGGATAAGCTTCCTTTGATTTGTGATCTTTAGAGAGAATCAAATCCGAAATTGTGGCCTTGGCGAAGGACATAATAAGCATGTCTATACCCATAGTGGACCCATAGAGAACAAGGACGGACGCTTCAGGTAAAGCGACGAGGTCCAGTAAGGGTGTCTTCGTCTTAGGGAGAGGCCAATTGCCATAGAGAAAGGGCACTTTGGGCACCGTACAGAGACCTGCGAGTAAGGAGTCTGTTTGAAAGGTGAGAAAACAGATCTTATCCAAAAAAAAAGGCAGGCGGTTAAGCGGTGCATCAACCTTAGGGAAAAAAGTCTTGGGGTTAAAGCTGGGTACCTCCAACACAGAGAAAGAAGACAGAGAACTAGAGCTTGGCTTCGGAGTGGAGGTCCCAGGTACCCAGGTCTCACATGATACTGTGGGAGACGCAATGCAAATTGTTACTGTTTAAAACATAGGGTTTTTAACATCGGTAGCTCCAGGCACCTTCTTGAGAGGTAACCCTAGTTTTGGGACAGGACAGTCAATAGCAAGTACCCCAAGTATTGTGGAAGACACAGAGAAATATAAGTCCATTTTAAAGACGGGATCTTCTGAAAAAAGGGAAAGTTCCAAATGCGATACCCCTGAGTTCGTGGTAGTAGACATACAGTCAGTAGTGGATACCCCGAATACTGTGGGCGAATCAGCGTGAAACAGTATTATTACAGGAATGGGCATCCCAGACTTAAAGTAATTTTTAATCATCCCGGAGGCTGTGGCATGATCCGTGAGAGAAACTGGGGTAGACTCTCCAACAGACACAAGGGACATCTTGCTTGTAATGAAATCAGAGGACATTGCGCTTGTTTCAAAATTGGGTCCCTTAGAATCCCAAGTGAGGGCATCAGACTCCATGGGAAACTTAGTGACAGGGGTTTTGGAACCAATTAAAGGAATTGCAGGTATCACAGATTTAATAGAAGAGATACCTTGCAAAACAGATATTTTAGTAAAGGTGATAGGCATCACAGATAGGACAGACATAAGTAAGCTAGGCAAGGTTGCTTCTATAACAGAAGATTTGGCAGCGGCAAAGCTTAACTCAGCGGCTGCTGGAGAACTTTTAACTACAGTGAGAAGAGACTGCAGATTTACAAAGTCAGGGATAAAGAGAGTCTCAAACTTGAAAGCCTGATCCTTCAAAAAGAAGGGCCCTAACTTAAATTGTACTAAGGGAGCAACAGCAGATACGCTGATCTCAGAAGGGGTCACTTGGAAAGGAGCATAATATGTACTGTTCGCTTTAAACCCTGGGATTTGAGAAAAGGAGAACACAGACAGTGCAAGTGGGGCAACCACGACTGTGCTGGTCTCTGAAGTGGGTATTTGGGAAAGAGTGTCTGGGACATCAGAAACGACAACAGATTCCACGAAAAGGGGTCTATGCTCAGAAGCAGGGGTCTCAGCTCTCTGAGTGATAGACAGGGTGAGCGAAATACCTAGGAGTAGGGATTCTGCGAACAGGTTTAGAGAAACAAACGGCTCCAGAATACTTTTAACTGGAGCCAGTATTATTGCCAAAAGTTCAGGGGACATAAGGGGTTCATCCTCTGAGGCTAAGGAGGTGTCCCTGACTGACGAACTAAAGGGATTTACCAAGGAAGGTTCATAGGGCTGACCTGCAGGGGTTAACATAGGAAAAACCTCAAGGGTTAAATTACTCTGTACCTGAGAATCAGAGAAATAGAAGCTAGTCTCCGAGAGTGGGGTCATAGGGGGTTCTGCCTCTTGCCCTAGGGACCTATCATTAGGGTTAGCAGTAGGGACCTCACAGAGCAGACTAGCAGGGGTTAACACAGAAAAACCCTCGGAAACAGAGCTTAGAATTTTTGGGTTAGGAAAAGAGGGCAAACAGGACTCATTCTCTGGTGCTAGGGAAGACACACTGACCTGGGGAATGCAGGGATTTACAGTGGGGGACTCATAGGCCTGACTAGCAGGGGTTAAGACCGAAATAACCTCAGGGACAGAATTTAGGGAGGTTAACTCAGGATTAGGGAGCGTGGCAGCTTCTTCCTTAGTGGACAGCGACAGAGAGATGGTTTGACCATTCTTAGGAGAGAGAGGTACCCCCACAGGTTTAGCAACAGGACTGGCAGCATAGAGAATCTGCCAAGCAGCAGCGTAGCTGGCAAGGAGGGGATCCTGTTCTATTATGTGAATATCTAGTGTTGAGGAAAGTACATGGAGAGTATCTTGAGACTGAGCCAACATGAGGAGGGCGCCCTGTTGTACTAGATGAATGTCCAGTGAAGAGGCCAGGGCATAGAGTGCCTCTTGGGCGTCGGCCAGTTCCATAGGGTACACGTTATCCCAGGTTAAAGGGGAATCAGGGGAGCGAACACAAGCGGCCAGAGACTGTTTTAAGTTCTGGATGCAGTAAGCCTTAATAAAGAGATCACAACGGCATTGTCTTTGCAAAGGGGTTAAACCTTCATAGGTAAACAGTTCATCAATCAGGGGTAGTACTTCACACAAATACTGGCCTTCAGAGTGGGACTAGTACGCAGGCCGGGACATAACTTCAGTTGGTAAATTGCCATCCCCCGCCACGGCGCGGTCCGGTTTTAATGGGCCGAGCATACTGTTACGCCGATGCTCGCCACAAACCGGGACCGGACCGCGGGGCTGAGGTGGGGTTATATAATCACCGACCTTAGTCCACGCAGACTGATCCGGAGTGCGCAGTTCGTAGTCGTACATCGCAGGGTCAGGATTGGAGAAGGCAGCATCGTCGTTATTGAAGCAGGAGTTCGGCAACAGGTAGTCAGGAGTTCCCCGCTTCAGCTTAGGAGCGTAGGCGCGGGAGTGGCTTCTGCGCGAGGTGCGTCCTCGGCCCATGACGCCGATCTCAGCAGGAGGAGACAGCAGGCTGGCCGAAGTTCACCGCAGGACAGCGTCGGGGAGAACCAACGCTTCAGCACAGAAGTCCAAGGCAGGCCACTGCAAGAGGATAGCAGCAGGCCGCAGGAAAGGAAGGGTAGCCACTGCTAGGAGGGAATGCAGCAGATACCAGTGCTGGCAACAACGCTTCAGCACAGACGTCCAGGGCAGGCCACTGCAAGGAGATAGCAGCAGGCCAGTGCTGGCAACAACGCTTCAGCACAGACGTTCAGGAACAGGCCACTGCAGGAGGATAGCAGCAGGCCGCAGGACAGGAAGGGTAGCCACTGCTAGGAGGGAATGCAGCAGTTACCAGTGCTGGCAACAACGCTTCAGCACAGGAGAAAAACAGACCTCTGGATACTCAGGAACTTGGAAGGTAAGAACGCTAGGAGAGAGGCCTGGGGTGGTTTGTGGCAGAGACAGTAACATAGAGGTAGGAATGGTTATGCTCGGCACTGGTTCAGTGCCAACGCCCAGGATATAAAGGGTGGAGATCCAATCACAGGAGGAGGGTGTGTGAGAATTCCTCCAATGAAAGAGCACAGGGCAGAAGCTGCAATGAGAGGCAGCACCTGTGCCATAGATTGCCAGAGGAAGCTTGCAACTGCACAGGTCTGCAAGGCTATAGTCAGAGCCAGTAGTGGATTCCTTACAGTACCCCCCCCCCCCTTCAGGTGAGGCCTCCGGACGAACAAGATCCATCACAGATTTGGGGGACATGGAATTGTTCCTAAACCTCCTTAGGCGAGAGGTGGCGTTGAAAGCCCATAGTTTGTTGGGATTCCTTACAGTACCCCCACCACTGGGTGAGAAGCCTGGGTGAACAGGACCATTCATAGGTCTGGGAGACATTGAGTTGTTCCTGAAGTGTCTCCGGCGAGAATTAGGTCCACAATCCAGGTGTACATTGGCGAGTGCCATGAAAGACAGCGGTGGTACTGCAGTTCTTGGTACATGGACAATGGGAACTGAGGGCTCCGGAATGGGAACATCAGAAGGGCAGTAGCCAGGTGTCCGGTGCATAGTAATAGTCCAAGAGTACGGGACACAGGACACAGATTGTCGGACAAAAATGGCAGAGGGACCTTCAGAGAAGGCAATGTCTTTGGTGAAATCAGCACGGAGGAAGTTGCGAGAGTCTTTAGCTTCCAAGGAATTCCAGGTGGTGGTTAGCAAGGGAATGGGGCGGGAGGGTTCACTACACACTATTGCAGCGGTACTTTTGATACCAAGCAGGGTTGCTATCCCAAGCAATTTGCGAGAGTCTGTAGCAGTGTGTATGTAACTCTTGGTCATGGTACTGACAGTTGAAGAAGGATAAGCTTCCTTTGATTTGTGATCTTTAGAGAGAATCAAATCCGAAATTGTGGCCTTGGCGAAGGACATAATAAGCATGTCTATACCCATAGTGGACCCATAGAGAACAAGGACGGACGCTTCAGGTAAAGCGACGAGGTCCAGTAAGGGTGTCTTCGTCTTAGGGAGAGGCCAATTGCCATAGAGAAAGGGCACTTTGGGCACCGTACAGAGACCTGCGAGTAAGGAGTCTGTTTGAAAGGTGAGAAAACAGATCTTATCCAAAAAAAAAGGCAGGCGGTTAAGCGGTGCATCAACCTTAGGGAAAAAAGTCTTGGGGTTAAAGCTGGGTACCTCCAACACAGAGAAAGAAGACAGAGAACTAGAGCTTGGCTTCGGAGTGGAGGTCCCAGGTACCCAGGTCTCACATGATACTGTGGGAGAAGCAATGCAAATTGTTACTGTTTAAAACATAGGGTTTTTAACATCGGTAGCTCCAGGCACCTTCTTGAGAGGTAACCCTAGTTTTGGGACAGGACAGTCAATAGCAAGTACCCCAAGTATTGTGGAAGACACAGAGAAATATAAGTCCATTTTAAAGACGGGATCTTCTGAAAAAAGGGAAAGTTCCAAATGCGATACCCCTGAGTTCGTGGTAGTAGACATACAGTCAGTAGTGGATACCCCGAATACTGTGGGCGAATCAGCGTGAAACAGTATTATTACAGGAATGGGCATCCCAGACTTAAAGTAATTTTTAATCATCCCGGAGGCTGTGGCATGATCCGTGAGAGAAACTGGGGTAGACTCTCCAACAGACACAAGGGACATCTTGCTTGTAATGAAATCAGAGGACATTGCGCTTGTTTCAAAATTGGGTCCCTTAGAATCCCAAGTGAGGGCATCAGACTCCATGGGAAACTTAGTGACAGGGGTTTTGGAACCAATTAAAGGAATTGCAGGTATCACAGATTTAATAGAAGAGATACCTTGCAAAACAGATATTTTAGTAAAGGTGATAGGCATCACAGATAGGACAGACATAAGTAAGCTAGGCAAGGTTGCTTCTATAACAGAAGATTTGGCAGCGGCAAAGCTTAACTCAGCGGCTGCTGGAGAACTTTTAACTACAGTGAGAAGAGACTGCAGATTTACAAAGTCAGGGATAAAGAGAGTCTCAAACTTGAAAGCCTGATCCTTCAAAAAGAAGGGCCCTAACTTAAATTGTACTAAGGGAGCAACAGCAGATACGCTGATCTCAGAAGGGGTCACTTGGAAAGGAGCATAATATGTACTGTTCGCTTTAAACCCTGGGATTTGAGAAAAGGAGAACACAGACAGTGCAAGTGGGGCAACCACGACTGTGCTGGTCTCTGAAGTGGGTATTTGGGAAAGAGTGTCTGGGACATCAGAAACGACAACAGATTCCACGAAAAGGGGTCTATGCTCAGAAGCAGGGGTCTCAGCTCTCTGAGTGATAGACAGGGTGAGCGAAATACCTAGGAGTAGGGATTCTGCGAACAGGTTTAGAGAAACAAACGGCTCCAGAATACTTTTAACTGGAGCCAGTATTATTGCCAAAAGTTCAGGGGACATAAGGGGTTCATCCTCTGAGGCTAAGGAGGTGTCCCTGACTGACGAACTAAAGGGATTTACCAAGGAAGGTTCATAGGGCTGACCTGCAGGGGTTAACATAGGAAAAACCTCAAGGGTTAAATTACTCTGTACCTGAGAATCAGAGAAATAGAAGCTAGTCTCCGAGAGTGGGGTCATAGGGGGTTCTGCCTCTTGCCCTAGGGACCTATCATTAGGGTTAGCAGTAGGGACCTCACAGAGCAGACTAGCAGGGGTTAACACAGAAAAACCCTCGGAAACAGAGCTTAGAATTTTTGGGTTAGGAAAAGAGGGCAAACAGGACTCATTCTCTGGTGCTAGGGAAGACACACTGACCTGGGGAATGCAGGGATTTACAGTGGGGGACTCATAGGCCTGACTAGCAGGGGTTAAGACCGAAATAACCTCAGGGACAGAATTTAGGGAGGTTAACTCAGGATTAGGGAGCGTGGCAGCTTCTTCCTTAGTGGACAGCGACAGAGAGATGGTTTGACCATTCTTAGGAGAGAGAGGTACCCCCACAGGTTTAGCAACAGGACTGGCAGCATAGAGAATCTGCCAAGCAGCAGCGTAGCTGGCAAGGAGGGGATCCTGTTCTATTATGTGAATATCTAGTGTTGAGGAAAGTACATGGAGAGTATCTTGAGACTGAGCCAACATGAGGAGGGCGCCCTGTTGTACTAGATGAATGTCCAGTGAAGAGGCCAGGGCATAGAGTGCCTCTTGGGCGTCGGCCAGTTCCATAGGGTACACGTTATCCCAGGTTAAAGGGGAATCAGGGGAGCGAACACAAGCGGCCAGAGACTGTTTTAAGTTCTGGATGCAGTAAGCCTTAATAAAGAGATCACAACGGCATTGTCTTTGCAAAGGGGTTAAACCTTCATAGGTAAACAGTTCATCAATCAGGGGTAGTACTTCACACAAATACTGGCCTTCAGAGTGGGACTAGTACGCAGGCCGGGACATAACTTCAGTTGGTAAATTGCCATCCCCCGCCACGGCGCGGTCCGGTTTTAATGGGCCGAGCATACTGTTACGCCGATGCTCGCCACAAACCGGGACCGGACCGCGGGGCTGAGGTGGGGTTATATAATCACCGACCTTAGTCCACGCAGACTGATCCGGAGTGCGCAGTTCGTAGTCGTACATCGCAGGGTCAGGATTGGAGAAGGCAGCATCGTCGTTATTGAAGCAGGAGTTCGGCAACAGGTAGTCAGGAGTTCCCCGCTTCAGCTTAGGAGCGTAGGCGCGGGAGTGGCTTCTGCGCGAGGTGCGGCCTCGGCCCATGACGCCGATCTCAGCAGGAGGAGACAGCAGGCTGGCCGAAGTTCACCGCAGGACAGCGTCGGGGAGAACCAACGCTTCAGCACAGAAGTCCAAGGCAGGCCACTGCAAGAGGATAGCAGCAGGCCGCAGGAAAGGAAGGGTAGCCACTGCTAGGAGGGAATGCAGCAGATACCAGTGCTGGCAACAACGCTTCAGCACAGACGTCCAGGGCAGGCCACTGCAAGGAGATAGCAGCAGGCCAGTGCTGGCAACAACGCTTCAGCACAGACGTTCAGGAACAGGCCACTGCAGGAGGATAGCAGCAGGCCGCAGGACAGGAAGGGTAGCCACTGCAAGGAGGGAATGCAGCAGTTACCAGTGCTGGCAACAACGCTTCAGCACAGGAGAAAAACAGACCTCTGGATACTCAGGAACTTGGAAGGTAAGAACGCTAGGAGAGAGGCCTGGGGTGGTTTGTGGCAGAGACAGTAACATAGAGGTAGGAATGGTTATGCTCGGCACTGGTTCAGTGCCAACGCCCAGGATATAAAGGGTGGAGATCCAATCACAGGAGGAGGGTGTGTGAGAATTCCTCCAATGAAAGAGCACAGGGCAGAAGCTGCAATGAGAGGCAGCACCTGTGCCATAGATTGCCAGAGGAAGCTTGCAACTGCACAGGTCTGCAAGGCTATAGTCAAAGCCAGTAGTGGATTCCTTACACCCGGCTCCTTGGGAGTTTACATCGTTGTGCAAAGGGTTGACTACTCAAAATGTAATACCTTGACTCAGGGTGCTGGATTCAGGCAGCTGGGCAATGAGGTAGCAAGGATGTATAAAAATGGGTGACAGGAACTTATGTTGTACTACTGTCATTTATTTGTGTCCCTAAGCACATATTGACAATGTTGTACAGGCATACCCCGGTTTAAGGATACTCACTTTAAGTACACTCGTGAGTAAGGACATATCGCCCAATAGGCAAACGGCAGCTCGTGCATGCACCTGTCAGCACGTCCTGAACAGCAATACCGGCTCCCTACCTGTACCGAAGCTGTGCGCAAGCGGGGAGACTATAGAGCCTGTTGCAAATACGTTATTTACATCAGTTATGCACATATAGGACGATTGCAGTATAGTACATGCATCGATAAGTGTGGAAAAGGTAGTGCTTCACTTTAAGTACATTTTCGCTTTACATACATACTCTGGACCCATTGCGTACGTTAATGCGGGGTATGGCTGTACTGTATTTTACAGCAGACATACATGAATACGGTTCTTATATCAGTGCCCACTCAAATGGAGATACATTGACTTAGTTGTTCTAAGTAGGGGTGGGACCCAACACCCCTTGTTGCTTCGGGATCATCATCGGTATTAATACGATTACTCTAGGCCCCTATGGCAATCCTGGCGTGTCTTTCTTACATGTCCCAATACCTTTTGCCTGTCTGGGAACTGCCACTTCCATACAGACTGATGAGGAACATTAGTGCTGATTCGCGTTTAGAGCTGGTTCGCCGATACCCCAGAGCCCTCATCCTGAGGCCCTCTGTGGCGTGCCATATTGCATTTCCTTAAATATTCAGGATTTCATTCCTTGTTTTGGGGATCATAACTTAAAGTGTACTGTCTCTATCTACAACATAATAAACAGGGGGCCTGGTCTGTGCTTACTTTATAAAAAATTACTTATCTCCTCTCCCCGAGGCTCCTCTACTATTATCCCCCTGGAACTTAATCTTCTCGAATCTTCTCCCTCACTTAAATACTCTTCCATGACGTTGATCCCCATGGCAATACAGGGTGGGGCCCGGCATATGCTAACGTGCTAGTAAACCTTTAGGAGGGGCTGGGGGGTTACACTCTCCCCTAACTAAACTCAATGTTGCCCCTTAAATTGCATAGGTACACATTAACATTGTTATAATACACATATATACATTCAGTTACACATGTAGCTGCCTGTTCTTTACTGCATCATATGAAAAAAGCGTGGCCAATTCGCCGAAAACTCGGCGAGATGGTCCAAAGCAGGCTGTAATAGTCCATTGGATTAACACACCGGGGTCCCTGCATTTTAATGGGACTTGCGTTGTGTGAATCCTACCCTGGTTTCACCTGTCTGTAAGAGACGCTCAGTAAGAGATAGAGGCATGCAAATAGAGTGACTGATTGAGTCTAACAGGTGATCGCGGGGCTTTTATTTTATTTTAATAATACAGTATTGTAACAGGGGGTCTCTGGAGCTGAACCGCATTGATTTCAGGTGTGGAGACCCCCTGTTTCACCAGTTATAGCCCCTTTATGGGATGCCGGTATCCCAGCGGCCATGTTTAAATTCTCCCACGTCACGGCCCACGTGTTCGGGGGATTTAAACAAACCAGAGGGATACCGGCACCCCATAATGGGACCTGTAACTCAGAAAGCAGGGGGTTCCCAATGCGATTCAGCTCCGGAGACCCCCTGCTACAATACTGTATTGTTAAAATGAAATAAATGCAGCTACATTAATTTAGAGGCTAACCACTAAGAAATAAAAGGGTTAAGACAGACCTCATGGTTTATTGGGGGTAGAGGGGGTGAGTGAAGGGGGTAATTGCCCCAGGGTGGATGGTTAGGCCTACCGGAAAGGTTGTGGGTGGGGCTAACCCCTTCATTACCTTAGCGGTAGTAACCACTATGGTAATAAAAGGGTTAACCACTCCTACTACCCACTCGAAAGGCTTAACCACCCACCCTGGGGCAACTACCCCCTTCACCAACCTCCTCTACCCCCAATAAACATTACAATACAAACATCAATACATTGAACAACCTCCCCCCCCCCCCCCCCCCACCTCAACACACACAATACAGTAATGGGCAAAATCCCCATTATACATATTTGGATAATAGCTCATTTGCCCATTAAAAACGTTAAACATAACCAAAACATTAACCAGCCAGCATATAGAAAATGAAAGTTCTACTTGATGAAGGCTGCCCTCGTCCTCCTCATCTTTCTCTTCTCATCAGTGGGCACCAAAAAAATAAATAAATAACTACTGACCACTAACCCCTTAATCACTTTAGCGGTTACTAACCACTATAGTAATTAAGCGGTTAACCCCCCTCCCACTACCCACCTGGGAGATAACCACCCTCCTCAGGGCAACTACCCCCACCCTCTACTCATTGATTGGCACAGTGGTACATCATGCCCATATAATATGGGTATGATTAGCCACTATGGCAGTCAATGGACAACCTAAAAAAAAATACCAGAACCAAAAATACAACACAAATAAAAAAAACAATCAGCAAAAAAACACTTTGACAAAATCAAGAATCAAAAAACACAATAACCAAAATCAATCAGCAAAAAAACACAATAAAAAAACAAGAATCAAAAAAACACAATTAATCAAATCAAGAATAAAAAAAATGAATAAAAACAAGAATAAAAAAAAAACAATTAAACAAATCAAGAATATTTTTTTTGAAAACAAGCAGCAAAAAAACACAATTAAAAAAACCAAGCATCAAAGCAGGAACCTCTTGGCACTCAACACAATGACCCTCAACAGCCGATAAGTCCATCTTCTTCTTTATCTTCATCTCCATCTGTCCATTGTAATCCAATAGGCAGATGTTGTTCTGTCAGCTTCTTAAGGTAAAATGAGATGGGACAGGCCTTGTATAAGGTTTGTGACATCACATTTGAGTGTCAATTGGTACCCAGCCAATCCGTTTGGCTGGAGTACCATGTGACAGTTTCCTTTTTTTTTTTTTAAAGGATGTGACATCATCAAAAGGGAGGGAAGCCGGCCAATCAGGAAGGCCCTGCTTCCCTCCAATTAAGATGATGTCACCAAAAACAAAATGGCTGCCATCACATGGTACTACAACCAATCAGATTGGGAGATATACCATGTGAAGCATCACATAGTACATCCCCAATCTGGTTGTAGTAAACCATGTGACAACTTCCATACATTTTAAAGGACGTAACATAATCCCTGGATGATGTCACATCCTCTTTTAAAAAATAGCTCCCATCACATGGTACTTCAACCAACAATATTGGGGGTGATCCTATTGGTTGAAGTACAATGTAGTGGCAGTCATTTTTTTAAAAGTAAGTGACTATCCCTTTAAAATGATTTTTCATCCTTTGAAAAAAATGAAAGCTGTCACATGGTTTACAATAACCAATCAGATTGGGGATATACTATGTGAAGCCTCTTGTACCATGTGATGGCAGCCATTTTGTTGTTGGTGATGTAATCTTAAAGGAAGGGAAGCAGAGCCTTCCTGATTGATTGGCTTCCCTCCCTTTTGATGACGTCACATCCTTTAAAAAAAAAAAAAAAGGAACCTGTCACATGGTACTCCAGCCAATCGGATTGGCTGGGTACCAATTGACACTCAAAAGTCATGTCACAAACCTTATACAAGGCCTGTCCCATCTCATTTGAACTTAAGAAGTCAACGGGACAACATCCGCCTATTGGATTACAATGAACAGATGAAGAAGATAAAGAAGAAGATAAAAAAAGAAGATGGACTTACCGGCTGTGGAGGATCATTGGGTCGAGTGTCAAGAGGTTCCTGCTGTTGCTGATGGACTCAGAATCGGAGTGTGAAGACGTCAAAAGTAAGAAAAAAATTGATTGGTTTTTTTTTTTCAGTGCCTTTTTTTGATGCTTGGTTTTTATTATTGTTGTTTTTTGCTGCTTGGTTTTTCTAATTGTGTTTTTTTGATGCTTGTATTTTGTAATTGTGTTTTTTTTATTCTTGATGTACTGAACCACTATGCCAAAATGGGTAGAGGGGGGGGGGGGTAGTTGCCCTGGAGAGGGTGGTTAGGCCTCCCGGGTGGGTAGCGGGAGGGGGGGTTAACACCTTAATTACCATCGTGGTTAATAACCACTAAGGTGATTAAGGGGTTAGTGGCCAGTAGTTATTTGTTTAATTTTGTTGTTGGTGCTCGCTGAAGAGGAAGATGAGGGGGGTGAGGAGGACAAGGACAGCCTTCATCCTGGCAGGGGTAAGTAGAACTTTAATTTACTAAATGCTGGCTGGTTAAAGTTCTGGTTATGATTTACTTTTTTGATATGGATAATAGGGATTTTGTCCATTACTGTACTCTATTTGTTGGGGGGGGGGAGGGGGAGAATGTATTTTATTGATGTTTGTATTGTAATGTTTATTGGGGGAAGAGGAGGTGGGTGAAGGGGGTAGTTTTCCCAGGCTGGGTAGTTAGGCCTCTAGGGTGGGTAGTGGAAGGAGTTGACCCTTTCATTACCATAGCGGTTACAATGGTAATGAAGAGGTTTACACCTCCCGCATCCTTCCCAGTAAGCCTAACCACCCACCCTAGGGCAATTACTGCCTTCACTCACCCCCTCTATCTTAACCCCTTCATTGCCTTAGCGGTTAGCCGCTAAGTGATAAAGCTGTTTTTTTTTTATTTTAATAATACCGTATTGTAGCAGGGGGTCTCCAGAGCTGAACCGCTTTGATTTCAGGTCCAAAGACCCCCTGCTTCCCGAGTTACAGGTCCTGTTAAGGGGTAACGCTATCCCTCTGGTTTGTTTAAATCCCCCAATCACATGGGCCATGACGCGGGAGAAAATTTAAACATGGCGGCTGGGATACCGGCACCCCATAACGGGGCCTATAACTTGGGAAGCAGGGGTTCGCCGGACGTTAAATCAATGCGGTTCAGCTCCGGAGACCCCCTACTACAATACTGTATTAATAAAATAAAATAAAAACGCTGCAATCGCCTGTTAAAGGCGCGCAGGTAGTGTGACTGATTCAGTCTCTTACTGCACGTCTATTACAGACAGGTGAAGCTAGGTAGGATTCATACAGCAGGGACCCCCGTTGTGTTAATCAGGTGGGCCATTAGTCTGGCCACTGGAATCTCGCGGCATGCTAGAGGTTGCCATGCAAAACACGCACAGCAAGCGGTAGAGAACAGGTAGCTACATCTGAATATACATTTGTCACGCTGCGCTCACCACAAACAGGACGGAAGACCGCGGGGCTGAGGTGGGGATGAATAGGCACAGACCCACAACCACGCAGTCCTGTCCGGAATGCGTAGTCCAAGTCGTACCGCGTCGTAGGGTTGGAAAGGTCAGGGTGGTCAGGGTACTTGCCGTATTCCAGGGTTGGAGAGTCCGGGTAGGTAGAGTTTCGTAGCCAAGGTCCAGGGTAATAGAAGGTAGAGTAGTCGAGGAATGAAGCCGGGGTCAAAGAGCTGGAGAGTGTAGAAATCTAAGGAACAGGCAGGGTCAAACAGGACAGACAAAGTTCAAGACAAAACTAGACAGCAGCGGTGAGCACAATGCATAAACAGGAGTTTATGCTCAGCAATGAAAGACAGACAGAAGCAGGTATATATGTGGGAAGGGTCCAATTACCTTGCAGGGGTGTGCTCTGGTCCACCAATGGTGTCAGTGAGACACTAATCCAAAACAGCCTGTAATCAGGTTTTCTTAATGATAGGTCTGGTTGCCGAGCAACCCGCGCGCGTGCGCGATGCGCGCCGCGACGTGATGACGTCATGCGGCCTATTCTCCAAGTCTCTGCCTGTGGGAGGCTCCAGCAGCTCCTTCAAGTTCTCCTGCCTCCCGGTTGCCGAGCAACCCGCGCGCGTGCGCGATGCGTGTCGCGGAGCGCCGACATCACGCTGCTGTGTCTGCACTGCCCTGGCAGTGCGTGGGCGCATGACTCTGCCCCGTGGTGCATCCCCGGGTCGGTCTCCGCGCGGAGTAGAGGTAATTGTGACAGTATCCCCCCCTTGAGGGGAGACCTCCGGGCGACCCAGAGATGGTTTCTCAGGATGCCTACGGTGGAAGGCATAGATGAGGCGGTTGGCATGTACCTGATGATGAGGGATCCACTCTCTCTCTCCTCTGGGCCGTAGCCTCTCCAGTGTACAAGATATTGCAATCCTCCTCTGGATATTCTGGAGTTGAGAATGGTCTGAACCTCGTATTCTTGTTGGCCATCTACCAGTATGGTTTGCGGAGGTTTAGATTGTCCTTTGGAGGATGAGTCTTGTAGACAAGGTTTGAGAAGGGATGAGTGAAATACAGAAGGAATCCTCATATTCCTAGGCAGTTCAAGCCGATAGGCTACTGGGTTGATCCTTTTGGTGATGCGGAAAGGACCGATAAAACGTGGTGCCAGTTTGGGTGAGGTTACCTTTAGCCGAATGTTTTTGGTAGATAACCAAACCCTTTGTCCTACAGAGTACCCTGGGACCTCTCTTCGGTGATGATCCGCTTGTCTCTTGTGTAATATACCAGCGTGCTGTAGGTTCCGATGGATCTTCTGCCATAGGTCTTGTAAGTGGCGAATCCTGTCCTCTGAGGCCGGGACTCCAGACTTTGAGATGAGGGAAGGAAGTGCAGACGGATGGAAGCCATAGTTGACCATAAATGGTGACTGTTGGGATGATTCGTTCCGAAGATTATTATGGGAGAATTCTGCCCACGGGAGAAGTTCCGCCCAGTCGTCCTGTGTGTCAGCAATAAAGCACCTCAAAAACTGTTCCAGAGACTGATTGGTGCGTTCCGTCTGTCCATTGGTCTGGGGGTGATAGCCTGACGAAAAGTGTAGTGTGACGTCCAGACTTTTACAAAACGCCCTCCAGAACCGGGAGATGAACTGGGATCCTCTGTCGGACACTATGACCCGAGGGGACCCATGTAACCTGAAGATCTCCCTGATGAAAACTTCGGACAACATTGGTGCAGTGGGTAGACCCTTCATAGGGATGAAGTGTGCCTGTTTGGAAAATCTGTCCACCACCACAAGTATGGTGTCCATGCCTCTAGATTTAGGCAACTCAATGATGAAGTCCATCGATATATGTGTCCATGGACGTTCTGGGATGGGTAGTGGTTGAAGGAGACCCGCAGGTCTGTTGTGTGGCGTCTTGCTTCGAGCACAAGTAGCGCAAGTAGCTACGAAAGCTTGTATGTCTCTCCGCATGTAGGGCCACCAGAATGTGCGTTCGATGAACTCAGTAGTTCTTTTGGTACAAGGATGGCCTGCAGTCTTGGATGAATGTCCCCACTCCATGACTCTCCTCTGGAATTTACGGGGAGTGAACAACCGATCCTCCGGAACGTTGAGTCCTGCCGGAATGTTGTTCTGAGCCTTGGTAATGTCCGTTAAGGCACTAAAAGTATTTGCAGCCAAAATACAAGTGGAAGTCGCTAGTCGAGATCTTAAGGGGCGTAGTTTGTAAGGAAATGATCGCGGGCTGCAAGGGTCGTCCGTCAATGGCTTCAAGACCTACCGGTCGATCTTTGGGTACCAACGGTATTTTATTCTTGATAGAGAACTCTTGGTCCACGAAGTTTCCCCCTGACCCCGAATCCAGAAAGGCCCGTGTCTGTACTGTGAAGGTCTCACCGGATATGCAGATAGGTAGATAAATCCTCGTAGAGGGTTGAGGAGGGGGAAAAGTTGCAGTGCCCAGCGTGATCCTCCTTATACTCACTGGGCTTTGGCGTTTCCCGGCTTCAGCGGACAGTTGAATACCAGGTGGCCATTATTGCCACAGTAGAGGCATAGTCCTGTTCGTCTTCTCCGTTGCCTCTCGATAGGCGAAAGGCTAGTCCCTCCCAGCTGCATGGGTTCATCTAGGACGGGAGTTGTGGAGAGTAGAGGACCTATGGTGGAAAAGGAAGACGATTGTATACCTCGGGTGTGTTTGTTTTTCTCCATCCTTCTCTCTTGGAGGCGTTGATCCATCCGGATGCACAGGTTTATCAGGTCCTCAAGTCCAGCGGGACGATCCAGAGCTGCTAGTTCGTCCTTCAGCCGTTCGGACAGACCCTGCCAGAAGACTGCAGATAGGGCCACATCGTTCCAGCCGGTCTCGGAAGCCACCGTCCGGAAGTCCAGGGCATAACGAGCCACAGTACGGTCTCCCTGAGAAATATTAAGCAGAGTAGATGCAGCCGTAACCTTACGCCCTGGGGTGTCAAACACCCTTCTGAATTCGGTGATGAAGAGAGTGAGGTCAGAGGTCAAATCTGGGCGTTGCTCCCAGATAGGAGATGCCCATGCTAGAGCGGCGTCAGTCAGCAAGGAGATTATGTATGCGACCTTTGTTCGTGAAAACGGGAAGTGAGAGGGCAGTAGCTCAAACTGTATGAAGCACTGGTTCAGAAACCCCCGACAACCGTTGGGATCCCCTGCATATCGGTTGGGCGCAGGTAGTCGTGGCTCAGAGGTAGGTGTGATGGGAGCAGGAGTGGCTGCGAGTGGGGCAGTGTTGGTGGTAGATACTGTTAAACGTCTAACTTGTTCAGTCAGGGTATCAACGTCTTGTTTAAGTTGGGAAACTAGTTGTTCCTTCAGTGTAAATGATCCGGTAAGTTGCCGGAAGCATTCCTCATGGGTGTCTAGGCGTCGGGCCACCTCAGCGGCGTCCATGTTTGTTGGGCTGAGCATATTGTCACGCTGCGCTCACCACAAACAGGACGGAAGACCGCGGGGCTGAGGTGGGGATGAATAGGCACCGACCCACAACCACGCAGTCCTGTCCGGAATGCGTAGTCCAAGTCGTACCGCGTCGTAGGGTTGGAGAGGTCAGGGTGGTCAGGGTACTTGCCGTATTCCAGGGTTGGAGAGTCCGGGTAGGTAGAGTTTCGTAGCCAAGGTCCAGGGTAATAGAAGGTAGAGTAGTCGAGGAACGAAGCCGGGGTCAAAGCGCTGGAGAGTGTAGAAATCCAAGGAACAGGCAGGGTAAAACAGGACAGACAAAGTTCAAGACAAAACTAGACAGCAGCGGTGAGCACAATGCATAAACAGGAGTTTATGCTCAGCAATGAAAGACAGACAGAAGCAGGTATACAGTATATGTGGGAAGGGTCCAATTACCTTGCAGGGGTGTGCTCTGGTCCACCAATGGTGTCAGTGAGACACTAATCCAAAACAGCCTGTAATCAGGTTTTCTTAATGATAGGTCTGGTTGCCGAGCAACCCGCGCGCGTGCGCGATGCGCGTCGCGACGTGATGACGTCATGCGGCCTATTCTCCAAGTCTCCGCCTGTGGGAGGCTCCAGCAGCTCCTTCAAGTTCTCCTGCCTCCCGGTTGCCGAGCAACCCGCACGCGTGCGCGATGCACGTCGCGGAGCGCCGACATCACACTGCTGTGTCTGCACTGCCCTGGCAGTGCGTGGGCGCATGACTCTGCCCCGTGGTGCATCCCCGGGTCGGTCTCCGCGCGGAGTAGAGGTAATTGTGACAACATTCTGTAATAACATTTAATATCTTCACACATAAGCATATTTAACCCTGAGCAATTAACCTTTTCCAGGTAGCTGCACTATACATACACTGATCATACAGCAGGTATTTATCTCTTTTATATTACCCCATCCCATATTTTAACGGGCATATGCAACATGGCAGTAGGAGCAGAACACAGTATATATCTGGAAAGTATGTGATTATAGGCAGCTCTCCCAATGGAAATGATTAGAACAGTACTGAAATGAAGGGTGCACAGGAACAATGGAGGGACCCGTAATCCCTCCTAAACAACATATAGAACACAATTTGTATTCCAAGCACTCCAATTAAACTCACAGAGACATTGTATATGCGTACAACAAACAGACTAAAAAAACAGTGCTACTGTATGTAGATAGGCACAGTCTGCCACAACAATATAGTCCCGCACACACAATCAGAAAGAGGGAGTGATATGGTCACCCACTGTTCCACATTTGCTGTAGTCTCATTAATGTTCAGTCTACCAAACTGGCAAGAGTAGGGCATGGCCCATAGAGTCCTCTATCCCCAGACTGTCACTGGAGAGTCTGGAGAGGAGGGCGTGGCCATATACTTCACACCACTAGGCAACAGGCTCTACACATTGTTGCCACTAAGCATTCTTGCAAATCCTTGTTGGGGAACTCCATCCCTCTTTAACTTGGCAGGAAACACAGTCCCTATTAACTAGGTGGGAAATGAAGTATCTCTTGACTTGATGTAAAAAATGTCTGGTAGTGAGGAGTTGGGCTCACCACATTTCATGTGTCTTTTCCATCTGGCCATTGGACTGCGGGTGGTACGGTAGGCAGAGTAAAAATGGAGGTCAGTAATGAAAATGGAGTTCATTGTGTTTCTGATAGCCAAGGTGCATGATGGGTTAACTTTTGTCTCTTAAAGACATGCTTAAATGTAGTTAATTTTGCTCACAACAGGATACAGAGTGGAAAGCTTCTTTTATTATAAGAAGCTCTTATTATGAGAAGCTCTCTAGAGATGTGTGGGAGTCCCCTGGGAGCGAGCCTCCTCTCTTCCTCCCCAAATGGGATGTTGGCTGAATGCCTGGATGTGTTCTCTGATACATATGTACAACACATAAATGTGCCAGACTCTCAACTGTGGCAAAGCTGATAGTATACTCAGAACTGCGCGCAGTACAAATTGATCACAGAATAGCAACTACTGTATTGACCAGGCAGTTCATCTTAACCGATGATGGGAGTCCCCTGGTTGTTGATGACATCATGAGCGGTATCCTGAGTGCCATAGAATGCTGAAATATATTCGAAGCTATGTACCCAATAAATTATATTTACTCATAACAACTGGTGTTGGTGTTATTCATGTGTGCACTCGTGGCTTAGAATCGATAATCCGAATCAATCTCTTGAACAAGTAATTTTATTGTCAGAACAAGGTCAATCGCCAAACAACAAAAGCCCTTCAAAAATCTTGTGATGAATTGAGAGCTTGTGTTGGAGACAATCTACATAGATAAGCCATGCAGTTGGAATACATCCCAGGTGCAAATATCCACCAACTCTAGAGCAGAAGAAAGTGTGTCTGCTTGGAGAAGAGGTCAACCACGACCAGGATTACCATCATGCCCTGGGAGAGGGGAAGCTCCACAATGAAATCCATGGACAAGTGTGAATGGGAAAAGGATGAAGATGCCCGCATAGTAGAGACTGTGGAACCTTGGTTCATGCGCATACCACGCAGGCCAAGACAAAGTTCTTGATGTCGTAACTAATCTCCGGCCACCAGATTCTTTATCGTTATGTTGTTAAGACCCCTGTAGTCTATATACAGGGTTTAAAGGACGTATCTTTTTTCTGGACAAAGAAAAAACATGCTCCGCAGGGGAGCTGCACTTTCGGATAAATTAAGTAGCAAGATTTTCATCAATATAAGACTTCATGGCTAAAGTGTTTGGTTCAGACAATGAGTAAATCCGCCCAAGAGGATGAACCATCCCTGGGAGCAGATTGATCGGACATTCAAAAGAATGAGGGGGTAGCTCCTCCACCTGCCTTCTACTGAAGATATCCTGAAAAGTCTGGTAGGTAGAAGACACGATAATGCCTCTTTTTCGGAGCAATGAAGATTCCCTAATGAGCGTGGGATGATCAGACACGTGGACTAGGAGGGGTTCCATGCTGTCACCTGACCCAAATACAGTTGATCTGTGGGTTGTGAGCTTGTAGCCTTGGGTCGCAGAATAATATCAATGGCTGGGGAGTAAATGACATCAAGCTGTAGAGACTCGTGATGAAGCACACAGATGGTAGGTGTGAGCAGAGGAGTCTCCAGAGAGATAATACCCCCCCCCGCACCCCCCCCCAGCGGTTTGCCCTCTAGTGTCACCATAGTCATATTCAAAGACTTCCTTTTGAGCGGAATGCCTACACGAATGGCAGAAGCCTGGTTTTAAAAGGAGCCTGCAGCCCCCAAATGCCTGAATGCCAGAGTTGACATGGAGCACCCTTTCCAGGAGAGGCGGATGGATAACATCAGACAGCAGGGGGAAGGACAGAAATTAGATGTGGCCAGAGAAGATCCTACCTCCTTCTCTAGACAGTGGCGTTTCACGGCTTCTTCTAACAGGATCGGGTTTTATGCCACCTTCTCACCGCAGTAGACACAGCCCGGTAGTATGCTTCATTTTCTCCAAGAACCGCATACCCCCCAAATGCATGGGTACTTTCATAGCGGTAGTTGGGACAGGAAAGAGGTTTGTAGGACAAGTTTCCAGAAGAACCAATGGGATTTGGTGATGCCGCTTTCGCTCCTGTTGCCTTTACAGGATTCAGATGTCCAAGAAGATGCATAGGGCGATCAGTACTTCTAGGTCTGCCAGGATGTTTCTGTAGATAAGTTCATCCTTGGGCCTTTTGAAGAGAACTTGCCGCAAGGCAGGTTTCAGTCAGTCTCAGCAGCCAATGTCTGTAATTTCGACTGCGTAGCAGCCTACCAGGCGATTTCCTTGTTGAATCTATAAAACGTTGTTCAGGGTTGAGAATAGTTGGTTCCTTGAGAACTACTGGAATCAGTGCAGCTAGCTTGACCGGAGGATTGGGTGCCGAAGATGAATTAACAGGGGATGCAGAGAGAAAACAGGCAGCGAGGGTATGCAAAGTTGATGTGATGGAGTACAATTTTATATCTATGCCAGGTGGTTGGAGTAACTCCCCAGGAGTTGGCCCTGGAGGGACACGGACTTCTCCATCTCTACGGGTTCCGTTGCATGGTCTGTGCAACGTGTTACATTTGCATATGTCACTTTGTACTGTCAAAGAAACAGACCCGTTAGGCCGAGCTGGAGATTATATACCGACCCATACCTGGGATCTAAATCCTGAATCAGTAGAATACTAGGGACACGTTCTGGGAAAAGGGCAGGATAGAGGCAGAATAGTCTAGCGGTAGGCAGGGGTCTGAGTCTGGCAAAGCAGCAACAGAGCTTCCAACAGGAGACAAGGTAGGGAGTACTTTGCACAGGCAAGGAGAGATGGAAATGAAAGCCTTATAAAGGGAAAAAGCAGGTGTGAGCAAGCAGAGGCTGACTTCTTGCCTTGGTGGCCATGTTGGCAGAGGCAGCGAAGTCAGGAGGCATCCATGCTGGAGATCCTTATATAAGGACATTAAGTGACATTTAACATTGGGATTTTGAACAAGGTTCACCAGATACAGTAAAAAAAAAGACTACTTTTACGTATGTACTAGGGGGGATATGTATCAATTGTCATAAGTGGAGCAGTTTGGACCATTTTTGCTAGCATTATTCTTACATCAATGTATCTTTCTGTTTGTTTTTCTCCAGTTGCATCAGTTTCTGATTTGGGGAGTGATTATGGAGCCGTAAGGGAAGGAGTTTCTTGGAATAACAGTTTAATGGGGCATATCAAAATTTTGTACCAATATATCGGAGCAGGGCAGCGTCAATAAAATCTGCCAGATCCTCAGCGCCATATGTAAGAGGCTCAAATAACAATTCATACAGGAGCAAATTGATGCAAATGAAAATTGAGCAATTTGGACATTCCCCATGGTGTTTACTGGGGGGTATTTATGCAAGTCTTCCTAGCAGCTAAATTGGGGGGAAAAACACCAGATGTATCAAAGAAAAGTATTTCTATTGAAACCAATAATGTTTTCTTATTTGATAAATGTGATGCATTGTTTCTGACCAGGGTTGCTGGTTGCTAGGGGTTCTTTATGTATCAAGGCAAAACTGGTGCAAATCAAGCGCAATAAAATTGTACCACATGTAGCAAAGAAAATAAAATTGAAACTAAGGAAAACTAAATTCAAGACAGCCTGGAACTGAGGCAGGTGGGTCAGACAGGGGGAAATACTGGAGCAATATGCTCAACTCTTTTATTCTCTTCTATTATTATTGACAATGGAAACAAGAAACATTCTGCTATTAAAAGGCAGGTATCAGACAAAACAAATACAGAGGGAAGAATAGTGATCAGATCTACAGTACCTGAGGAGTTCAGCAGTATGCTGAACAATAACTTTATTTCATATAATTGTAGCCCTCTTTCCCCACTGGCTAAAGAGACTACCGGTACTGCCGTTAGCTGTTGGCTCACAGAGGGCCCAAGCCTCCGCCACTGGGAGCCTGCGGTGGTATAATTATTGTCTCGGTGCAGCGCCTCCACCTGCGAGGGATCCCAGCGTAGTGGGAGGAGCCCCACACAGGATCCAATAGTAATAATAAAAAAGCACAGTATACAATAACAGCCTTTACCGAACGCACATAACACTACCACACAGTGTAGTACACACCCCAACTCAGTACCCCCAATGAGTGTCCCCAAAGTGCATTAGGTGTTAGGCACCATTACCCTGATGTCCTTTACCCAAATGTCCGGGCCCACCCAAAAGTGTATGGAGTAGCACTACCCTGTGAACTGTTGGTGCACTGTGTTGAGGTACCTTCCGAGTACTCCAGTACTCGACGCGGCCGACTTAACCATGAGGATCCGCTGATCCAGCGACGTTCATCCGTGCTGGCTATCCGCCACCGCATGGGGTGAATTCCGGCGTGAATAATATCACCAGTCTCTTGCAACGGAGGTGATCTGGTCCCAGACCACAGTTACGCGTCACCGCTTGGCGTAGAAACTATGTCCCTGACACTGCATAATACAGGGAAAGTATCCCTAACTATGGCTTCCCTATACAGTGGCAGGTACCTACTGTGAGTCTGGGACTAACTAGGGTCTACAGGGGAAAGCTAGCCTAGTCCCAGGGCTACTGGTACCTGGGACCCTACCTCTCTTCTGTGCCCTGCTCCAGACTGACTCCTCACGCTCTAAATGTATTATTCTCCTCACAGTACCATGCTGCAGCCCTATAGGCTAACGTTGCCCACGTGATTGGGGCGCCCCAGGGGATCCTGGGATATGTAGTTCCCCTGCGGACCCTTACTACCATGGCCGCCACTCTACCAAGGCCTCTGCGCATGCGCAAGCTCCTGATCGCCGCCAGGACCCTTCTGCGCATGCACGCCTAATTGTCATGGAGGCCCCCAAGAGCCGGGTGCGCCGCAGAGCCTCCGGAGCAACGGAGCTCCCACTCCTTGCACGCACGCCGCCCTGCAGTGTCCCTGCCAGCCGCATGCCGCACTGGCGGCAACCGATCGCTCCCACAGCCATCCCCGTTCGCCGCAGTAGCCTCCCCCTTCCTTTGCCCGCATCGGAAGTAAGGGGGGGAGGTAGGGAGACACGGCTACATACTGTAGCACTTTTCTCCCAATGGAACACAAAGTGCTTCACAGTTACAATATAGCACGATACATAGAATTTTACTCAGTCCCTGCCCCGCAAACCAACAATCTATGTCTGGGGGCTGAGGCACAAAAAACAAAGTGATAAAGTGACTTTGCCCAAAGTCACAAGGACAATAACAGAAGTAGTAGATTTACCACACACACCACAAAACAGGATAGATACACATTTTTTGAGGATGGTGTCTACAATCCTCGACAGGATCCCACTACTGCACTTTGATCTGATCATATCGAGGACAAAGCAGGGAAGACAGCCACACACACACAGGGAAGTTTTATTTATACCATTTATTGCATATGCAGGAGACAAGGCTAGCACAATGTTTTGAGGGGAAAATAGATAATTTCTTCAGGTGCAAAACAGCAGCAAATTAAGAAGATGATGAATAAATGCTGGAGGTGAAAACCATCAGTGTATTTGGTTTTCATGCCAAATGTCCGATATTGTGACGTCACGGTCCATTTGCGAGTGTAATAGCGATATGTGAATGTGTAAAAAAAAAAAAAAAACACAAAACCAAAGGAGAAAGAGAACAGAGTAATATCACATAATTCAGAGGCAGAAAATTGAAACAAGAAATAATGAGTAATTTACAGAGATAGCAGACATTATTACTCCTACTGTCATATTGCAGCAGGACACACAATGCGCAGCAGGAACATACACCAATAAAAAGGAAAAGCTGTGCGTGACAAAAATAGTTGCTGGTCTGTTGTACTATGGGACCTGGTTGTGTGCACTAGCAGAAACATTAACGCCTGCTACATCTATTAATCTCCTTTGCATATCCAAATTAGCATATATCCAAGATATCTCAGGTGTGCTCCTTTGTGGGCACAGGTGTCGCCCCTTGTGTTGTATAAAGGTTTTAGGGGTGGTATATAAGCAGTTAATGAACTCATTCTGGCATGTGGGTACACAACCTGGGATAAAGAACTGAAAGCTATAAATTCAAAATAGATATCCAATCTATCATATGTCAATGGTGCAATGACAATCTCTACCCATGGGAAGTTCATATTGGTATGTCGGAACTCGTTTTTGAACGTAGTTGTATGGGGCGTGTGCATATTAAAAACTGCCCAGACTTTCTAATCAGAGGATGTCCAATAAATAATAGAAGAAACGAGAAAAGAGAGTAGTCTCTCAAAAGCATATAGAACATTAGAAAAGACCAAGAAATTGTATGAATAATATATCCATCCTAGACCTATGATGTATAATTACACTGTGGTCATTGGTAAATCTGGTCCTGCTGAGCAGGAAAGTCCTAGTGTATGCACATACTGTATTTACTTAGAATGGGTACAGTACAAGGTTTGAAATCGGAAACTTGCATAAAAGATGATTCACTGCATTCCTCAAATCCGGGTCCCAGGAACATTCCCTTTTCAGGTAGTCCGAGACCATGTGACCATAATTAGGTAGTCAATCTGAAGTGAAATTGAACCTAACAAAACTCCTGATGGGAGTGGGTATAGGTGTATGGCTTTGCAATTGAGTTTATTTTTTTAATAATAATTACAACACAAAAGAAGAAGAATGCGAGAGACAACAAAGCAAACAGAGGAAAAGGAAGCAAGAAAAAGTGAAAGAGACAGAAAGAAAGTATATGAAGAGTCACCCAGAAAGAGAGGCAGAAACCAAGCAGAGTGAATAGGTCAGAGAGACACACAGATCAGTAGCAAAAAGAGAGACACAGCTGTTATACTTACAGTAGGGGCTGATTCTTTATGTGCTGGAGTGGGTAATCAGGCCATTTTCAGCCCAAATTCCCATGTGAAGTCAATGGGAAATTTTGGCCGAAAAAGATCAGATTGGCCACTTCGGCACATACAGTATAGAATTAGCCCCTTTGTCTCTAATCTCTTCTCTACAAATTTATAGTATAAAATTATAAATTATATTTATATTACATGATAGTAAATATATGAAATAATAATTAAATTACATTTACATGTATGCAAAAGACCATCTGTTCTATCTTCCAGTATTCTACTAGTAGTATATTAGGTTAGACAATCATTTCCAGTAGTTTTTTTTTTTTACACTGTTACATTACACGGGTGTTGCATAAAGTGGTTGGCATATAGATAGCACCATCTACTCTGTGTCAATTATTTCCAGTAGGTTTAACCCCATTACATTACACTGGTATTGGATAGAGTATTTGGCATACCGATAGCACCATCTACTTTCTGCTAGTAATACACTAGCCATTGCTAATAATTTCCAGTTGTTGAACGTCGTTACTAGTTATTAGATATAGTGGTTCTCAATGCATACAGATGGTTTAGCACTTTGTCTGCTAGCCAATAACATTAAATCGCTGCTGGATAAAGTATTTGGCATACAGATAATACCATCTATGCTCTGCTAGTACACCAACCAATGATTTCAAGTACAGTATGTTTAGCATATAAAAATATAACTTGTGAGCACATTCACGTCTCAGACAGGTTTGCTACGCTGTTTTTCACCATTATCTCTTAACATGCAATGCTTCCAATGCCGCCGGGGATTCTGGGTAATGACATGCAAATGAGCACACAGTTTTAACATGGAGACCTATAAGCTTATGACTGCCATATTACACAGCTTTTCAGCAGAGTCAGTAAAACCTACTCACAGACAGCTGTTTCCACCATTTGGGTCTCATCAATGTGAGGATGGTTATATGGAATTTGCTATGTGAAGGGAGAATAGATTTGACCCATACATTAAATAAGTTGTGGTGGACAAAAAAAGTGACAAAAATCTTCCTCCATACAGTGTACAGTACAGCAAGTAAAAATATCACTTGTGAGCACATTTACATTTCTAAGACAGGTCTGCAAACCTGTTTTTCATCAATATCTCTTAGGATAGAGTACTTCCACTTCAGCCAAGGATCCTGGGAAATTACATGCAAATGAGCGCACAGTGTCACCTTTTGTTTCTGTTTAGCATGGACACATTACACAAGGGGTGAGCAAACTTTTATGCCGAGCCCCCCTTTTCATCCATGAAATTTCTCGCCCCCTCCCTGCCTGATGTAATCAAAATCGCATGACGTCAGCGCACGTCAGCCAATGAGGGCGAACCAGCTTTGTGACACGTCCGCCACGCGGCTACAATCTCCTGCAGCCAAGTTCACAAACTGCTTGGGCTGCAGGTGTGCGAGCAGGCAGTATACTAGTATTGGATCACTGTTAATTTTATTGTTTGCTGGCATCTGGTAATATGTTTTTTTCTGGTGCACAAAGGCAGTCCATTTGAGGGGGCTTTCATCCACCTCTTTGCTACCTCCCTTTCCTCTCCCCCCCCCCTTTTTTTTCCCCCTTCCACTCCCTTTTTTCCTTCTCCAATTTGCTTTCCCCAGTGTCATCCACTCCTACCTAACAGAATTATGTATTATTTATTTATTCCCGTTTTATCCCCATAACCAAACTCAAGGGGGTACTTATGGATTTCCCCTGCTGATCAATACTCCCATGTGACCCCCCCTGACCCAAAGAATAACCCTCAGCCCCCCAAAACTCATCCACCTCCCGAGCACCTCAATTCTGCCATCTCTGCCTGACCTTCACCCTCCGTTTAGCTGGGGGGTGGGTGCGCTCTGTTGATCTCTTCCTGGTCCTGTTGGAGCTCCTTGGGGATAGGTGATCATGAGGCAGGGGCCTGCTCCGGCTTCTGCAGGTGCTGGAAGACCCTGCTACCAGTGGGTGTGCAGCTCATTGGTCTGAAAGGGGAACCACCTGCTCCCCCACCAGAACTTCTCTCCCCTCTCCCCTAGCAGCAGCAGGCACAGCAAAGCGTAGCTCAATTCCTACTGCTGTCGTCGTTTTGTGTCCATTGGACGCTTCCGTAGCCAGGAAGCATCTTAGTGCGTTCCAGACACCATCTTGCGCTCCAACTGCCCTGACGTGCTGCAGACGCCGGAAAGAAGGAGCTGCTACCAAGGGAAGGACCAGACGAACTGTGTACATCCCCGATGGACTGTATATATATGTTTTAGTTTTGATTTAATTGTTTTAAATTTATTAAAATCACCTTTACTACTGCACCGACACACTTTATTCGAGCAAATACCCGGTATGTACCTGGCAGATACCTGGAATGCGCCACTCCTCACCTCTGACAAGCCCCGTTGCATTTGCCTTACCAGCCTGGGTTCATGCCTGGCTGATGGGCGGCTGATCTGTTAAATGATAATGATTAGGATTTAATAGGCTGCAATGCTTCGCGTGTCTACCAGATGGCATAAATTCATGAATTGTAATGCAGTATATATATATATACTGTGCAGTATTGCAGCCAGCGGGAATAAAATGCTTCAATCCCTGCTTGGAAAATAACTCAATGCACTCGGGCAGAAAACAGTCACAAACCTCAATACACCCGGGTATACCCGAATTCGTGGGACTAGCCAAGCTCGAATAAAGTGTGTCGCCAGTGTACATATGGACTTTTGATCAATCCTGGTGGGATCCTGAGAACCATTGGGGTTATACTGTACAAGCAATCTGTGCTGTTTGAAGAAGAAGAATAACCTTCACAAGTTAAACCATTATGGGTTCTAACTCACACTGGCCCGTGTGAGTATTGAACATTATATATCTTTACACCAATATTCCCTTAATAGTTCCCATCAGTATCCATACTGATATCTCTCTGGTACCTCTCTTTCATTTTGGGGTGATCGACCAAATTGAGGACTTGTGTGCTCATTAACAACTGAGGAGAGAACTCTAAGGAAAAGATCTTCTACAGAGTTAAACCCCGAGGGTTATTAGCTCACACAGGCCCATGTGAGTATATAGTGTTTTATATTCCACTCCCCTATTTGGAGTAGTTCATCCAAACCACTTCAATATATTCAGTCCTACAAAGTGTATTATTTGTATATTGGTTGCTGTTTTGTGCTGATCTGCGCTCCCCTTTTTTTTTCTGTCTCTTGTATTCTATATGGGAGAATAAGGATATCTCCCAAGAAGGGTCTGAGCAGCAGACGGGGGATCCCTGGAAGTGAAATCCCAAGAAGAAGGAGACACACGGGTTCCCTTGATTGGTAACATTTTATTTTCAACACCAAAATAAGTGATTTGTTGATTAGAGAGAGCGCTCGGTTATCCCTTGTGCACACAGCAAAGCGTGCAGCTGCAGCTGGAACATCAATCACTCCACGGTGCCGGCCAGACCTGCAGCGTTTTTGATGTCACTGCGCTGGGGCATGCTCCTCTCCTAGCCTCTTTGGAGCCATTTCTCTTCAGCCGCCGTACCTCCGTAGCCCCCACGCGCACCATGATGTTGGCCGCCAGCTTGGGTGACCAGATTTTCAAAAGTAAAAACCAGGACACATTGAAAAAAAGTATTTATAAGAAAATTACATCACTTAAAAATAAATATGATATTTGTCTAATAGCGTCCCCATTTATGCTGTATTATTAATCTCTCCCCCAGCCACATCAGGACCTGTCTCCCCTCTTCCACAGTCTCACTCTCCTCTCCTACAGTCTCTCCCTCTCACAGTGTTTCTCACTCCCCCTCCAGTGTTTCTCTATCCCCCCCCCTCAGTGTCTCTCCCTCCCTCAACTCTCTTTCCCTCTCCCTCCCCCCAGTGTGTGTCTCTCTCTTTCTCCCTCTCCCCAGTGTGTCTCTCTCTCTCTCTCTTTCTCCCTCCCCCTAGTGTGTCTCTCTCTTTCTCCCTCCCCCCAGTGTGTCTCTCTCTTTCTCCCTTCCCCTAGTGTCTCTCACTCCCCCCAGTATATTTCTCCCTCCCCCAGTGTCTCTCTCACTCTTGCCCTCCCCCCAGTGTCTATCTCTCCCTCCAGCCACTGTGTCTCTTCCTCTCACCAGTGCACTGTTCTCTCCCTCCCCTCAGTGTCTCTCTCCCTCCCTCCAGCTTCTCTCTCACCTTCCCCCAGGGTGTCTCCCTTCCCCCCCAGTGTCTTTCTCTCCCCCTCCCCCCAATGTCTCTCACCCCCATGTCGCACTTTCACCCTCCCTTCCCATGTCTCTCTTTCACCCCCCTACCACCTCTCCATGTCTCACTTTCACCACCCTCCCACCTCTCCATGTCTCTCTTTCACCCCCCCTCCCCATGTCTCTTTCACCCCCTTTCCCACCTCTCAATGTCTCTCTTTCACCCCCTCCCCATGACACAGTCACACACTCAATCTCTCACCTTATCACGCTGCATTCAGCAAGGCAAAGGAGCTGCTGCATGAGCTGTGCAGCACATCGCCACTAAGGGCTGAAGGATAAATTGCTTTTCTCTCTGCTTCTGGCAAAATCGCCCCCTGCCTGTCCAGGTGCGCCTGCCCGCCCCTGCCTGTCTGCGCGCCCGCCTTTGCACAGCATGTTTTGGTGTCTGCCGGCCCGCAGACACCAGGTTTTGCCGCCCGCGCTCCCCCTAAACAATCTTTCCCCCCTACGGGGGTGCGCCCCCCAGTTTGCACACCGCTGCATTACACCAATGTGGCACACAGATAGCACCATCTATTATCTGCTAGTAATAAACTAGCTAATAACATCCAGTTGTTTGAACACCGTTACATTACACTGCTGTTGGCTAACGTGGTTGACATACAGATAGCCCCATGTGACCTCTCTCTATTAGTATACTAATCAATCAGTGCCACTTGGATTAACATTTTTTCCATACTTGATTGTGTTATTTTTACCATTTTCCGCTTATTCTGAGTTTTTGCCATACTGTTTAAAAAAAAAAAATCCACCCCCCCAAAAATCAAGTTTCAAGCATAAGAAAGTAGAAGAGCAGTGGGATTTGAACTAAAATGTATATGTTGAAGCTCAACACTTGTAGTTTGAAACAATATTCTTGTTTAGTATAAGGGTTGATGGCACATACCGCTTGAACAGCTTTAATTAGTGAATTACTAAGCAAATATTTCATAAGATGACAATTATCCACAATAAAAAATCTATCTACCAAGAGCATTAGCTCTTGCATATCATTACTATTATCCCAATAAAAAAAACTCCCATTTCCACTTATCAGTACAGCTCATTTATTTCAAATGGTTGTTCATGCTATGAAAAAAATGTAGTTTTGCTTCCATTATCGCTAGTCATAAAGAGTTATAAACCTTCAGGCAAGAATTAGTATTAAAAGCTATTATGATTGTAAGAGCGTTTAGCATGAGTCCCTTTTGACTCTGCAGTTTGCAATAATAAATCTCCCTCATGCAATCTCTTTCCTCTTAGACAAATGCCTTAAGGAGATCTTGTAGCCTGTGATAAAACACGAACAGTATTCTTGACATAGCTGGCACCCTTGGTTACTTGTTTATCCGTGGGCAAAGTCATTGAAAAAGCTGATCTTCTTGAGCAATTTACCTTTGAAGACTTCAGTAGCAGACATCCAAATGGCCTACAAAAATGATATCTTCCACCTATTCAGCATTTTATAGCAAACAAGCAGATTGTTTCTTATAGTAAAATACAAACGTAATCCTTATTATGCAACAGAGCTGACTATTAAGGGCACACTTTCCTGGATCCAGAACAGATTGTTCATGGACGATCAATTATTTCTATTGTACGAGATTCTTTTCTTTTAGTACCTATGGGCCTGCTTTGAAAACCTCTTGGTAGTACAGTAAGACTGTAATAAAATTGAATCATATTTCTTTCTGTAGCAATAGATGCTACTGATACATATACCATACCAAATATGTAAGAGGTTGTAAAAAGTAAGTAATAAATTGTTGCATGGTAACAGAATTACATGTTTTTATATATATTTAAAAAAAAATGTGCAACAAATATTTTACTTATATTGTTTTGGAATATTTATGTTTTTTTTTTTGTGTAATAATAATTTAGGACAATAACCAGGTACACATTATTTCCATGTCTGCATTTGGAAAATAAACATGTATCTCAGTGACTGTAGATACACAGACAATATACGCACACTGACAAGAAACGATGAATGGACAGACAGACTAATTTCAGCAAAAAAAATGTTTATTTTTAAGATGGGATAATAAATCATTACACAAACCATAAATATGAGCTATTATATCAGTACAATAGTCACAGTGACATACAGTATTATTGCATATGAATCTGTGACCACTATGTTTCCTGTACTGTACATCAAATGAACACACTGAGATATTCTAGCAAAACATAATAAGCCTCAATAAAAAAAAAATGTAAGGCGACACATTGAGAATTTGTGCCCAGATAGCAGTCCCTCTAGTATTACCTGGGACTCCACTGTGATTCAATTACCTCTCCCCTTCCTATTCAGTTAGTGATATACTGCACATGCACCTTTGACATTTATTATAGGAAGGACAACAATGGAGTGGTGTTTTCATTGTATCTGGTGTGTATGTGGGTTTCTTGGTAATGTGCAAGTATAATTATTATAATGAAATGAGACTGAATGCATTTATTTTTTATTTGTCGGACTTTGGGATGTTGTGTGCTCTGTTTGTGTGCTTTGTTTTACATGTTATGTATGTACATTTTGTATGCATTCATATATTGCACCTTTTAATGCACCAGAAGAGGTTTGTATTAGTGTGCAGTCTTTCAAACGTCTTCATTTGTACACCACATGGGTCCAGATCCACAGACGTCCATTATAGACTTAACGAGGCACTATCCTAAATTAGCACTTAAAGTGTTAACATGTACTCTATCTTCAAAGCTCACTAGGCAGTGTTAAGTGCTGTTTTCAGCCGGAAAGCCCATTGCGTTTATATTGGTCGTTAGTGCTAATATTATGCATAGAACTACTCACTCTCCCTCTACCATAACCCATATTTCAGGGTCTGGGTGGGAGTACCGCCACCTTTAGGTAAGACAGGTGTAATGTGAGCTATAATATTTGAAGCTAACGCAAGGTAGTGCTAACCTAACATGGTGTTAAATCTATGCCAATGAGATATAGGAGTTGTTTTTGCATATAATTAGCTTTGAAGCTATGCATTAACCTCAGGAAAAATTATGTCTGTTAATGATTTTGAGAACTGTCCAATATTAGCACCAAGTTAACAGACCTTAGTGGATGTGGGGCATGGTGCAGTAGGATAGTGTGACACTGTGAACAAGGGGTACAAGTGGGCATTTTCACTGGTGTTTTTTTTGTTGTTTTTTTTAAAGTGTATAATTAAAAAAACAACAACAACCTAATGCATCCAAAAGGTGAGGATAGGAGCTGATGGGTGACAAATGGATCGAGTGGGCATGTAAACGAGATAAAAATTGAGATATATTGAAATACTCAGTTAAATTAACATTTTTACTTTTTACCCTGAGTCTGCTTCTCACGAGCAATATGGAATTATCTTTATTCCCATATGAAAAATACCACCTGTATTTAATTTGTACTCGTGAGGCATTTGAGTGATTCTGTCATATCCTTAAAAATACAATAGTTTGTCACTGAATAACAAGCCATATTTTATTAAAAAAAACTAAAATTCTGACACCATTTTTATCCACTGACAATGAAGCTTTGAATGTTCAAGGACTACCCTTTTGTGCCATTTGTGGTGCCAGTCTGTTTATTTTATTGTTATAGTGGGAGACAAAGACTGCTCTGGGAAATTTTAGGACATATGTAATCTGTAAAATATACATTTTCCTTGCACAATTAGAGAATATATATATATGTAACCCTTGTTCCCCCCCCCCCCCCAGACTCATCTGTGGTGTCTAGGGTGCATGAGGGCAGATTACATGCATAGTGGTGGTGCATACCTGCGTGGAACAGGAGGGCCTGAGCTTCCCGCGGTGTTATGGGGGGAGACAGGACCAGGCTTCTGGGGTAGTGGCCTCCATGGTATCTTAGTGGTGGTGCAGCACCTCCATCTTCTATAGCTCCCAGGGATATGGGAGAGGACCGTATAGAAGAACCACCCTGGTCCAGGGGTGAGTGCTCCAAATCACACAGTCTTTGGTAAAAGCCACAGGGTCTTTATTGTACTCACAGCTTATTAGAACAGCACACAGCAGCAGCAGTACACAGCAAAACACTTCCTTCACAGTGTACAGGATCTGTCTCCTTCTCCTCTCCTTCCCTCCAAATAGTTCTCCTCAGGATGGTCTGAAGAGGGGTCTTTGCTCCCTGCCTCTACCCTCAGCCCAGGGTGCTCAGAGTGGGGCTAGCTCTTCCCTCACCCCCTAAGCAGGATGAGGGGCACTGCTCCACCTATAACTCACTAGGCCCTACTCCTCTGGAACCTATGATCTAGCTCACACAGTCTGACTGTCCAGTCAGACACTCCAACACTAACTGCACTGAGAGCACACAGGAACTGTAACTAAGTTTGGTCAGCCCCGCCCCTCATGACATCAACAGAACCTCCCCTCTGCATTAGGCCAACAGCAGAGTCAGGCTTGTCTATCAATCAGGTAGGGCTTACAAGGGGGGAAACCCATGATTACTACTGGGGCCTGTCATTAACAGGACTTACCACAGTAGTAGGAAGAAGTTATAGCCCATGCAGTTTACAGGGGGCTACACTCTCCCTATGGTGGAATCCAATGGTCCCCACTTGGAACTAGCTTTGGCAGTACCATCCAGCAGTGAACAACCTGGGGAACAAACACAGGTTACACATTTTATCATAACATTTTATGAGGTAGTAGTATTAGACAACTGAGTACCAGTTACTCCCAACGTGGAGAACCTAGTAATAATGTTTGGGATCTGGCTTCCTCACTCTCCAGCCATTATGATCCGTGATCGTCACAGCGAAAGATTGGACCGACCCATGCTCTGGCCGATAGCTTACACCATGCATGTAGATACATCTACCTATGCTTCATATGCGGACCAATTCACTTATCTTGTCTTCATTATGGTAACCCCCTTGACCAAACTTGGTCCGAAGATATTCCTGGACTGCCTCCGTGAGCCTACTATCTCGGTTCTCTTCTATTTCCCTCATGATAGCCTCAGGCACATAAGGGTATTCGTATCCGTGGGACTGCCGGTATCTAGCCACTATGGCCCTGTCAGCTCTACTCAGTTTGGTGAGCTTTCTGTTACCCGCCCTGCTTGGCAGTACCCAAAATACAGGCTCTTCCGGAGCTACTTCATCATATAAGATACTGGGGCCTCTGGGTACAACAAGTTTCTGCTCTATCTCCCGGTACCTATGATCTAATTCTTCCTCCACCTCTTGTTGAGTGAAAGAACCAGCAGCCCACTAATGATCAACAATATTATTCTTAATTAATAGGAACCGCGTACGGTCCATCCCCTCGTGGTATCCGGTGAATAGGGGTGCCCACCACTTTTCACGGTGCTCGTACTCTGTGGAATGACTAGTGCGTTCTACCTCTGACTCTACCTGAGATGATACACCGGACGTACCCGCATCAGTAGATCGCGAGCAATCTCTCCTCCCTTTGGCATTGACATATCTGGTAGGGTTCATCTTATGAACCATTTTGCTGGTAGGCCCAGCCCCTACTGGAGTGTGGGACCCATGGGCCCTCCCTCTAGCTGCAGGAGAAAACGGCACAGGGTTAGGCACAGGTATAACATTTGAATACGGTATCTCCCCATCAGACCCCTCATCGCTCAATTCCAAATCCCGCAAGTCCTTGGAGTATATGGGGTATTTACATAACTTATCCCTGGTAGGTCCCGGTGGCACCACTCATGACGGGGCAGGGGCAGTGGCCGGGGCAATGGAGCTATGGGCTGGGGCTGGGGGAGCGTCCAACTCAATGTCCAGCAAGCGGGCAATTCCGTGACCAATGGACGCTTTCTTAGACGCGCTCTCCGCCATGCTTCTGGCTTCTCTGGAGGGGCCTCGACTCTTTAGGGTAGCTAGGGCAAGGGCCGTATCTATGCTTCGTGAGAACAGCGCTCCCGGCATTCTCTTTCCGGTGGAACCGGAAACGACGTCATCAGGGGTGCCCGCAGAATCTCCATCCGCTCCGTGGTCACGCACCGGAAGTGCGTCGAGGACCGGCATGGGCGGTGGCGGAGCATCCGGTGCATGGCCGGACAAGTAGGCCTCAAGCCTCTCCTTCTCATCCTCCGTGGTTGCAGTCTTCGCCTGGCAGGAGTAAGGGGTGGTGGAGTCTCCTTACCGCTCCGCTGCTGTTTGATGATATCGGGCTCCTCTAGGGTCGTCTCGATCGCCATCTCCTCCTCACTGGGAGTCACCACGGCCGTGGGACTGCTACGAGCCTCCGGTCACACCAGCGCTCGCTGTCGGACGGTGTCCGCACTCGTCTGCTCCTCCTTGATGCCGCGTGGGTGGTTAGCCGGTAGGCGCATCGCCACCGATGGTATACCAGCCTCTTCCTCCGAGGATATCACGATCGGATCCTCCGCTCGGGAGTCACCGGGTTCTTCTGCGATACAACCAGTGGGTATAGGTACGAAGCTGGCGGGCTCCGGTACCTCCACTGCGGTCGTGCTCTTCTCCGTCGACGGCTCTTTTGGCTCGACAGCCGGTCGGGCCTGGGTTGTTCCTGCCTGCTTGTAACGGGGAACCAGGGCCGTTCTCTCGGTGCTTTCCGCCACCTCCGCTATCGTTCCCGGAGAGGCACCCCATGGGGTCTCGGTCAGTGGCCCCGGCTCGGTAGGCCACAAGTAGAACGTGCCACACTGGAAGCATCGTGCCTTGGTGCTGGGTACCTCGCCGGGTACCACGCAGTGGACGCACAGGCACCTCAGGTATTCTTGCTCCGCGATCTCTATTACCAGCAAGCCGCCTGGTACTTGGAAAATCGAAGTATTCATCTCGGACATGGTTCGCTCAGGGTTGGAACAGCTCAGTGTTTCAGCTCCTTGCTCCTCGAATGCCAGACAAAAGTGAAGCTCTTCACTCTGGCTTCCGGTCCCTCCCTTAGCTGGGGAGGACTCTCCTGATTGGTGGAATCCAGAGGCGATGCCTTCTCTCCTTCAGTGTGATGTGGCCCGGTTTTCTGACCAGTCAAGGCACAGGTGGGTGGGCTTTCGGCTTTCGCGCCGCTCACAAGGAATCTGGGTTTGGCGCCAGACTCTTGCACATTTCCCGCCACATTTCCCTCACTGTCTCTTTGCACGATTCACGTGCTTGCTCCAGGATTGGCGGGAACCGCCATTTTAGATCGGCTCTTGCTCCGCGGAGCACATGTAGGGACGGACGCCATCTTGGATGAGCCCTCCAAATGTACATGTGCCCTATTCTCAGTGTCTACTGGGCATCTCGTACCTAGACACTGACTGACCTCCACTCGTGTGCTCTGCATTCTGTTTCTGTATCCCACTAATATGAGGTGGCTTTACCCAAGGCTCAGCGGAACTCCTCTCCTCCATGCACTGTACTCGGTGTCTACAGTGCAAGTGCTCTGTGGTGCGTTTGTGTGGGTGATAGCTAGTGTACCGGGTATCTCCCTAGGTACGGGCGTCTCCTACTTTTGGCCACTCATAGCGCGGCCCTGGGCCATGGTCCCTGGACTAGTTAACAGGCTGACCCCCCCAGTTGCCTCACGCTATCTGCCTCAAGGGACTCGAACAGCTATAGCTATTCACCCCTCCACGCCACCTCCTAAGGGCGCCCAGGGCGTACAGTGCGAGAGTCTACGCTCCCCTGACTACCCTCGGTGTACAATTGCGCCCCTCCTTCTCCAGCACTTGCATGGAGAGTGCATCTCACTCTTCCCGTTCCGCCTCGCTGTAAGCCTGACCTGTTCTGGCATCTCAGCAGCTCGCCTCCAAATGTAACCCTTGTTCCCCAATCCCCAGACTCATCTGTGGTGTCTAGGGTGCGTGAGGGCAGATTACATGCATAGTGGTGGTGCATACCTGCGTGGAACAGGAGGGCCTGAGCTTCCCGCGGTGTTATGGGGGGAGACAGGACCAGGCTTCTGGGGTAGTGGCCTCCATGGTATCTTAGTGGTGGTGCAGCACCTCCATCTTCTATAGCTCCCAGGGATATGGGAGAGGACCCGTATAGAAGAATCACCCTGGTCCAGGGGTGAATGCTCCAAATCACACAGTCTTTGGTAAAAGCCACAGGGTCTTTATTGTACTCACAGCTTATTAGAACAGCACACAGCAGCAGCAGTACACAGCAAAACACTTCCTTCACAGTGTACAGGAGCTGTCTCCTTCTCCTCTCCTTCCCTCCAAATAGTTCTCCTCAGGATGGTCTGAAGAGGGGTCTTTGCTCCCTGCCTCCACCCTCAGCCCAGGGCGCTCAGGGTGGGGCTAGCTCTTCCCTCACCCCCTAAGCAGGATGAGGGGCACTGGTCCACCTATAACTCACTAGGCCCTACTCCTCTGGAATCTATGATCTAGCTCACACAGTCTGACTGTCCAGTCAGACACTCCAACACTAACTGCACTGAGAGCACACAGGAACTGCAACTAAGTTTGGTCAGCCTCGCCCCTCATGACATCAACAGAACCTCCCCTCTGCATTAGGCCTACAGCAGAGTCAGGCTTGTATCTATCAATCAGGTAGGGCTTACAAGGGGGGAAAACCCATGATTACTACTGGGGCCTGTCATTAACAGGACTTACCACAGTAGTAGGAAGAAGTTATAGCCCATGCTGTTTACAGGGGGCTACACACACATATATATATATATATATATATATATATATCGCACTTTCTCCCACCCCTTGGGAGATATGGCAGCTACAGTGTGTGTGGTGCCTGAACCTCCGCTGCTGGGAGCCTGGAGTGTACCTGATCCGATGGTTGACAGCGCCTCCACTTGAGCGGGATCCTCACTATGTGGGATAGCCCAGTGCAGGACCATATATGAACAATACACACTGATATAGTAAAACAATAGCAATTTACTGTATGCATAGAAACAATCATAAACAATAATACCCATACCGCACACTAGGCCTTGCAGGGCCGCAATGCCTCATTGTGCCTTACCAACACTGTGTCCACACCCCTGTAGAGTTTACCCCCAATGTACAGAGGTGCCCCAGGGCACCCAACCACCCTGGTGTCCACAATAAGCCACCCGCCCAAGTGTTTGAGACTGCCCACTAAATTGAAAAGGTGAGTTGTGCACATTGTTGAGTATGGTACCTGCCGGGTGATCCCACACCCGGGCATGCTGATGTTGCCAGATGGGATCCACGGATCCAGAGTAGATAACCGTGAAGCATCCGTCTCTACGTTGGGTGGGTTCCGCGTGGGTTGTACCACCTTTAAGAGTTTCTGTGGTAGCAGGTGTCGGGTCCCAGACTACCCGAGGACAGGATACAGCTGTGTCCTGTCTGTGTCCCTCACACTGGTACTACAGGGGCAGTGTCCCTATCTATGGGCCTCTCACTGCAGCAACCAGAAGCTGAGGGGAGTCGTGGCCTTGCTGCGGCCTAACAGGGGGTATCTGGCCTAGTGCAGGTGCCACAGACACCTCCACACATAACCTACCCCTTCCTTGTCCCAGCTCCGACTGGCGTGGTCCCTGGTATGCCAAAAGTATCTATCTGGTTGCAAGAGAATCCAGTTGCGCGATTGGCTGCTGCAGCCCATGTGTCTAGCAGCCCCAGGGGCTGCTGAGGATTGTAGTTCCCTTGCGGAGTACTTGCTGCAATGGCCGCCACTGCAGATTGTTCTCCGCATGCGTGAGGGGAGTACCAAGATGTCTGCCGCAACTATGGGGCCACTACGCATACGCAACACCTGTGTACGCATATGCAAGATGGTGGCACCCTCCTTAGTCAGATGCCGGGGAGCTCCAGCGACACGCACGCAGCCCCTGCCACAACCTCCTGCGTCCGTTCCACTGGTTCCCCCGGTATCGCAGAGGTAAGCTGGGAACCACAAAGGGGCATCCAGATATATATATATATATTTCTCTCTTTCTCTTTTTCTCTCTCTCTTTCTCTCTCTCTCTCTCTCTCTCTCTTTCTCTCTCTCTCTCTCTCTCTCTCTCTTTTTCTCTCTCTCTCTTTTTCTCTCTCTCTCTTTTTCTCTCTCTCTCTCTTTTTCTCTCTCTCTCTCTCTCTCTTTTTCTCTCTCTCTCTCTCTCTCTCTTTTTCTCTCTCTCAGGATAGGGTGTACAATGAAAATTAAGGAATATAACAGTCCCAATGTCTTTTCGATTGTCTCTTCAAATCAGGATTTCTGTTACAGATGATCTTCACATTCATCACAGCATTCATAAAGAGGCACAGTTCTTAGGTTTACGAATCAGTATTGTCCATACCTCTCACAAAGATAGTAGTAGTGGCTCACCTCCCTTTTTGAAGCCCTTTTCCCTGCTTGGTCGCAGACCCATATCCATTGATCTAGCAGCCCACTCTGGTCTCTGCCTAGTCCTGTAATTGGAAACTACTTGCTACTGCAGTGTAGATTTCTTTAAATACACTTAATTATAAGATTATAAGTCTGCTGAACACAGGCCTCCCCTTATGGGAGGCTGTACTGTCAGATTCCATATTCTAGGGAATATCTATTGTAACATTCTTTCCCCCACCCTACGGGAGATTTCCCTGTTACCAGGTGTATGGTGCATGCTACCTGTAGGCTCACAAGAGGCTGAGGTGTCCGCCGATGTTTGTGGGGACTGCAGAACAGACTTCAGGGGTACATAACAGACATTTACACCATAGTACTCAGCACCTGTCTGCTGTAGGATCCAGATGTATGAAGGTAACCTCCCACCGTAGAACATATTCCTCTCCCCCCGGAAAGATTACGCACCAGGCAGGAGGTATAATAACAGGAACTGGTTTCTTCTTCTGTACAGCACAGTCTTGAGGTAATTCTTCCAAATGCAGTCACAGCTCTGATTTCTCAAACTTCAGATGGTCCCTGGACCTACACTACGGGTCCAGGGCCCCCGCAGCAGTCTTAGCTCTTCCCTGATCCTCTAGCAGAGGTATAGGCCATCACTCACTCCCCTGAAGGGAAGTTAACCTGGGCCTGCCAGTGCACAGCAGCCTGGGTGTGATACCTTGTCTCTCTCAACTAACAATTTGGAGATGCAACACTCTTGAGTAAAGTAGGGGGAGGATACCAGGTCTGAACCCAGGATTGGGTAGAACACAGACCTGTCCCCACCTCCTCCCCTGTCACTCAAAGGTATTACCTTAAGTGGAGAAAACCCATGATTGATCCCGACACTGCCTGCTGTTACCAGGACTGATATGTCAGGACAGGGCCGAATAGTATCCACACCCAGCCATGGCTACACTATCTATAGAGGTACTTCCCTGACTTATAAAACAATAAAAGGACTTACTACCTTGAACTATTTACATGTGAGATCCCCTTCTCAAAACCTCCTGGAATCACTGATGGTATTGGGATCCTCCTTGGGGTCTGAGGGGTCTAAGGGTACTTGAGGGCCAAGGGATGTGAGGAAAAACACATGCCTACCCTTTATATAACCTAGGTACAGGCATACCTCAGTTTAAGGACACTCTCTTTAAGTATACTCGCGAGTAAGGACATATCGCCCAATAGGCAAACAGCAGCTTGCGCCTGTCAGCACGTCCTGAACAGCAAGACCGGCTCCCTACCTGTACCGAAGCTGTGCGCAAGCGGGGAGACTATAGAGCCTGTTACAAATGCCTTATTTACATCAGTTATGCACGTATATGACGATTGCAGTACAGTACATGCATCAATAAGTGGAAAAAAGGTAGTGCTTCACTTTAGGTACATTTTCGCTTTACATACATGCTCTGGTCCCATTGCGTACGTTAATGCGGGGTATGCCTGTACTGTAGATGTAAAACCCCATACCAGTTACTGGGCAGAATTAAGATAGATTATATGTTATCATGTGACCATTCCAGCAGTTTCTGGACCAGTCAGTAACATATTCAGTAGTGACCTTTAAAAGGCAACATACTGTAATAGTAACAACTTTGTGAATACTGGGGCCTGTGAGGATATTAACCCCTACATTGCCTGCAGGGACCAGAACTGACAGAGGTTCCAAACTTTAGCAACGGTGCTACATACAAAAAAACTATTATTATTTTTAAATATTGCATAAATAATTTATATTTTTTTGTCCTATCACAATGAAATATCCAATTTCAGAATCATTTTATTCAAAGAATGTGCTTGAGAAAAACACATTGCACAACAGTCCAAAAAAAAAAATAGAGAACAATTATTCATATATTTTACAGAATCATTAATTTTTTACTTCTCTGGCAATTAAAAAGTGTTGTTGAGTTACCTTACTTTCCTACCCTCTATTTTGCACAGATCTTGTAGATAACATCACCAAATTGAAAAGTGGATCTCATGTTTAGCTCCATAATCCCATGCATTTGTGGTCCTAATTTCCCATTACTGTTAATAGGATGTGACAATTGACCATGAAACTTATATATAGTGCTTTTCTTCTTTTTAGGCTGCGTCCCCGCTAGTGCTGAGCGGGCAGCGCTTGCGGCGGTTACTTACATATATAGATTAATGCAAGTCCCCGTTCACGCTGTACGCGCACGCTCGTGCGCGGGCACACACGCTCACCTGTGCTCGGCGCTTAGATAAACAAAAATGTATACTTTCCCGCGCGCTTAAATACCCGCAATGCACCCCCCCCCGCGCACGTGCTTTCAAGCAGGACACCCATCGCTCATGCTTGGAGCGCTCTCTCAAGGCATGAGCGCGCTCAGCGCCAGCGGGGACTCAGCCTTAGGCTGAGTCCACAGTGACTTTAGCCGTGCGGAGGTGCGCTGAGGCTGAGGGAAAGCAGGTGCTTTCCCTGGCCTTAGTTCGCGTTCTGTCCAGGGGTGTGTCGAGGGGTGGGCCAGTGACGTCACAGAGCTGTTTCGCCCTCATTGGGCGAACCTCTCACGTGACCGGCCCTGCACTCCCCTCAGCACTGAAACTAAAATTTTCTTGTCGGCTACGCTTCCACACGCCTGCGAAAGCGTGCTCGAGCCCCTGCTAAAGCCGCTCTCATTGTGGCTGCAGGGTCTCACTGCCAAGCGTGAGCACGGCTCAGCGCGGGTCAGCGCCTAAGCGCTGACCATGCCCGCGGCCTTACATTCACCGTATTGTAGTTTGAAGTGCTGTTCTCAGTTTTAGACATTAACACAGTAAGATTATCTGTGAAGAAGCATATCATTTTCAAGCAGCATAATGTGACAAAAATTAGGGTAATTGAATAGAAGGGGGGATTTTTTTTGTACCAAAACTAGAGCAGAATTATTTCTGATTTATACAAGTTAGCTACGTAATGATAAGAGTAACACAATCATAATTAACCATACTGTGAAACATAACTGAGGCTCATTAATCGACCTCCTCTGCTTCATCATCACATCCCAAGTATCATTCTCAGTAGATTTTCATGACCAAATGCATGCTTAGAGGTCAACAGTGGTAAGTGGTGTGGCAATGATAAAGAAAATGGGATAGATTTATGGATCTCAATTATGGTTTTGAAGAGCTTGTGGTTATTATTCAACTATTCCAATTTCATCACCCACTACCAAAACCCCAAACTCTCAATATTTTATTTATCCATTTTCTTATTTCTTTAAGTTCAAATTATATAATATTTCTTGAATATACAGTACTACTGCACAGCTACATAAGAAAAAAGGTAAAACAAAACTTTTACCATTACCGCACACAACAACAGAAATGAAAACAGCAAAGATGAATGATCTGATGTGTAATGACAAACCAATGGGTAGATATTGATCTGGCTCCGCACCAGTCACCCTTTATAAGACAAACAGTGCCCTAATTCTGGCATGTCTGTGATCCAGTGGGTAACCACATGAAAAAAATAAAGTTATGTATGTTATAAGTGTAACCCTTTTATCCAAGTGAGATGTGGGGTATGCTCCTTGCTGGTTACCTCAAGCGGTCTGGGTGCTCCAACCTGCTGGCAACAGGAGGGCTGAGGGCTCCGCGGTGGTGCGGGGAGATCCAAGACAGGGAACAGGGGGACAGAATACCTTGTTCTCTGATGTTTTCTGATGGTGCAGTGCCTCCAGCCAGTGAGGATCTCCTGTAGATCTGCAGGGGATGGACCCTCACTGACACTCCTTCATACCCAGAGACATGAATCCACACAGCAATGTCTTTCTGTATTTTATTGCAGATAGCTCCAGCACAGAGAAACAGTCTTTCATGATCAGTCCTTTCTCTCTCTAGCTCAGAGCCTTGATTAGTAGCATGATATTCTTTGCCCCCCTCCCTCCAACCCAGGCATGGGTGGAGGGAGAGAGATCCTGGAACCACTCACTCTCTAACTCACTAGCTAACTCCAACTGAACTAACTGATAATTTAGTAGGCATGTCCCAATTTGAACATCTTAGGGGAGTGTCTCTAACTCTGACTCATTACAAGCCAGAGCCGGATACAGATTGGCCCACACGCAGCAGGCAACGTTCCAACCAATATCCACCCCTTAGATTGACAACCTCAGAGTTGCAAGGCCCACCCTCGAATATTGCTACAACATTCAAGGCTGAAATACACATACAGGCCTAAAACTGGATTTAACCTTTCCACTGCCTGCACTAACAGGACTGACAGAGGAAAGGCCCAGAAACAGAAGTAACTGCCGGGAGGCTATGTTACATAAGAAGAAGCATCAGTGCTCAGTTTCTTGGACATGTAAATAGTGTATTACCAAAATTACAGTCGACAGACATATCCTGTCTCAAAATGATTGGGACTGTACATATAGCTAGGAAACAAATTGAACTCTTTGTACTTTAACCTTCCAAGGCGTTATCAATAGGAAAATTCTTGTACTGCAGTGCTTTTTGAAAGAAAGATTAATTCTATCATTCTCATGACTTTTCAAACCCTTTAAAAAATATGTTGACAAAATCTAATTAAATGTACTGAAGTCATTATACATACAATAAGGAAAGATACTCCCCCTTTCTCCAAATCTATTCATAAGAGAAAGTATGACAAAACACTATTATATATGATAATTAATGCATTTTTGTAATTATTTTTTTTTGATAAGAGGACATGTAAAGCCTGAGGCATAAAACTAACAGAAGGGTCACGGAGCCCAGTGCCATGCCTCATTGGGTGCAATTCAATAACGTTAAATTCCCAGTCGTGATGATAACTTACGTCACTATTGGGAGTTACAGCACAATGCAGCAAATACACAAAAAGCCAGTTCAGAACCAAAAATTATAAGTCCTCTAAAATGCCATCAAAATGAAACTTTGCATTCTACATACGAGTTAATACTGATTGTTATTGAAAATCTGTAACATCAGTGCTAACACTGACAGTATTTCCTGCTGAATTGTACTTGACATCACAGGTGGTAATGATAACACGACATAACCAGAGATGTGCAGAATTTTCAATGAAGTTTGCAAGCCCACAAAATGTTCCCTTTTGAAATGATAGAAAGTTTACCCAAAAAGTTTTTCCGTGTTTTAAATGTCAATGTGCAGGTCACATTAATCCATATTCAGGCCACATGACCCTTTATAGCTTTAGCTGTAGAAATGTTTGTGAATACACATTATTTTATCGTTCATACCTACAAATCTCAATCATAAATACTTTTTCTTTTCTGTTTTGCTAGGAACACATTTACACCAAGACAATTCAGGTTAAACTTCATGAATTGTGATTGATTTCCATGACAAAAAAAACATGATTTTTTAAAAATGGAATACTATAAAATTTTGGAAAATTAATAACCTCACCACAGTTACAATCCTAAGATTAGTCTTTCCCACAGTCATGATTAAGTTAAAATCCTATTTTAATATTGGGTGGATCAGTAACTCATAATCGTGTCTATCATGACCATGGTTCAAATAACTCAAGAGGTGCTAAAGGGATTTCTCAGTTCATCAACAACATATGTACACTCTTATACATGCTGTAGAATCCTTTTTCATATAATTACCGTCTTCCTAAATAAGTGTGTAAATTCTTTATAGTAAATCATGCATCTAAATAGAGATGTAGAACCCAATCTGTTGAAAGTGTTGAGTTCCATCATTCATAAATATGTATTTACAGTATGTGTCAAGCTACTATCTGTCTTTACTAAACACTTTCTGAGTGGCATTACCTAATCCTATCATCTGTACAACATATGTAGTGTTTCAAATAGGGAAATAATGTGGAATTGAATGGACCTTATTTCATATATTTGCAGGTGAATAAACAGACACAGTGTGGTCTACATAGAGCAATTTAAAGAGACAAAAAAGAGTGAGAAGTCTTTTTTTTTCTCAAATATGCCAGCTATTATTAGTGGGAAATAGGGAAGGGAGTGCTGTACATTTTGAATTGTTATTCTAGGTATGTTTGATTTGCATGAATTGTTTTTCTTGTACAATGTACAGCACATACAGTAGAACAAATAAAGCTGACATCTGTGATTTGAAACCCAGTGCTTTTTATGACATTCTGTAACATTACAGTACAATATGTTTTTTTTGACACACAATTAATATATCAATTGCTAAATAAAAATGAAATATAAGCAGGGCATCATGCATACAATTACATATCACAAATGTATTCAAGATTGATAATGTGACAGTCAGTTATGAAGGTTTATGGTTACACTGAAGTGACTACTATGAGATGTGTATTTTTAACACATAAATAAAACTATAAAAGATTTTAACCCGTAGTCAGCATAGTTACATTGATTCATCACACACCATTAAAAGATCATTACAATTAGCCTTATTAAAGTTTAAATGTATAATTGTGTCATAGAATACTGCATGGTTATGGCCAAATTTGTTCAGTCATGGTCACCTCTTTAACTTGGCTGAAATGTATTTGACTGTGTAGAAACATAGACACAAAATATTTGATTAATGTTGCTGTTATAAGGTATTCATAACTACAGTATGCAACCTTGGTGAAATACCATAGTTATACTTCTGTCTGTTCAATCTGTATTAATAAAATACGGCACTTGTGATGCAAATATTTTACATCTGCTGGGAAAGTGTTGGACAAACGAATGCAAGGCAGAAATGTCACTTACAGTATACTAGCAGTTACGTGTTTGCAGAGCTACTTTAACCATAATAAATGCATTTCTAGTTATTACTGAAAGGGGCTTGAAGAGCAAAGCAGTTGGGCTATTTAAACAAAAAAATACTAAATAACACTTGTATTTCTGGAAGTATTTCCCTTCAGATGGATAGATCATTCTGTCAGAAAGTAAGTGATACATGCAAGTTTTGAGCATTATGAAATGAACTACAAAAAGTCTAAACGTTATAATAAATGGCACAAGGGCAGGGGGCTGTTTTAGTAGGAGAATGGCTATTTCTAAGACATTGGGCTAGTTTCAAAGGTACAGGTAAACCGCGTTATAACGCGGTCCTCGGGGTCCACCCCAAGACAACCGCGTTAGTAACGGGGTCGCTGGGAAAAAAATGGCCGCCGCATCAGCGCATCTTCACCCCTTCACCCCGCGGGACAGGAGATGGGAGGGGGGATGCCCCTCCGGTCCCGGCTTCCCCCTGTCACCGCGTGACAGCCCGCGGGACAGGAGATGGGAGGGGGGATGCCCCTCCGGTCCCGGCTTCCCCCTGTCACCGCGTGACAGGCCGCGGGACAGGAGATGGGAGGGGGGATGCCCCTCCGGTCCCGGCTTCCCCCTGTCACCGCGTGACAGGCCGCGGGACAGGAGATGGGAGGGGGGATGCCCCTCCGGTCCCGGCTTCCCCCTGTCACCGCGTGACAGGCCGCGGGACAGGAGATGGGAGGGGGGATGCCCCTCCGGTCCCGGCTTCCCCCTGTCACCGCGTGACAGGCCGCGGGACAGGAGATGGGAGGGGTAATAAACCGGAAAAGTACAGTCTCCGGAAGACCGCTCACCCCCCCCACCCACCGCAGCACAGGGCCCTCGCGCCGCAGTACAGGGCCTTCGCCCCGCCGTAGCGCAGGGTCGTCCTGCCACTCCGCCGCAGCGCAGGGCCCCGCCACCCCCCACAGCACAATGACGTCCCACCCCCTGCCCCGGGCCGTACCGCCAACCTACCCCCACCAACCTGCCCCCCGCGCTGCACCGGGCCATCCCACCAGCCCCCGCAGCATCGGGGGCCCCCGCAGCCATCACCCCCCTCCACCGCAGCACCTCCCCCACCGGCACGCAGCGCCCCCCCCCCCTGCAGCCACATGCCTCACCAATCATCCCCAAGGTAAGGCTGATTTATGTATATGTGTATTGGGAGGGTGTGTGTGTGTGTGTGTGTGTGTGTGTGCAGTGCGCAGTGTGAGCAATGAGCAGTGTGTCAGTGTGTGCAGTGTGAGCAATGAGCAGTGTGTGTCAGTGTGTGTCAGTGTGAGCAGTGTGTGCAGTGTGAGCAATGAGCAGTGTGTGTGCAGTGTGTGTCAGTGTGAGCAGTGTGTGCAGTGTGAGCAATGAGCAGTGTGTGTGCAGTGAGAGTGTGTGCAGTGTGTGCAGTGTGCAAAAAAAAAAACCGAGAGCCACGGGAAAACCGCGTTATAACCGAATCGCGGTATAACGAGGCGCATTATAACGGGGTTTACCTGAATAACTCGTAACTTTGGTGGAAACAATACTTATCTTGCTAGATGTAGTTCAAAGACCCTTCCCAAAAATGTGTGTAGATTAAAAAAGGAAGTAAAATACATTATTTAGTTAATGAGGTGTTTCTTTTTTTTTTTTGCACTATATTTGTGCACTGTATCACTCTGGGAATGTGCTCAGATATTCTATGCATCAGATTAATTATAGGATAAGTATCTGTCATCTAACTTTAGCATATGGTAGGTTGAACTTGATGGACATGTCTTTTTTCAACGTCGTTGGCTATGTAACTAAGGTATATTGCACAGTGTTACTACTACCATTGTAATGCTTTATTAAATAAACTGGCACCTCACAGTAACCTGTCACAAGTAGTACAGTATGCGTTTCATCCAGAGAAGGTGTAAACGATAGTGGAGTTTATACCAGCATAGACCTTCTCTACTAAACCAACAGCTTTGTATTTGTACTTTGCGACTGATAACGTTTATTTTCTAATGTCAAAAGGTACTTTATAATAAAGGTGACCAGATGGCTCTCAACAACCAGAGACATTCTCATACACTACTGACTTGGCAACCATCATCCTCTGTTCAGCTCAATGTCTTTTTGAAAAATGTGTTACTAAGCTCAATGGTCCCAGGGCCGAAATAAGTGCGATGACTTTTTAGAGGAACAATTCTCACACTACTGAGTGAACCTAACTTAACTGAACCTTGCCAAGTCTCACTCATTGGAAGGCAATCTTACTTATTTCTGCTATCAGTGCTCTCACAGGGGTTCTATGGTGTTATCGAGAAAGAAAAGTCCGCTTTGATGAATGGCAATTTTTTTTTTTAACTTTCTGCATCAAATGACAGAAGCTTCTTATTCCAGATATTTTTTTACCTGAAAAAATTATGCAGAACTATTTACAGGACATTGTATACTGACACCCTAATCTCATCCCTAATTTCGCCTGTTGTCACTCCCTAAGTTACTAGTTACTGATTTAGCAAGACTTACTGTTTGTCTTGCCGAGGACAGGACCATAATGATCGCGGCCCAGACAGTTTGATACCATAAGGGCCGTTCTATACTGTTTGCGGCCGTGCGCGCGCATGTGCGAACGCGTGCACATGCCGCATGCATATGCTGCATGCTTTTCGTGTGTATAGAGTCTCAGTGCTGCCGGGAGCCACAGGTACTGTGTGTGTGTATATGTGTGTGTGAGTATGTGTGTGTATAGATTGTGTGAGTGAAATAATGGCTTAAATAAGATTTTTTAAAGAAAAAAAAAAAAAGTTGAATAAATAAAAAAAACTGTATCTGTGCACACATTGACACATACACAAACACATATCCATACAAACACACATACACACATTTAATCTGCAGTAGCGGCGCAAAATCTTTATTTTCTGGTCTTCCCCAGCGTGTCTGTCGGCTCCACGCTCCCTGCCGTGCGTGCGCGCGGTCTTTGTATAGAAGGGCTGACTAACCTCAGCCATCTATAACTGCCGTGCGCACGCACGGCGTAGCACGCGCCCGCACTATAAAACCAGCCTTAGGGCTCCATCCGGAAGCATGACCTCTGCAACGTGATTGCGGAAGACACTGTTCCTAGAGCCGCGGCAGCTCTGAGGACAGTAACTCTTGCTACATCTGTAACATAAGGAGCAAAATGTGTGCATCGATATACAGAATAAACACAAATAGATGCAAGATAAAAACGACCCTGTTAATCCTTATAGTGCCGGGGGTCTGGTTTCACGAAAGTGGTACTAGACGTCCTGCAGTCCCGCATCATGTGGTCACTCCAAGATCCCATGATGCAAGCAGGCTCCGGATGCTGGAAACGGAATTCTCCATGACATATCTGATATGTCATATGGGCTCCTGGTGTGGCAAGGCCCATGCCGTATCTGAGATGTCATTAGGACACTATAAAGGTTATCACCAAATTAGCTTGATATCGTTCATAAAAAAATGATTTAAAATTATTACTACGTAGGAATATTTCCATGAAAAATATGTTTTGGTTCAGAACAGTCAAATCTCAGTTTGGGTTATTGGATCTAACCTATTGCTGAGATTCACTAACCTTAGAAATTTCACATTAAAAAAAAATAGCATAAGCCAATTCTCATAAGCACATTTAAGTCACTACTGTACTTCCCCTCGGGTTCTGTAATTACTTGTGCCTGAAGGTTCCACCAAGGTTAAAACAAATGAAGGTTGCACTGTATCTCCTACATTAGCACAATTAAGTATAATTAGGCAGGTGGTCTTGGTTTGATATTGGACACGGAAATCCGGAACAGTCTTTTTTTAAGTAGCACACCCTCCAACCTTTAACGCATGAAATTGAGTACCCCTTATTGCCTCTGTTAGTGATGGATGGAGGAGCATCGAAGAAAGTGCATATCTCCTTTGGAGACACATGTACTGTAACATATGCAGTTTACTATGCCCTCCTTTTCCTAAATGTTTTTAAATTCATTTTAAAGATTTACTTTTTGTTGTTGTACCTTCTGTACTGTATGTCATTAAGAGTCACCAAACAATTCAAGGTCCCTACAGTACATAGAGATTGGCATACTAGTAAAACAAAATAAAATAAAAAAAAGTAATTATCTGAAATGTTTCTCTAACTCCAGAGTCGTATGATTATTGGAGTAGTGATCATATGACCTCAATCCGATCTCTGATGTCGGTAACGGAAGAGGAGGTACTCTCCCTCGTCATCTCCCCTACAAACGAGCAAAATGTCCACGATTTTGGGGAAAGTACCAAGGCCACAACATACAGTATCATGTTGCTCCAATGTCTTGGTGCAATCCAAAGTCTGAAAAAGTGCTCTTCATTGAGGCTCAATTGGGAGCCGAAAAGTAGAGAAATACATTTCACTTTTTTAGACTTTGAAGTGCTTGTCCCATTTTTCCTATACCTGTGTGTTGCTTTGCTGACATCTGGACGGTATGTAGCCTGGATGATCCATATCTATAAATTACGTGAGTGTTCAATTTCTGGATATATAGGTATAGACACGTTTACATGCAGTTGGTTCTCGCTTATCTGACGGAATGCGTCCCGCAAAACCGCGGCGGAAAAGCGGTTTCGACATCAGATAATGCGTTCAGCGGACTGCATTATGCGGCATCGGATAAGACGATCGACGGAAAGCAGGCACCGTGGACCACGCGTGTGTGTACACACACACACACACACACATACACACACTATACTATACTTATACCTTTATATAAGTTATGGCGGGTGAAAAAGGCGACAAAAAACTCCACTGAATAGCATATAGCAAATAAAAAGATCACTTGTGAGCACATTCACATGTCTTAGACAGCTCTGCAACCCTGCCTTTCACCATTATCACCTAGGGTACAGTGCATCCACTGCAGCAAGGGATTCTGGTAAATGACATGCAAATGAGCACACGTGTCACCTTTTGCCTGAAATTCATTTTTACATGGAACCTTTGTAAGCAAATGCTCTGCTGTTCACATAGCTTTAAGCACACCATGGGATTAGATGCAAAGCCAGTCAAACCACTCCCAGACAGTTGATCCAACCTTGTGGGTCTCATCAGTGTGAGGTTGGTTGTACTGGCTATGCAATTTTCAGGGCTGGGTAGGTTTACCATACACATTATTTAAGTTATGGTGGGTGAAAAGGACAAAAAAACCTCCACCGTTAGCATATAGATAATAATAATTAAATACATATATATATATATATATATATATATAACAAAAAAACAATATGAAGTAGCGCCGCTAAATAACCAGTTAATTATAAATATTAATTATAAATTACTAGTGGGAGAGACAATAGCTAATTGGATAGGCTTGAAGGGGCAGCTAGATAGGGCTAGTACACTATGATAAAACTTTAAAATAAAATAAACAATTGGCAATGCAATCTCCTGACAAAAAACCCTAAAGGAAAAAATATAAAAAATCTAAAAAATGTATTTATTAATAAAAAATATATAGAAAAAATTGTCAAAAGATAAAAATATAATAAAAAACCTTCAATACATAAAGTCCTGTTCCAGTGGAAATGTCCTTGGTTTCTTGCAGCCCGTTTCAAAGGGATCACCAGTCCCTAGTGATATCTGGAAAAAAGAACAAAAAAGAAACAGGCGCACACCTAGTGCATTACCACAATAAAAATGTATTGGATGAACATAAAATCTAACAAATGGCCACTCACAAGGATACAGCAAATAAAAGCATGTATGAGATAGGCTCTCATGTGCCTTGCAGCTCAGTCACCAGCGTCCGTCCGCAATCAGTGGCGTCGTCACGTGGATCAGCCTCGCGAACCGGAACCGGGATCTTTCAACTTCAGTGCTCCACCAAATCGGTCCCTCCGGGAAACAGGCACCCCAGATGTATAATAGTACAAGGTAGCAAGCCGGGAGAGCAGCACACGGGAGCCAAAAGTTCTCAGTCAACCTGCATCAGTGTTTGTGGGCAAATGGCGGCCGGACTCAAGCCACGCCCTACGCGTTTCCTCATCAAATGGCGACTTCTTCTGACGAAACGCGTAGGGCGTGGCTAGAGTCCGGCCGCCATTTGCCCACAAACACTGATGCAGGTTGACTGAGAACTTTTGGCTCCCGTGTGCTGCTCTCCCGGCTTGCTACCTTGTACTATTATACATCTGGGGTGCCTGTTTCCCGGAGGGACCGATTTGGTGGAGCACTGAAGTTGAAAGACCCCTCTTCCGGTTCCGGTTCGCGAGGCTGATCCACGTGACGACGCCACTGATTGCGGACGGACGCTGGTGACTGAGCTGCAAGGCACATGAGAGCCTATCTCATACATGCTTTTATTTGCTGTATCCTTGTGAGTGGCCATTTGTTAGATTTTATGTTCATCCAATACATTTTTATTGTGGTAATGCACTAGGTGTGCGCCTGTTTCTTTTTTGTTCTATATATATATATATATATATATATATATATATATATATATATATATATATATATATATCCCCTGGCTACGAAATTCCCTGCTTAACACGTAAGTCCTGGTATCAGCGCAGGCAGTGGCCAGGCAGGGAGCGAGTGTGCAGGCGCTCCTGTGTGGTGACGTCATACGCTCTGCTGGGCCGGGCGATTTATGGCCAGCTAGATGCGTGTGGGACACGCCCATGACGTCACGGAGCTGGTTTGCCCTCATTGGGCGAACCGTTCACGTGACGCGCCAGCGAGTGGCATAAACAAATTTGCTTGCCTCTGCAAGCAGCTAAGCGCCGTGCATGCGCAGGCGCTTGCTCACGCTGGCCACACACATTGCAGCAATGCGTTTAATCGCGGCTAGCGCGAGCCCGCTCAGCGTCACCCTGGACAAAGGCTTAGGGTTAATTCTGCATACTGTAGTAAGTAGTTCCCTTGAGTGAGTGAGTGAGTGAGTGGGGGGGGGGGGCCTGCCCAAACAGGGCTGAGACCTGGAACCCCTCCCCTGGTAACGAAAGGGGGCTGCAACTCCAAATTTAGATTTGTAGAAGTGTGGAGCCAGAGCTCTGGTTCACCTTCTATCCCCTCCCTCAGGGGAGTGGGAGCATCTACCCCAGACTGCACTAGGGAGTGTGGGAGACAGCGATAGACCTTTGGAGCCTCAAACCCTGGGGGTTGAGTCCAAGGAACAAGAGAAGAGCAAGCAGTGAGGTGACACTCTGCTGGTTTATGAAGGTCAAGTGGGGGATAATCTCTCATGCTGCCAGAGAAGAGAGTGTACGGATGTATGCTGTATGATGTCAGTATGCTGTTGCTGTACTATAAAGAATAATGATCCAAGTTAACTGTTTTATACTTCTGCCTGAGACTGCAGTTCTTCAGGGAGAGGGTAAGAGTGTTTTCCACAGGGGACTGCACCTATCTGCGATAGGCCCTGTGGGAATGGAGGTGCTTTACCACCGAGAGAAGAACTATCCAAGCGCCAAAAGCCTGTCCTGTGTATCCCCAACAATATCGGCGGATGCTCAGGGCCTTCTGTGAGCCTAACAGGTAGCATCAACAGCAAATAACAGCAGTGAATTTCCCTTAGGGTGGGGGAACACCGGATAGATTATATATAAAAAACAGAAAAGTAGCGCCAAATATATTTTGTTTGTTGGAATGTAATCAATTATGTATAATTAAAAATCAAATTCATATTATGATGTAGCGCTGTTTCCCCCATCTTCTGGGAGATGAAACTGCTACTGAGTGTAATGTGGTGCGTTTTACCTGTAGGCTCACAGGAGGCCTGAACCTCCGCTGCTGGGAGCCTGAGGTGTACCTGGTTGTTTCGGTGACAGTGCCTCCACCTGCAAAGGATCCAGGTGCCGCTTGCAGAGGTGTGTTGGAGTAGATCCCACGCAGCAGGGCCTCAAACAACAATTCCCCTCTCTCCTAAGGGTCCCGATCCTCCTCGTGGGGTGAGCTCCAGCCAGAGTGTCTCACCCAAGTGTTCTGGAATACTGCAGCCGTGTCCCAGGTCGCGGATCGCAGCGTGGCCGTCTGCCACAGGCGCAGCAATAATAATAATGGGAAGAGTCCCTATCTGGGGCCTTCCTTGCAACTCGTATCTCACGTGGCTCAGGGCCTGACTGGAGCCTATGGGGCAAAGTCTAGGCCTACTCCAGGAACCACTACTCCCTGGACACTACCTTCTCCCTTCGCTCCTCCGTCAGGACTGACTCGCAGGGAGGATATCCTGTCCCTCCTACTGCCAGAATCTCATTGGCTGGGACAGTCCCATGTGGTCTTCTCTCCCACCTGAGGATTCTGGGACATGTAGTCCCGCTGCTGCATACGCGGAGTCATTCTAAGATGGGCGCCGCACTGACACTGTGCATGCGTGCCTCGCCGCCCCACACTCCCAATCGCGCGGAGCTCCGGCCAAACAGCAGAACAGATCCCCGCACCCACGGTGTCATTTGACGCCGCATTGCCATGGCGACGCGTGACCAGGAGCGTCTGAAACAAGGTAAGTAGAAGTTTACAGAGGTCCTGCAGCTGCCCCGGCATTAATTTGACACCCTCTACAATTCAATATGCCGTTTTGTTCTCCAATGCAACTACAACACACATCACTGTGAAATGCTCAAAGAACTAGATTGGGCATCACTTGAGTCTAGGCGCAAAGTTCACCTTTCCTGTTTTGCCTTCAAATACGTTGTGGGCAAGCTACCCGTCTATCTGAACAAGCTCCTCACCCCTATCACATGCAGCACTTATCATCTGAGATCTGACTCCAAAAGACTGTTCATGGTCCCAAGGTTCAGCAAAGTATCCTCCTTCTCGTACCGTGCACCCCAAACTGGAACAACCTACCGGAAACTCTCACAGTCGCCACGAGTTTAAGTTCTTTCCAAACTAAGGCTGTCTCACGTTTTAATCTGGTCTGTAACTGTTACATACGCCTATAACATATATTATCTCTAACTGTGCATGCAATGTCTTGTATATAACGTATACCCTGTTCACTTATGTGACTAAGTATTTGTAACCATGATATTATTTGTCATCATAACTCTATGCCCAGGACATACTTGAAAACGAGAGGTAACTCTCAATGTATTACTTCCTGGTAAAACTTTTTTTTTTTTTTTTTTTTTTTTTTTATATATATATGTATACATACACACAGACACACACTTTTATAAAGGGCTTTTGGGGGACTCAAAGCACTTCACAATTACAGTATAGTACGCTGTATCTCTCTCTCCTCAACAGTGGCGCTCCTCACATCAAAAATACATCATTTCAAACCTAACATGGCATAAACTACTTTAGCTAGAGTCTCATGAATTTTGCAGGCAATGACGGGCACTTTGGGTAGTTAAGGGGTTAATGGAACAACTACAGACTGGCTCCCGTAGTCGGTGTCACCGGCAGTGAAAGGGTTCATGCGTCCCACGTGACAGGAGGCAGTCAGACGTCCTAGTTGTTGTACGGCGCTACGTCACAGCTGAGGGAGAGGAGGCGCGTGATGGAGAGTGTCACGTGGGAGGGCGCAGCCTTCTAACCGGTTCCTGGTTACTGATCAGGAAATAGAGGCAGAGGTCTGATTAGGAGCTGCAGGGAGATACATTGCGGAGAGCAGCGGGGTATCCGGGGGCGCAGATACAGTGCAGAGCACAGCCTGGTATCCGGGGGCGCAGACACAGCAGTGCGGAGCACAGGGACCAGGAACCGGCCGGAGCCATGGCCTCTTTATTCAAGAAGAAGACTGTGGACGGTGAGTCTGCCTTGCTGGGATCAAGTCGCTGAGAGGGACAGGTGCCTCCGGACTCTGCATGTATCTACTTGTTGCCCATGTCCCTCTGTCCATCTCCCACATGGTCTGCTTTACACATCCTGTGATTGTTGCCCCCTGTCTCTTTTTTTGTTGCCCCCTGTCTCATTTTGTTGCCCCCTGTCTCTTTTTGTTGCCCCCTGTCTCTTTTTGTTGCCCCCTGTCTCTTTTTGTTGCCCCCCTGCTTCTTTTTGTTGCCCCCCTGCTTCTTTCTGTGCCCTCTGCCCTGTCGGTGCCCCCCTGCTTTGCTTTACTCATTCAGACATTTGTTTCTTTCACTCGTGTCTGTGCCCACCTGCCACCTCCTTTGTCCTCGCTCTCTGTGCCCCCATCCCTGTCCTGTCACTGTCCCCTGCCCTCCCTGTCGCTGTCTCCCCCCGCCTGGCTGTACGAGCTCTCTATTTACGTGTGACTGCTTTTCTTTTCTTACTCCTTTCCAGTTCAACGTGGGCTGATTTTTGTCTCATTTGTATTGTTGATCTTTCTGTACCCAGAACATGCAGCTATTTTGGGTACAATAAAGTTTTTTTTTTATTTATTTTTAAACCTATGTCCCACTGTAGCTTTGTTGTGAGCTCTTAAACTGATGAAGAATAGCATACTACATGGCCCACTGGCACAGAAGTGCTTAGGGATTTTCCCTGGACAATACACCATCTGTATAGTTTAGAAATGTGGAAGAAGTGATGTTATTTACTAGCATGATTACCATATTCTGCATTTATAGGTGCCTAAAGGATAGATGCAGTTATATATATATATTGGCTCATATGTATTTACTAAACGGTGCCATATTCAGTTACCTGTTCTGTTCAACCTAATGGGCCCCTAATGTGTCTAATAAAGTAGCAGCATTCATTGTCTATTGTTGAGCATTCTTATAAGATCAGATGGTTTTTGATTACATTCAGTGCTTCAGTTTACTATAGTTTAACATCTTTGCTGCTAGAGTGGCCTGAGGTACATGTATTGCAATACAAGGGGGGTAATATGTTTGTGGCAATATTTTCATTGAACTATTCACTAGTATTTTTAAAAGGTTTTCATTCCAGATGTGGAGACAATTTGTACATTCCAATACAAATGTATGAAGCCAATACATCAAAATAGCATTGTTTTATTTCAAGGAAAAAACTAACATTTAAGACCGTTTATTCTAAGCATAGGCATACCGCACACTACAAAGAAATAATCATTGCTTTTTCTTAAAGCGGTTTCAATTTGTAGAGGTCATAATGGTATTCAATTTTCCTTCCTTACTACTTAGTTTATGAATCTTTAATTGTTTTTTAATGTTCTCCTGATCTTGAAACCATAATATACTGCATCACAACGCTATCATTTTTCTAAGAGTGTTTTTTTTTTTTTTTGTAATGTTTCGCTCTTGGTGACTGAATAATACATTAATATTTTATTTAAATCCAGTGTCTTCAGCAGACATTAACTGCACTTAACGCAGACATTTACAGCAGGTTGGGTTTATACAGTCTATTAAGAAAAACTCGAAGTGATCTCTATATTTAATGGTATATATGATATAGTGACTTCAGTGGCATGAGACTAACACATCAGTTGGCAAAGTAGAAACAGACTAACTAGTTCACTTTTCTATTGTAGTATGGCAGGCATACAGTACAGTTAGTCCTAGGTCCAAAATGAGCCATAAATGGCAGTAATACTTTTTTTTTCCCCCTCCCATCTAAGTTTTGTTTCTACTCCATTAATTTATTGGTAAACTTTGACTTCGTTTAGCTACTCCTTTTTGTGTGATGTCACTGTGTAGGACTGCGTCAGCTGATTGCCCAACCCTTCCTCCTCCTTTTATTGGTTCTGTGACCAGGACGGGGCGTGGTAGCTTTGGCAGAAATATTTTATTAATGTGAATTGTCTTTTTCTAGGACCCTGTTAGAAAAAAAACTTTACTAATTTCTAAATAAACTGTAAACTGCAGATATTTGCTTTTATGCATGCTGGTTTTTTTTTATTTTTTTAAAGGAATACTATTGCATTGGTTTTAGTTTTTTACAAAATGTTTCTTTGTGAGCTATGGGACACTGCCCATTAAAGCCAAAGAAGGGGGAAAAAATGACCGTACTGCAGGATTTTAGTAAGCTTTTGAAAGGTTTTCACATATGCCCACTCAGGTTTTCTTAAGTTAACCTAACATGGTTTTGTTTTGAATTTTTCTTTTTGACCTTGCATCACATATTGGGTGTTACTCATTACACTGCGATAGTGTTAATCGAGGCATTATCGTCCATTGACGATAGTGCTCCAGGCTCCAAAACTGAACCATAATTATGCAGGGGAAACACATTCTCATTTTTATGTTTTTCTTTGATAAATATGGCTCACATTTCTGGACCAATTTTTTTTTTTTTTTTTGCTGGTAGATTTTGAATATTTCAATCTTTAGATTTTTGTCTTTCTTGGATTTCAACACATACACTTGGTGGATAGGTCAGAGCTCCTTTTACACGCCCCCAGGCCCCCTACCTTTCTCTATTGTCACTGTTTTCTTTCAATATTCTATGAACACTAAACTGTCCCATTTCCAAGTGACAAAGGCGCTTCAGCACTGAATCCCTTTAATATATGTACTCATAAAACAGGACTGGATAAGGATATGGATAAACTGCATGAAAGTACAGGTAAACCCCATTATAGCGCGACCCGTTATAACGCGAAATTGGTTATAACGCGGTTTTCACGTGGCTCCCGTTTAAAAAAAAAAAAAAAAAAAAAATTAATTTAAAAATAAAAAAAATTTACATTTTTTTTGCACACTCTCACTGCACGCACTCTCACTGCACGCACTCTCACTGCACGCACTCTCACTGCACGCACTCTCACTGCACGCACTCTCACTGCACGCACTCTCACTGCACGCACTCTCACTGCACACAGCTCACAGCACACTGCACACACACTCACTGCGCACACACACTGCGCACGGCACGCGCCTCTCTCGGCACGCGCCTCTCTCGGCACGCGCCTCTCTCGGCACGCGCCTCTCTCGGCACGCGCCTCCCACTCCCCCTCCCTACCTTTGGTGTCGGCTGCTGAGATCGGAGCGGAGCTGGCATCAGGAGGAGGGGGGGGGGTGTCGGGAGGAGGGGGGTTAGTGAGGAGCAGGCTAGGACTCGGAGGGCCGCGTGGGCTATGCCGTGGAGGGCCGGTAGGTGTGGGGGCCTGGGGGGGGAGGAAATGGATGCCGGTGGTGGGAGGTAAGGAACAGGTTGCGGCTGGACTCGCCGTTGCTAGGGGACGTGTAGGGCTTCCGGCCACCCCTTCCTTCCCTCCTCACTCCCTCCCGATCAGGCGCGCGGCGGCCATTTTTTTTTTTAAATTAGCGCGACCTCGGGTCTAGCGCGGTCGGATCAGGTGGCCCCCGAGGACCGGGCTATAACGGGGTTTACCTGTAGTAAAGTCCCCAGGTGGGCCAATGTACCCTGAAGGGTAAGGTGTAAGGCTAAAAAAAAACCATCAAACCCTCATTGGGATGGTCCCTGGACTCACATTGAGCAATCATGAATAAGAAAGTACTCACAGAAATCTCTTAGGCCTGGCCATGTTTGGCGCTTGCTCGCTGCCGCTCGCTCTACCAGGAGCTTTTTGCTGTCCTTACAGAGGAGACAGCAAGCGCTTGGGAGGCGGGTATCACTGTGTGTGTCACTTGGTAGCTGTCAGTGTGTGTGTGTCACTGGGGAACGTGTGTGTGTGTGTGTGTGTGTGTGTGTGTGTGTGTGTGTGTGTGTGTGTGTGTGTGTGTGTGTGTGTGTGTGTGTGTGTGTGTGTGTGTGTGTGTGTGTGTGTGTGTGTGTGTGTGTGTGTGTGTGTGTGTGTGTATTATATAATATTTTAAAAATTAAAAAAAAAGATATGTGAGAATAAATTATTTATTAACATTGTGCAACTTTGATAAATATATGCACACACACACACACACATGCATACACACACAAAGACACACACACACACAAAGGCACACATGCGCACACGCACACATACACACACACATACTCACACACACATACTCACACACACATACTCACACACACATACACACACACACAGATACATACACACACACATACACGCACACACATGCGCACACATATACATACACACACATGCATACACATACACATGCATACACACACACACACACACACACATGCATACACATACACAAACACAATGCACACACATATACATACAGGCGCACACACATGCGCACACATGCACACACACACACACACACACAAAGGCACACACACATACATACACAAAGGCACACATGCATACACACACATACACACACAAAGGCACACACACACAGACACATGCATACTCATACACACATATGCATACACACACACATGCATACACATACACACACATGCATACACACATACACACACACACGCACACACGAGACATGGATCGGGTCAGAAGGGGGACAGACAGTCAGGGGGCGGGCTCGTCACGGGGCGGGCCAGTGACGTCACGGAGCTGGTTCGCCCTCATTGGGCGAACCGCTCACGTGACCGGCCTGTCTCGCCGGCAAGCGGGGGAATTTTAAATTCCCCCAAGACCTGCGCTTCCGCAAGCGCGCGGACGCGCAGGTGAGCCCCTACTAAAGCCGCTCTAATTGCGGCTGTAGGGGCTCAGTGCTGAGCGGGAGCACGTCTCAGCGCACTTCCGCCAGCAAGCAGGTAACATGTTCGGGGCCTTAATCCTGAAGTCCTGGTAAGCGTGCAGCCTGGAGTAGAGAGGTAAATCTGAAAAACAAGGTGATTCTGGCGCAACAGCCAAAAGTGGGTCCAAACAGTTGGTATTAAAAATAATTCTTTATTGATCCATCTAAAAAAGTGGAGGCACTAACCCTCCTACGCGTTTCGTGTTACAAAAACACTATCAAGGAGTAAGACCCACTTTTGGCTGTTACGCCAGACTCTTTTTTTTTTTTTTGTCAGATATCCATCTCCTTCCTTATGTTCCTTCCCGTTGTGCTCCCCATGTGGGTTCTTTTATGTCTTAAAGCAGTAGTCTCCATATACTTTTATGGGCGGGTTATGTACCTGAACAGAGAGGTCCCAAGACACCCACTGACAAGAGATGAGGGTTTTTTTTTGTCCAATATGGCTGCAGGGTCATCTCCTTAGAGGTTAGGGGGGCACTGTGGAAAAACTCAAAGGTTTCAGGTAGTAAATTAAAAAAAAAAAAAAAGAATAAAGTGGCTCTGACTGCTGCATTAAGCCAGGGTTTGTACTTTGCGTGATTGCTATCCCTCAAAATAAAATAACAGCTGAATCTCAAATTAGTCACGCCTTATTGATTACTGGCTTTTTATAGTTGGCCGCACCCTTCTCTATCCTTTCACAGGACAAGAAGCATGGCATAAGGTAACATATCGATGAAGGCCAGTGTAGGACAATGACACAGCTTAATATCTGAGACGCTTGCTTTAGTAGAATGAAATGCCCACCTTCGTAAATTATTGTGAGAGGATAGAGATAGTCCTACAAGGAATGTCTGGGAGATGGGGAAGGTAATCAGCATTTGGGAGGCATAATGAATTGGTAATATGAAATTCCACGAACAACCATGCCACTTATTCTGTAAAACATTTAGGTTTCCTTTTATGTGCTTTTGTTCTTTTCATTTGAATTAAAAATGTCTTGTCTGTTTTTTAATTCAGGATATCCATTGTTCCAGAAAACCCAACACAAGCAGCCTGCAAGTTTTTTCATTCTTGACCATATTTTCAGGCCATATTGAATTTTTCCTGTAATGATGAAAAAGAAATCAGATTACCAATGTCAGATGGCTTGCTGTTTTTGCTCTGTTATGATTAAACCACTGACCCATTGTTAAAATGTTGACATCCATTCTCTTGTGAGATATTTTTAACAGTCCCTTTCGACTTTTTCACAACAGTGGAATATTGAGGCTTCATGACTCATTTGCTGCCACAAATCCCCACTGACCTGTTTTACAGGTTCTCCGAGCATTAAAGTGCTGATCGTTCCTGCACTACCTGTTGCACATGACCCTTACTGTTACGGTTACATTTTCTACTCTAATTAGTAATATATAGACATGTTTATTGCTCTCTTGTCTAACAGTCTGTAGGACATAGTCAGTTTATAGTACTTTATACTGTTTGTCGAGACAAATCTCCCTGCCCTCATAAGGGTGTATTTAAGAAAAAGGGGAGAAAAAAAGGTTTTATCTATATACTGTATCTAACCTGGCCACTGGGTCACTAATACAATCCTTCAATGTCATCCACTCTCTGATGGTGTTGCAGCACTCTATTGGCTGCCAAAGTGGGACAGACCCCAGTGTCCTTGCTATTCTCTCATAAACAGATGTTCTTCTCAAGAAGATATTAAGAATTAGGGAGAGAAACTTAGGGTTCAGATAGTGTTATAGTCATTGGGGGAGGGGAAAAATGAGGTGCACGGATTGCGGTTTTAACATTTTTAATTAAAGCTGCAGTTCAGGCTTAAAAAAAAAATTATAGTTTATTTTTTCATTCAATAGTTTCATGTGGGCAATCTCTACTTACCCAAAGAACTGCATAGCTGCTGGTCAATTCGTTCTCCGTCTATTGATCGGCAAAGTTTGGCGACATCTTTAAATATGGGGAATGTATTTCCTCTGTTTCTGTCACTCAGTGGAAGCTCATGAATATTGATGAGCAGTCCTGCACTGACTGCAAGAGGGAGGGCAGGGCTCACAAAGGGGTGTGCAGGGCTTCTGACAGGACATGAAGGGGCAGTGCCTTAGTAAATGGTTGTTAAAATAGAATACAAGGAATTGGTGTTTCAGTTTTTTTTTTAAAACAGAAAATGCTAAATGTATTTTTTCTTACTACAGAACTGATTTATTAAAAAAAACCACATGCAGGATATTGCCTGAACTGCAGCTTTAAGTCTCGCCCATAATTTCTAACGCAAACACTGTTTTGTCCCTGCTTATTTTAAGTCTATCCTATTAAGATTTTCCTTCTTTTAGACATTGTTTTAAAAAATATAAAAAAAAATGTCATGTCTTCTGAAGTCCCACACAAAAAATGTCAGCAGCCGGCTTTTTTTGTCCAACATGCTTGCATGCTAATTTCAAACGTGTCAAACGCATAACATTGATTGTTTTGTACTGTGTGATATTAACATATTGATGTATGTATAGAACAACTATGCATGTCTGTGTTTGAGGCCTCCTAAACATTACTTGGACTTGTAATTCCTTACTCCTGTAAGTGCCTGGAAATTTGGTCACTATCAACTGTCTGAGTTATCATACCTATGTGTTTAATCACATGCTGATTTAGTAATATTGACCTATTCTGGCAGTAATGACTTTGTTCATAACATTTTACTGCTAATGTTTTGCATCACATTCCAGACCTTTTTAGCCAAAGCCCTTTTGTGACATTTAAAATGTACTTAAGATGCCAGAAACTAAATGTGTATCCATTTTCTGGTGATGTTGGTTTGCTATTTTCATATGTTTATTAAAGAGTTCTTCACATTACATATTTTGAGAATATTCTGTGTTCGGAAGCAGGGATACTGTATGCTGAAAACCTGACCAGTTGGGGGCGTCTTGAGGGCTGGAGTTGAGCACCCCTGGTTAATAGTAATGTACAGTATATTGGCAACTATGAAAATGATCAATGTGGTAGCTGTTAAAGCAATGGCTTATTTTTATGAACCTGAAACTGGGGCAAAAGAAGAACTCGTGGTTATGGAGTGACAGAGCTAGATTATAATTACCATAGTTTGTCAGATATTTAAAAAATTGAATGCTCTGTATTACAAGGTAAATTAATCGCAGCTGATGTAGATCACACAGCGTTTAGACCTCTATTTAGAAATATTTTTATTTTCTAAGCCATTCCACTTATTTCTCCCCCAGACATAATAAAGGACCAGAATAAAGAGTTAAGAGGCACACAGAGGGCTATAACCAGAGATCGATCAGCTTTGGAGAAACAGGAAAAACAGCTGGTAAGTGAAGAAAAATTGTCTCCTGCAATAAATTGTTACACTTGTGTTACAGAGATGAGATATGTGTTAAATCATGAGTGACTTCTAAACAAAACGCACTTAAAGTCTGAGTGACTTTGCACGAAGGGCTTTGTGCTCATTTTATTTTTTCACCTTACTATTTTCATTTGGGTATTTTATGAATGTCACGAGGATGTATTTTATTTGTAATCTAATTTGTGATTTATGTGTCAGAGTATGATCTTCATTACTAATCCCCCTTTTCGAACAGCACAAATCTGTCTTCCACCCTCATTGTTACTCATTTTGGTGTTTTTACACTACACCAAAGAAAATATGATCACCGACCGGTTTGTACTGTGAAGATGATTTCCCTTTGATATCAGCAGTACTTACAGTAATGTTTCCTGTGACCATAGAAAGTCTCTTAATTTTAAAGATGTAAAATAAATGTACAAAAAATAAATCATTTTTTGCAGCTCAGTGATTTGAGCTTTAGTTAATGATTTAAATATAACGTGGTTTTAATTATGCAAAGCCTTTTTAGACAGTTAAAACTCTGAGATTCATATATCTGATGCAGAATACACATTTATTATACTGTTCAAATTATACATTTTATTTATTTTTTTCAAAAAAGCATGGTATCAATCTATTTCAATTCATTTGTTTGTCGAGCTATCTAGGTGCCTCTAAGCTACACCATATTTCTTTGTAGCAGTTAATTGTTTTTTTTTGGTGTTTTATCAGGAACTAGAAATAAAGAAGATGGCAAAGACTGGAAACAAAGAAGCATGCAGAGTTCTGGCAAAGCAACTTGTGCAGCTTCGAAAGCAGAAAACCCGCACCTTTGCTGTAAGTTCCAAGGTTACATCAATGTCTACACAGACCAAAGTCATGAGCTCCCAGATGAAGATGGCAGGTGCCATGTCTACAACCGCAAAGGTAAGAATAGCGCTGAAACAAATGCCTTCTATCCAAATTATTGAAAATGTATACATTAAAAAACTACACAGTAGCTCCAGAAAATGTTACTGTAAATAACTCATGAGATTAAGAATCAACAAGCACGTGTTCATCCTGTGTGTAAAATAAAAAGATATATGAATGCAACCATTCACATCATTTTATTTTCTAATTGTTGAAAGTGCCCTGAAGGGGTTTATGGCTGACAGAAAGAAGAGATCTGTAAGTATTAGTATTTCAAATTAGGGTATTTGTGCACCCACAGTTTACCTTTTATAATAAGGAAACTTTGTTACTGGCTTTGGCCAGCTTTAACTGTACTAAATCACAAATAAGCATATGCTTAATTTATTTAACCCCTTCAAAGCACTTTCACATACTTCACAAAGTTTAGTCCATAGGACAATAAGAAATTACGTATTCAGTGCAGGTACCTGCTAAACAAATTTTACCTTTGACGAAGGTGGAAGCCTTGAATCATAAAGATGCAACCAAATTACTCCTGTGTTACACAGACTTGGGTTGAAAATGTAAAAAGTCACTAGTATATTTTAGCCCAAATGCTAGGAGGGCAGGAATTGTTCTTTTTCTATAAATGTAAAACCAATCCTTTTACCAGCTGCACACTTCACAAAGGGAGGAGCGTGGGTAATATATACAGTATTTGTTATTGGTGTATGTATAACATTTCTGAAATGGTGCAGTATTGTACTGTAAACAAAGGTTAAGGTGTTCCTAAAGCATCACTGACATTTCTTTATCACTTAGACTATGCAAGCAGTAAACAAAAAAATGGATCCACAAAAAACACTACAAACGATGCAAAATTTCCAGAAAGAGAATATGAAAATGGAAATGACTGAAGAAATGAGTAAGTATGCATCTTTTATTACCACACACAGCCCCAGCAAGTTCAACACCCAAACCCACTACACCATATATATTTGTCAATAGGAGTGATACTGGGATTGCGACCTAATGTATACAACAAAAAGGCCCCAATGCTACATCCAATATGACAAATGCTTTAGTTAAATACTATCTGTTTTTCTTCTCATAAGTAAGAGTAATTTATTTAAATCCTGTGGCCAAAGCATTACAAGCCTGAAATTAGCTTTTGAGCTTGCTGGGTGTATTTGTGTGTTTAGTGTTAAGCTCGCCCATCCCACTTTTAACTAGCAGGTCTATTGAGACATTTCTTCCTCTAGGACAGGGTTTCCCAAACTTTTTTTTCCGTGACCCGGTTATTTTTGAACTTCTCCTTCGTGACCCACTAAAAATTTTATCGCCTATAGGGCCTGCACAGACACACACACAGCCACTGATACACACACACACACAGCCACTGATACACACACACACAGCCACTGACACACACACTGATACATACACACAGCCTCTGATACACACACACGCAGCCACTGACACACACACGCAGCCACTGACACACACACACGCAGCCACTGACACACACACACGCAGCCACTGACACACACACACGCAGCCACTGACACACACACACGCAGCCACTGACACACACACGCAGCCACTGGCACACACACGCAGCCACTGGCACACACACGCAGCCACTGACACACACACACGCAGCCACTGACACACACACACGCAGCCACTGACACACACACACGCAGCCACTGACACACACACGCAGCCACACTGACACACACACACGCAGCCACACTGACACACACACACGCAGCCACACTGACACACACACACGCTGCCACACTGACACACACACGCAGCCACACTGACACACACACGCAGCCACACTGACACACACACACGCAGCCACACTGACACACACACGCAGCCACACTGACACACACACACGCAGCCACACTGACACACACACACGCAGCCACACTGACACACACACACGCAGCCACACTGACACACACACACGCAGCCACACTGACACACACACACGCAGCCACACTGACACACACACACGCAGCCACACTGACACACACACACGCAGCCACACTGACACACACACACGCAGCCACACTGACACACACACACGCAGCCACACTGACACACACACACGCAGCCACACTGACACACACACACGCAGCCACACTGACACACACACACGCAGCCACACTGACACACACACACGCAGCCACACTGACACACACACACGCAGCCACACTGACACACACACACGCAGCCACACTGACACACACACACGCAGCCACACTGACACACACACACTGATACACACTGATACACACACACACACACACTGATACACACTGATACACACTGATACACACTGATACACACACACTGATACACACTGATACACACACACTGATACACACTGATACACACACACTGATACACACTGATACACACTGATACACACACACTGATACACACTGATACACACACACTGATACACACTGATACACACACACTGATACACACTGATACACACTGATACACACACACTGATACAGATACACACACACACACACACACACACACACACACTCGCTCTCCCCTATACCCACACACACTCGCTCTCCCCTATACCCACACAGACACAAACAGTGAATTACAGGCAACGACGGATGTGAGTGACTGGAGAGGGGGCCAGGGGCACTTGGGTGGGTGGGAGGGAGGGGACATGGGGCACTTAGGGGACCAGGGGCACTTAGGGGACATGGGGCACTTGGGTGGGAGGGAGGGGACCAGGGGCACGTGGGTGGGAGGGAGGGGACCAGGGGCACGTGGGTGGGAGGGAGGGGACCAGGGGCACTTGGGTGGGTGGGTGGGTGGGAGGGAGGGGACCAGGGGCACTTGGGTGGGTGGGAGGGAGGGAGGGGACCAGGGGCACTTGGGTGGGTGGGAGGGAGGGAGGGGACCAGGGGCACGTGGGTGGGAGGGAGGGAGGGGACCAGGGGCACTTGGGTGGGAGGGAGGGAGGGGACCAGGGGCACTTGGGTGGGAGGGAGGGAGGGGACCAGGGGCACGTGGGTGGGAGGACCAGGGGCACTTGGGTGGGGGGACCAGGGGCACTTGGGTGTGTGGGAGGTGACATGGGGCACTTGGGTGGGTGGGAGGGGGACCAGGGGCACTTGGGTGGGTGGGAGGGGGACCAGGGGCACTTGGGTGGGAGGCAGTGACTGGGTGGGGTGACTTACCTTGCCGCCGGACGCTTTCCCCTGCTGCCCCCGATATCCCCTGCTGCCCGGGACGGGAGGTGGGCTTGGGGGGACGGGAGGTGGGCTTGGGGGGACGGGAGGTGGGCTCGGGAGGTGAGCTCGGGAAGCTGGCCGCGGGGGGAAGCGGGCCGCAGTAGGAGCTTGAACTTCCCCCTCCGTCCCACGTAACGTGCGGGCCGCAGAGGAGCTGGTACTTCCTCCTCCGTCCCACGTTGGGAGCGGGGGGGGGAGGAAGGGAGCAGGCCCTGCATGCCCTGCGCAAGCGCGCGGGACCGCAGGGGGAAATCGCCGCCATTTTTTTAAAATTGAGCAGGGGGGACGGGAGACACCGCGTGGCCAGCCTCGCTGCGACCCGGCAATTTTGGTGCCGTGGCCCGGTGCCGGGTCGCGACCCACCATTTGGGAAACGCTGCTCTAGGAGAAAGGTTAATGGAACGTTTATAGGTAGTGTAGGACCTGCAGAAAAGGGTTTACTGTGACATGGTTGCAGGTTTATAATGCTTTGGCCAAAGGATTTAATTAAAAATATTTGTAGCGGGGCAAACAAAATAATATAATTTTAACCTAAAAAAACAAGCCCAAACCATTCATTCACTTTGATCAAGTGGACACTGCCTACAGTCTGCATTGCAATCTTTCAATTCTGTTTTGATTTTTTAGCCTTTTCTTCATGTGCAATTTGTAAAATGTACTTTAACCTCACACAATTTAGTGCTCTTTACAGTAGTCTAGTGCTCTTCATCAGAGCTTGTTTACCATTTGTTCACTTGAAGCTGTGAACAGAAGAAAAAGGACAGAAGCTTTATGTATCAATATTTTAATCTTATAACAAAAATGTAATTCTTATAAAACTGAATGTACTTTGGAATTGTGCTAATTTCATTTCTCCCCCCCACCCCCCATACTAGTAAATGATACACTGGATGACATTTTTGATGCTTCTGAAGATGAAGAAGAAAGTCAAGACATTGTGAATCAGGTGCTGGATGAAATTGGCATTGAAGTTTCTGGAAAGGTACAAGTTCATGGGTTTTTTTTTTGTTAAGGATAACTTCTAGTACTGTTATAATTACAGTATACTGTCATCTGTGCACTTGGTTTCATGTCCTGCTGGCCCATCAGGGTCTGCCTTCTTGTGTAGTCTTAAACCTGTTTTTAGAGATGTCATTTTGACTTGTAGGAAGAAAAGTAGGATATTTGTAAATACAAATGTACCGTAGAAAATCGTATGCAGTAGCCGTATCGTTGAACATACACCAATACCATATACAAACTTCCTAAACCCCAAGCTAAATGGTTTTATGTATGTCTCCCAAGAGCTTGTTTGATTTCCCAAATTCTTTGGGGGGACTAGAGCCCTATATCTGCCAGTTTGCCTCATTGGGCTTCCAAAGTATATTAAAGTTTAAAATTGCAGTCCATGGCGACACTTAAAAAAATAATAATAGGTTTGATGCAGGGAATCTTCAGAGCTGAACTGCATTGATTTCAGCTCTGGGGACCCCTGCTTCCCGAGATACTTAACTTGGAAGCGGGTGCTGGTATCGCTGCACAGTTTTAAAGCTCCCTCGTCACTTGAGCTAATAGGAAGCTGCAAGTGATGACGTCACAACTTCCTATGGGCCCGAAGGACATTTAAAGCCACCATTTTGACAGCCCAGACTAGCCCCGTCTGGGCTGATATCGACACCCCTTCCGAGGTAAGTATCTCGGGGAGTCCGGGGACCCCTGGAGTGGAAATTAACGCAGTTCAGCTGTGGAGTTCCCCCTGCTTGAAACCTGTGATACAATAAAAATAAAAAACTCGTGTTTTTTTTTTTTTTTAAACCTAAAAACAAATCTGTGTGTATTCTATAAAAAGCAGGTAGAGGTTAATGCATACATTCCTAATTAATAATTATTGGATCATAAATCGTATAGCACAAACACGTTGGTATAAAGATATAGAGTGGTGATTAGATACCACCGTGTGTAAAAAGAATAACATGCAACATGCAAGTCCTTGTTCCCTGCAGTCTGGTTTTAGACCTCATTGAAAGGACGTTTTAAAAATTATACAGATATATTGTAAATTGTCGTTTGGCGTATGGGGGGGGAAATAGGAGAGAGAAAAAAAGAATGATGTTGACGTATGTTACGAGTTAGAAAAACGAGAAAATGGTGAAGTATGGCAACCACGTAAAAAAAGTTAAATAGTTAAAATGCAATCATTTGAGACCTCAAACTATCTGTTGGAAGATCAAATGAAACGCACACATGGACGGGTTCTCTCTTCCTCCCCCTTTGTCCTGCTCTGTCGCGTTGGTCTCCAACCATCAGACGCAGCCTGTCTGTCACTCCCCCGACAGATCTTTGAAGTGAAATTTCTTTGCTGGCACCTACAGTGTTTTGATAGGAAAAATCACTGGTCATGTAACGAAAAAGCGTGACGGGCCCGCGCGTACACATACCTCAAAGTTTCAGGACACGCGGAGGTTAGAGGCAGCAGTAGACACTGGCTCAGCGCGCAGCAGCAACAGGAACCCCACCATACTAGGGAGAAAGTGGCACCACACACGAGGAATTCAGCTAGTATAAATATAGAAGTGCAAATAGCTAAAACGGGGTGTGTGCCAAGCACATGCGTTCGAAGTCAAATTTCTTTGCTTTTTGCCACTAAAATTGTATTTTGATTTTTAATTAAAACCATCACAAATACAATTTCTGTGACAAGACAAAAGTTTCACTTAAAATGCGCGTGCTCAGCGCGCACACCCTTTATTTGCATTTAGTACTGCACGACTAAGTGCTGCCGGGGGAGAAAGTGACAAGTGGCACCTGATCATTGGAGCTCAGGGTGATAGCACTTCATGGGCAGCCCACAGGGGTGGTAGGCTGGACAATTGTGGGAGGCACTGCTGGAAATTGGCAGCCAAGAATGGCCAAGCATCCTGTCATTGTCTGTTGGCAGACTGGTATTTTGCTCCCTCCGTGTATGTAGCACATGCATACATAACACACGCGCTTAGTAACATGCATAACCTGGACAAGAGAACTTTTATTTTACATGTGAAACATTATCTAATCTTCTTTTTTTTTTTTTTTTTTAGATGGCAAAAGCACCTTCAGCGTCCAAAGGCCTTCCATCTGCAACCACATCAAAATCTACAACCATTTCAGATGAGGAGATTGAGCGCCAACTGAAGGCATTGGGAGTGGATTAACCTTTTACAATATCAAGCATTCGGATGTTATTACCAATATTCTGAGGGAATCTGTGTGAACTTGTATTTACCGACCAAGGAAACTACACCATATCATCGTGAAAGAAGAGTGATATATTTTTATTTCGAAGGAATCCCCACAAATTTGCAGTTGGCTTATGGACGCTTTCAGTGACCGGTGCAATAAGAATTTTGTGTGTGTGTATATATATAAATAACAACAATTCATTTATGTGCAAATTGCTCTTTTCTGCTCAATGAACACAAATAACATGGATTTATTAAACTGAAATGTACCCTTTTGTAAAGTTCCTAATGATAAAGGTTTGTAAAAATGTCATCCTACTTGTTAAATGCAGTGGGTATATACATTTCCATTCTGTATCTAATCGCATAGACTGATTTTGGAAAGAAAATTTGAATTTTTGGAAATCAAGTAACATTGTAGCACTCAGATTTCTGAATTTCACAGAATGTACTTGCATGATGGCCCAGGTTGTAAAATGCATGCTGCCTGCTTTAGAAAGGTTTTGACCTAACAAACATTTGGTTTGAAACAATGTCTGTATTGCATTTAACTCCTTTGCTTTCACAGTACCTCCAACGTATTGCTTGGCAATGCTTTATAGGTCCTATACCGGAACAGAGGTGACAGTTTTTATTTGTAAGGGACGTATTGTGTTTCTACTAATATTTAACTTATTTACACTTGGTTTCAGACATTAAGGCCCCTTCTCCAATATGCTGTGATGCTAGTTTCAAATGCTACAGAAAAGAACAATACCATTCAAATCAATGAGTATTTTCTCCAGCACAGAGAATAAACTGCATAGCAAATTGTATAGTGGGCTAAAGCTGGGTGCTACCTTAAATAAATTGTCTTAAAAGTTATTTGCATGGTGGGCAGTGAATTACTAATATTTCAAACCTGATAATGTCCATTTTGAAAACATTTAAATATTGGTTCATTTGTCCTCGTTTTAATTTGACAATGGCAAGATGAAAAAAAAATTAACTATTTGAAAAACTTAGAAAATTACCAATTACGATTTTTTTTATTTTTTTTGTGTTGTAAACCTCTAAATGTGTGCCTTTTGTGAATTAAAGCCTTATCATACCCTTTCTACTGTAACATGTACATTCCTTTTTGTCGTTGTGGTGAGACTGTAGAAATGAACATTGACAGGTTTTTAACTGTAACCCATTTTATGATACTGTACATTGGTACTGCATTCAAATCTACCTTTACCTAAATTTTTTATTATAAAAATGAATAAAATACTCGTAGGATGCTCTGAATACCAGCATTGACCATTTCAAATTGACATATTTGTCACACTAATCATTTGAAATATTTTGATGGAATATACATTATTAGATGTTGTGTATGAATTAACCTTATTTGAATCTTAACATTCACAACTTGATAGTTTGAGAGATGTTGGTGCTTGGTTCTTTTGTTTATAATTAAGTTGCAAGCCATATAGAAACCTGGCTCTTGAAGCATTGTATGGATGATATTGATATGTTTCCACTTCTTCTTAGCTTCTGAATGCAACAGAATATTGTGAGAAAGTATAACCATTTGACTTAATACGTCAAAATAGAGCATGGTTATTGGTTGTAGACTGTAAGAGGGTAGACTAATGTACCACTTGTATAATTTGAAAGTGTCATACATTTATCCTCAAAATAATTTATAGGATTGAAGGCTAGGGAGCCCTAGGCAGTTGTAAAGATATTATGAATTGTTTTTAATTAAAAGAATAGTACAGGCTTTTAAATGTGCCTGTCACAAGCTCAGTGCAGATTGTGGAGGATGCGTTCTTCACACATTGCATGGTATCACAGGCTGCTTACTGAGCAGTCCAGGGGATGTGCAGTAACAGCCCACTGAGTTCTTCTTTACTCTAACCCTTGCTTACTTGAAACATGCGATTGGGATTTAACACCTTACACTTTATTAACCCCACTCCACACCATGGAGCCGGTACATCCAGAGTGCTGTTAGGCAGCTTTTTATTGTTCTCCTTGATTCGTATATTATCACCTATATTTTAAGTTGTGTATTAAAAGCCAAGTTTTATATATTCCACTTGACTCCCATGCATTACTTATGCATCACCATCCCACCTGACCATCTCTACAAATGGGTGTCTTTCTGTCTCTCTGCTCCTTGTTCTCATTATATTTTTCACCTATAGAGGCGCGCCTCCCCTCACTGGGGATAGTTGTAGGGATCAGTACAGGCATGCCACGCATTAACGTACGCAATGAGACCGGAGTATGTATGTAAAGCGAAATGTACTTAAAGTGAAGCACTACCTTTTTCTCACTTATCAATGCAATCGTCCTATACGTGCATAACTGATGTAAATAAGGCATTTGTAACAGGCTCTATAGCAGGCCTGCACAACTCCAGTCCCCTAGGGCCGCAAACAGGCCAGGTTTTCAGGATATTCCTACTTCAGCACAGCTGGCTCAATTAGTGGCTCAGTATGACTGAGCCACTTATTGAGCCAGCTGTGCTAAAGTAGGAATATCCTGAAAACCTGGCCTGTTTGCGGCCTCGAGGACTGGATTTGTGCAGGCCTGCTCTATAGTCTCCCCGCTTGCGCACAGCTCCGGTACAGGTAGGAAGCCGGTATTGCTGTTCAGGGCGTGCTGAAAGGCGCATGCAAGAGCTGCCGTTTGCCTATTTGGCCATATGTCCTTACTCGCGAGTGTACTTAAAGTGAGTGTCCTTAAACCGGGTATGCCTGTACTGGTATAATTTATTTATTGTGTAAGTTTTGGATCCTGAGTAAACTATAGCCATAGTTTTGAATTCTTTGGAATACAGCTAACCTCAAAATAATATGAATGAAGGCAAGGGAGCCCAAGGCAGCTGTATAGGTATAATTAATTGTTTTTTTTTAATTAAGTTTTTTTTTTTTGACGAGCACAAAAAACTGTTGGGTTAATAATAACACTTATTCTAGTGAATAACCTAATGTTAACACTTTTACTCCTTTTTAAAAAGCATAGCATTAGATGTCTATGGCTGTTAATGATCTGCAAAAGAGGCAGTCCCCTTAGCATTGTATATCCATTAATGGTTGTTCAGGTTAATGTTGGGAATTAATGGTAGGTCTGAAGGTGGCATTACACCTCTCCGGGGGGTGGGGGGGGGGAAAGTGAGAAATACGCACATTTTATTCATTGAAATATACTGTACTTTGCATTTTCAATGTAGCATATTTCCCAGGTATCTCCGATTTTTTTTTTATATTCAGTTTTGTTCACAATGATCATTATGCTTCCTGCTCCCTCTCCAGCAAAAACCATATTTCAGGGTCTTAATCGAAGGAATGCCACCTTTTAAGCAAGACATGATTAACGCCATGTTATTTTCAGGTACTGCAAAATAGTGCTAATTTAACCTGACAAACGAGAAACAATGGCTGTCATTTTTGCATTTAATTGGCTTTTTGGATATACGTCACGGAAAATAACGTCTCTTCCTAATTTAGGTAACCTAACATTTATTAGCCCTGATTTTAATGAAACTTTGTATCTGGGCCTCAGAGTTGTGTCAATTCACACTGACCTATTTTGTTAGACTACTGCTTCTCTTTTTTCACTAAAGTTTACAAGGCAGGAGTAAAAATAAATAATGTATTCAATGGCCACATGGTTACCTAGTCTGCCAATGGCATTTTTGTGTAACTCGCCTGTTTATTTAATGGTGTTTTTAAAATTGTTCTTATTCTCTGGTTGGTTGCTGGCTCTGATTCTTAATTGCCAGATTTACTTTAGGACATGGTTTTTTTTTTGTTTGTTTTTTTAAAGCCGGTCCCTGTGTTTTGTGTTCTTTATTACTTTGTGAAAGCTGTGGCAGTTTATTTGCATTGACTGGATGTCGTAATGGCGTGCCGACTATGAGGATAAGTTGTATTTGTCGTATGGTTCAACTCTTTGATTTAGTAAGCTATACTGTTGATAAATGAATCACCAATGAGATCTTCAGATCTTTCTCATTTTTCAGATGAAAATAAAATAGTTTCTTTACAAAACTTGCACACTGAATCCACACAAATGTCTTTCTTGAGATGGAGCATCCAAAACTGAACACATTACCTCAAATTTATATTGTACCAATTATCTGTTTAAAGGCCATGCTCCAACATTGCTGCAGGTATTGCTAACCATTTCCTTGGGTGTGAATAGTAATTGGCTGATGGTCATATCCTTATTTGTGTTTTTCTATATAAATCTACCGGCATCCTAGCATCTCCATTTTCATGCTATTTACTGGTCTGTCACACTTTCTATGAGCATTTTAGGTAGCACCGTGTAGTGCCAAAGCATTATTTGGGCTGCGTCGACTGTTCCACTTTGACCTGCCTTGTCACTTACAGATGTACAGTAGCAGACGTTATTACTCCAAGGTAACATGATGCTTTCATGCTACTATGTTATTACCGCAAGATTTACCGTGAGCGACTTTGAAAACAGTAACACGTGCATTATCTCCTTGACGCATGTGATATTTACTGCATTATTTATTGCATTTTTCCACTAACGGTGGGGGCAACGGCTGTTTATATCTGTACAGGTAATAATAATTTCTGATATTTTCCAATTTACCGTGTTTAATCTCCATCTGGCCTTGTACCACACTGAATTAAAGATTGTCCATATTTCTCTTTTTTTTTTCCTTTTCAATTAATCCATACACATGGGGCAGGAGCACACATGGCGCTTCGCAGCGCTGCGTGCACGCGCCATCCCCAGCAGACGGAATGATCCGCGGGGGGAGCAAGCGGGCGGGTGGCGGATGAATAAATAATGTAAGAATAAATAAAATAATAAACCCCTTCCCACCCGTCTCCCAGCAATTTCAGCAGCCAATCAATGAAAACGTCTGGACATTGATTGGCTGCTGAAACTGACGTCACGATGCTGTAGCCTGGAATCACACTTTTGAAAGACTCCAGCTACAGCAGCGGCGACGACGCCGTGCTTCGCAGCCAATGGTAGTTTCTACAATGAACACTACCATTGGCCACCAGGGGTCGGTGAAGAACGAGCGCACATAGTGTAGCGCTGTGTGTGCTCCAGCCCTAATGCTTCGTATATCTGTGAAAGTCAAGATTGTGTTCTCTTTATGTGGCCATAATTTCCTTTGTACAGTGAATAGGAAGTGCATCATTTTGAGGACAGCTTTGAAAAGGTATACAGAAATATAGATGCATCTCCCATACATCTGATGTCCTCTATATCTGAAACAAGAGCATGGACAGGGAGCCAACATGATTTTATGACTTTATTTTGTTCTTGCCACAAGTAAAATATATTAACCAGTGTCCGTGTTGGAGAATTTATCTCCCTCTTGCAATTGACTTCATTAAAATGATGCTGATAATGCTAATTGTACCAGTCTCTTATAATGCAAACACTTTAGCTGTTTGATTAATGATAGCATAATTTATTCCCAAGGGAAAGAAATTAAACAGCTGGGGTGGGGACACTTTTTGTTCTTTAATTGCATGAGTCCTCCAATGAGTTGGGTTAACAAGGAGGTTAAAATTGTTTCAAATACCTGTATTCATCTGATCTTTTTTTTTTTTTAATTGTTAGTCAATTCAAGTTAACCTATCAAGCATATTGTGCCTCTTGGACATTTTGGTTACGTCACGGAAATAATGTTAATTAATATGCACTAATGCAGGAGTGCTCAGCTCCAGTCTTCACGCCCTCCTCACCACCCCCCCCCACAAGATGTCAGGTTTTCACAATATCCCTGCTTCAGCACCGGTGGTTCAATCAGGGGACCAATTTCTGTGCTGATGCTGGGATATCCTGAAAACCTGACTGGACGGTGGGGGGGGACTGCCTGGCGGCTTGATGACCGGTATTGAGCACCACTGCATTCTCCGCTGAATCCACATTTGCCTGGTTCTTCCAGCCAGGTCAGTTGAAATCTTTGTCTTCTACTACAGCCGTGTCAATTTTATGAGCAGAAAGAGTTCAGGTTTCTAAGAAGGATGTGCTTATGTCACTACACTTTTCAGGCATTTTAAATTGGCGTAGGTCAGGGGTAGGCAACTCCAGTCCTCAAGGTCCACCAACAGGTCGAAGTTTTCAGGATATTCTTGCTTCAACACATTTGACTTGATCAGTGGCTCAGTCCACAAGCCACCTGTGCTGTGGTAGGGATATCCTGAAAACCTTACCTGTTGGTGGCCCTTCAGGACTGGAGTTGGCCGTCGCTGGTGTACAGTAGGTAATAAGCGATCTGCAGAGAATGAAAGGTGCTTGATATATTCGTTTATGCTACGTACAGGTTAAAGTGTGTTGTTTTACCCATGTTTTTATTTTGTTTTCTTGTAAATATCCCTGTGTAAGAAGTGCTATTACTAACAAGAAATTCACTTTTGTTTTCCTTTCTTCTTTTCGCATCACATACAGTACCCAAGTTATTCCATCCATATTATAGCAAGTAAGAGCACTGTTTTGTGAGTGGATATTAGGCTTTTGGATTTTTTTGGTATTTTTTATTTTTTTCCCTCTTGGGCAAAATAGGCAAGAGAGAGGTTAAACCCTCACACCCATCAACTTTCATCTGGCTGTGGAACAACACTGACCCCTTGTGGCAATCTTGTGTGTAACAAGGGCAATATTTTGCAGCAGTGCAGTACACCATTAATTACACCGAAAACAATACATTGTTTTTGTTTCTTATGGTGCATCTTGTGCTGGTTTCAGGCCAACTTTGCCCTGGTTTTGCTATTAGGAGATAGATGGCCGTTGGGAGTCGTTTGATATTTTATAATAGATATGTTAAGACTATAATACATTAAACTGATGTTTTTATGTTAAGTCCATGTAAAAACACCACACCAGACATTAATAACGTGCTCGGGTGTCTCAAGGTAAATGTGCAAGGCTGGGGACAAAACGTTCCAGATGTATCAAATAAAATAATGTTGCTTTCAATGGGATTTTGTCTTTTTATGTTTGGATACATATTGTGCAGATTTTTTTTTTTGTCCTAGACAGGAGTTGCATACTCCCGTCCTCACGGGCCACCAACAGGTCAGGTTTTAAGGATATCCCTGATTGACCCACCCTGATTGACCCACCTGTGCACAATCAGGGATATCCTTAAAACCTGACCTGTTGGTGGCCCGTGAGGACTGAAGTTGGCCACCACAGCCCTAGAATTTCCGAACATTTGCCTTTATTCATGTACCCCATAGTATTGGTCTGGATCCAAGTAACATATTTTCCTTTTTGGTTTGTTTTATTTTAGAATGTATGTATTTTCATCTTTTAGATTTCTAATAAAGCCAAATATAGATGCAGCCAGTTGTATAACTAAGTGTTCCAAGATGCTCCACACGTCCTTCGCTGTCACTCCGTGTGACAAGTAGTGCATTGCAGCGGCATGCTGTTCTTGTGCCGTAAAAATGTTGTTTGTTTTGTTGCAGTTCAGTGCATGTCCAGCATGTGGCGCACTGAATGTTTGCCTCTGGGACTATAAATGTTACAGTGCAGTTCAATGTCTGAAGCAGGTGCCTTACAGTAGTCGGAGATAAAATGTATGTTTCTTTGTTTAATGACCTTGTGCTGTCAATACTGTATCTAATGTTGGTGTTTCACATTTTATTAAAAACCAGTATGTATTTAACGGAATCTGTCAGACATTTCTGTGTGTTGCATAGGAAATTATGGCAACGCGTTGCAATAAAACACCAGCTTGTAGCTATGCATATATGATAAATTCCGCAATTGAAGTGGGGACAGATGAGAGAGAAACTCTGTCTGATATCTATGATCTATTATTGACAAGTACGAATACTACAAAAAGTCACCAAACCAGGAAGGGTGGAAGAATTCTATAAGACACAACTTACAGTAAGTATAAATGATTGTTTTATTCGAACACCACCGCTTCCCTGCCAAGAAGGGAGGTTGCTTGTCGCTGCACCCATTATGGGTAGGTATATTCGATCATGTCAACTTTTGAAGGACAAAGATATCAATCGGAACCAAGAGATTGAAGGGACCGGCTCAGGAAGATCTATTATTCAATCTGCCACCACCCGGTTATGAGCTTTAGCCTCAATACTAATACCATTACCAGCACATGCCAACCAACACTGAAAAACAAATGAACCTATATACCAGCCAGCTATCTGCCCCAAACAGTACCAGCCTCAACCAGGTTATCTGGCTACCTGTCCCTATATCGTTACCAGCACGGACCAACCCACTCTACAAACGAGATGAACCTGCGTTCTTATTGCATGATCGACTCGAGCATCTACTGTATGCACAGTACACCCCTGGCATCAACAGTGGGTCACTGCCACCCAGTTATCAAGGTTTATAATCAAGGTAAATATAACTGTGATTCCCAATGACATGCATATGCATGCCATAAATACATTTACGCTAGTGCACACATGCACACTACTTAAAGCTGGTAATTCTTCTGCAGAACATCATGAACCTCTGCAGTGGACTGCTCATCATTTGTATGGCTGATCTCATCCACCATCCGCATCGCTTCCCTATAAGCAACATGATAAAGATTAAAAGTATGCAGGTGCATAGGCATGCAGTACTCTGTGATGAAAATATTAGAAGCATAAGTGTATACTGTACTGTACTTACTTGGTTCTGACCCAGCGGGCCCTTTTACCAGTCTTACTCTTCCCATGGGCATGATACCGAAACAGTACTCTGTTACCTGGATGCCCGTTTCCGCTAGCCACTGTTGGATCTGCATTATTCTGTATCCATTCTTGTACATGCGCCATGCTACAATCCTTGGAAATTAGTTTAGTTTTATTTTGGTCATTACTGCTTTAGAAAAGGACTGAATCACGAATTACTTTGTATTCAATGTGTATTCCATTTACATACATTATGCTGTATTTAAAAGGTAAAGCTACAGGTAAAGTATACACCTACTTTGACACCTAACCAATGTAGCCCCGCCCTACACCGAATGCTGCTCCTATGACATCAGCGCTAGTGTGCATAAAAGCTCACCGAAATTGCATAGCCTCACACACTGGTCTTTATCTGAAATAACTTGTTCTCTTGTGCTTTCAGATACTTTATCTTGTGCATTAGATAGATCCCATGTCTACCAACATAAATAGCTTGCTGCTGCGGTCCCAACCCTGAGAATGCAAAAGGTGGAAGCTGTACCTGAGACCCCCAACCGAAAGACTAAGGTAGAGAAAATAAAGAAAACAACACCTAAACCTCCTAAGGCCAACAATCCTGGATTGGGATGGAGAAAGAACATGGCCAAAATCATTGCCACTAACATTTATTGGAAGGGCTATTCCAGCTCCGGACCCCGCTCACCTGCACCCAGCGCTGCCCAACCAGACCGCCCAATCTCTCCTCACTCTGAATCCTGCAAAGCTCAACCGGACACACACCCCTCCCCCCTGCTCACCTCATGCCCAAGCCAGTCCTATCTGTTCCAGCTCACCTCGATCCAGTTGCATGTTGGAATTGTTTATTGGTTGCGGAACACCTGTGCCAATGCAGCAATATTGGGACAGAGTCGAAGCCATGTTGGACCACATTTTGGAGAGAATGGAGAGGGACATGGCAGATCTCTATCACTGTATATCATATGCCCGCAGCAGGAGGAATAGATATGTGGCGACGCCATCACCACCCCCGGAGGCACACTCTCCAACACTGGAGGCACACTGCATACCCCCTGCACCCTCTCCAACATCGTAATCACTCTTCACACCCCCTGCGCCCTTTCCAACACTAGGGTCTGCCTTGTCGTGGCTCGCAAGCTTAAAATGCTTTGGCCAAAGGGTTAAACTAAATTACCCCTTTTCAAGAGAATATATAAGAATTTTAATGTGTATTTTTGTCATGTTGGATGTAGCATTGGGCTTCTCTATTGTTTGTTATATACATATGCCACGCTCAATAGCTCTCCTTTTTGACACATATACATATATATTTTGTGTGGGCTCAGGGGTTCCCAAAAAGAGCTCGCTGGGGTTTTGTGTGTTTTGCTTTCCAACACCAGAGGCACCCTGCCCCAAGCCCTGTGTTAAAGTGCTATACCCTGGTTTTAGAACTATCACAAGTCAAGAGAACAGATTGGCAATTAGTCCCCCGGATGGAGTACTACTGGAAAGCATCCTACCAGAGCAGATAGCCATGCCTGCTTTCCAAAGCACACCCGCGGCACCACACAGGCTACGGCAACCAGTGATGTGTGGAATTCCAGTACGTGACATGCTGCTTTCCATTATACCAATGGACACTGTGTCCAGATATGTTAATAACTGGGGAGGACCGACAAATTGGTATGCCATGATACTTGTCAAGCTCAATGTTAGTTTTGGCCTGCATTCCCAGTGATACCAACATATAAACTTTGACGGCTCATGGGGGAAGAGGGCGATTCTTAAAAATTTGAGGAAAACCATGATGGAGGAACCCAAGAAGCACTTTAAATTAACCCTTGCAAATTTTAAAGCCACCAAAGACGCCATCAACCCTGTTCACTTAATGTAACTATGTATTTGTAACCATGTATTATTTGTCATAATAACTCTATACCAAGGACATACTTGAAAACGAGAGGTAAATCTCAATGTATTACTTCCTGGTAATTTTTTTTAAATTTAAAATAAAAATAAATCAAAGCCGTTTTGTGGCATCAGAGGGCTCATGGCTGGAGCATCCAGGGCCAAGAGGAGGACTAAACTAAAGCTTTGACTAAAATGTTTTTAATCTAATAAAGTTGTGAATAAGGTTTTTAAATTGAGTTCTATTGGGGTTATTGCTTAATTCTTCTTTTATTCATTTTTTTTTTTGCAGGTTGGCGGGTCGATAATAACACTGTGTTCGTGTTTGAAACAACGCATCAATCAATACTGCCAGGTAATGTACTGTACTTTAACTCACGGATCTACAGTATTTTCTCTCTTCTCTCATTCAGAAATGTAACATTTCTGCATGTTACAGATACAGCAATAAGATTAAAAAGGGGGTAATATATCTGCGTACATAAAAAAAGGTTGGTAAAAGGCATGTAGTGTGTATCACACTGTTTACCACTCGGCTGTTAGCTTTAGATTCAGGTGCTTGCTTCCCTCTGCTGCTGCAGCTCAGTTGATTCTGGGGCAGGACGTCAGTCTTTTCACTCCCAAGGGGATTTCCCTTCATGCAGCCAGGTTCAGCAGCTGGTACTGGGGCTCGGTGAAATCGCTCCTGCTTCCTAGCCGATATGAAGCTGCTCCTGTACCTCGGCAGGTGTATCCTCTGCACAGAGGTTAAAACGCAGCTTCAGGGAAGAAGTAGTTAATTCTACGAAACTAGTTGGATGTAACATTCTATTGCCTTATATCTGCTTACATTGGCCTTTGTCTGTGTGTTGGCCTGTCCTGTTCTTATTTCATCCTGTGTGCTGTTTTGGACACTTGTGAGAGACTCTGTAAGACTGTTCAAACTTCCCTATTGAATCCACCACTGCTGTGAAGACAGCAGCAAGCTGCGTTTTAACCTCTGTGCAGAGGATACACCTGCCGAGGTACAGGAGCAGCTTCATATCGGCTAGGAAGCAGGAGCGATTTCACCGAGCCCCAGTACCAGCTGCTGAACCTGGCTGCATGAAGGGAAATCCCCTTGGGAGTGAAAAGACTGACGTCCTGCCCCAGAATCAACTGAGCTGCAGCAGCAGAGGGAAGCAAGCACCTGAATCTACAGCTAACAGCCGAGTGGTAAACAGTGTGATACACACTACATGCCTTTTACCAACCTTTTTTTATGTACGCAGATATATTACCCCCTTTTTAATTCTATAATATATTGTTGAATTTGCTTCACTATTTGGCGTTGTGCGCTGTTTTCTTTTGTTTCCATTCTCTTAGTGTGTGTGGGGTGCTGAGCCACCCCTGCGTTTACAGCTGCAGACGCCATTATCCCCAACACGGTTATGTGGCACTTATTATTTAATGTTTAATTATCTCACTGTGGGAGTTGTGGTTTAATTTTTTATACATTTTTTATCACTAAATTGATGGTATAGTCACTGTACTGTATATATTCATACATTTAAACTTTATAGGTAGTTAGGTAGTAGCGCACAGTTTTGTTTTTTGTGTTTACAGCAATAAGATGTTAGTTGGTGGTTAAAGAAGATGTTATCATTGTTCTAGCGTAGTACTGTATTTCATTGTTTAATTCTTTTGTTCATTAATGTATTACAGGTTTAATGGCGGGCGGAAGCCAATACTGTGTTCGTGTAGGAAAGACATCCACTGACACTGTCAAGTAATGTACAGTACTGTCAGTCCTGCATCTTGTACAGTACAGTAGTTTAATTTTCAACCAGGTTCCATAGAAACTCATATGTTTAGAAATTCAATGACGCATATGCTTTTCAACCATATCACAACCTCCAGCAATGTTGTGTACCTCATCATGTGCATGAAATGCCCAGGGGGCTTCAACTATATAGTTGAGACGGGACAAGGGCTAAACAAGAGAATGAATCTGCATCGCCACCTCATCACACGCGGAACAAGAGACAGTCCTGTCAGCGAACATTTCTCTGACTCTGGCCATAAGAAGGTGAAGGTGGCCATACTCAAAGGTAATCTTAGAACACCGAAAGAGAGACGGTTGCATGAATACAAATTTATGCAACTGTTCGGGACACTTAGCGGTGGCCTAAACGGACACCAAAGTTTTATAAGTCACTACCCTGACACAAGAGAACTCTCTTCCCGTGGCCATATCTATACATACTGCGCTATATGTTTGCAAACACAGCTGTCTCCTACACATACAAATACTCTGTTATTCCATCCATATATACCAATAGGGACAACATAGTATCTACACACATTTTTAGTAATACAACACCCTCTCAAATTTCCACACCTACCCACACCATTGATATACACTCCTACTCCACACACACCTTTTGTAAAGCACTGTATACACGGTGGGCTCTTTATTTATTTATACTTACATACTTTTGCACACTACATAGGGGGAGGGATGGGCTCTACTCACATTCCAAGATGCATTGTTTTTGAGTAAACCCCTTGCCCGTTTTATTCAATGTAACAACAGAACGGTATCGTCTATTAGTTTTTATTTTATATATATATAAAGAAAACAAAATGACTAGGTGTGCGCCTGTTTCTTAACGTATAACAAATAGTTTATAGAACAATAAAATCAGTCAAATGCCCGGAAGTGATGTCCCATCCGGTTGCTCGGACCACGCGGAGAGGACACCATTGCTGATATCGGATGGCAGTACTGGCTTATGAGAGCCTATCTCATACCTGCTTTTAAACCCTTTACCTTTGTGAGTGGGCATTTGACTGATTTTATTGTTCTATAAACTATTTGTTATACATTAATGCACTAGGTGTGTGCCTGTTTCTTTTCTTTTTTCATAGGTATCATCAGGGAGTAGTGACCCCTTTGAAACGGGCTGCCTTATACCTGGATGCTTTATTTTGGAACAGGACTTTGTGTTTTCTGAGGTTTTTTAGGTTTTTTAATTCATTCACTTTTACTGTATATAATTTTTACATACATATATATTTTATATAATTTTTTTATATGTTTATATGTTTTTATTTCTAAGTATTAAAGCATTAGGTTATTGTTATTTCACATTTACATATAATATATTTAAATATAGAACCATATCATCCTTGGTTAATACTGGTTTCAATATATTTTACCTATACATGCCACCCCACTGGATGTTTTCATAGTTGGGTTAGCTAAATCACAGTTTTGTTTAGGCTGTATTAGAGGCGCTACTTCGCTTTTTTGTTTTGTTTTGTTTTGTTATATATATATTTTGCAGTCCATATCCAAGTGGCCCATTATAAGTGGCTTGACTACTGAACAACTGAAGTTTAAAAGGAAGGAACTCTTACCCTAATGGATCTTATCCTTCTTCTATCCTCAGGTAAAAACATCTCTAAATGCTCATTGAAGCCTTTGCTGTGTGTATTATATAGTATATGCAAGTAATCCAATGCTAGGTAAAAAACATATTTGAATGCTGTTTTCTGTCTACCCCTAATCAAATTAAGTGTTGCCACCTAGGCAGGGAACACCCTGTGTAGAAAACCATTTGTTTGAATGTGCCTCAGATGTGCTAATTAAGCAGACAGAACCACACTGTCAGGTGACTTTTTAGGCCTATACAAACAGCTAGTATGCTTGCAGCCCATATCCAAGTGGCCCATTATAAGTGGCTTGACTACTGAACAACTGAAGTTTAAAAGGAAGTTCAAAAGAAGTGAGGAAGAAGTGGACACCCCATCTGGCCCTGATTCCTGCATTTGAACTAAGCTGGAAAGGAGGATATCATCAATACTAGACTGCATCATTACTGCTGTGATGCTGCCTTTACCATTTATATTTGCTGTGACTTCACTTCTTCTCAAATTATGCACTTCTTTCTACCAGCCTCAGTATGTCTCTAACTCTATTCATATATCTCCATCTCTCATTCCTTCACCACTTCTCAGTTCACATGAACTCCTTTCTTACCTGCGCCCTCTGACACCACACAGCTATATCCCCTGCACTAAAAAACACCCCTACAAATCATCCTCACACATCCTTTTTCTATCCATGCTTCTCCTCCTTGCTTCTGGGGATATCTCTCCCAATCCTGGTCCCTGTCTTATTTCAACTTGCTCTCGTCCTCGCCTCCCACATGCAACTTCTACTCCTTCTGGTGTCAACCCCTCCAACCTCATACCCATCCCCTGCCACCCTCCCTCCTCTCTCCCTCTCTCCTGTTCTCTTTGGAATGCTCGCTCCCTTTCTAACAAGTTCCTCTCTGTACATGACTTCTTTCTCTCTCACTCTCTGCTCCTATTTGCTATAACTGAGACCTGGCTCACTCAGTCTGCTCTGGAAGCTGCCCTCTCTGATGGTGGCCTTTCCTTTTCCCACACTCCGCGCACTGGCAGGGGTGGAGGCGTGGGGCTCCTGCTCTCCTCTCTCTGTCGTTACCGAACCTTTCCTATTCCTCCCTCTCTTGCTTTTCCCTCCTTTGAGGCTCACACTGTCCAGATTTTCTCTCCTCTCCCTGTTCATGTGGCGGTCATCTATCGCCCACCTACCTCTACTCATCCCCCTTCTGCCTTTCTCTCTCACTTTGAATCCTGGCTCTCTTTCTTCCTCTCCTCAGACTCCCCTGTTCTTCTCCTTGGGGACTTCAATTGCCACATTGATGACCCCTCTCTCCCTTGGGCTTCCCGCTTTCTTTCTCTAACCTCTTCTTTTGGCCTTCAACAGTGGACTGCAGCCAGCACCCACAAGGATGGCCACTACTTAGACCTGGTTTTCACTAAGAACTCTCTCTCCGATTTCTCCATTTCCCCTTTTCCTCTCTCTGACCATCATCTCATCTGATTCTCTCTATCTCGCTTCTCCCCTTCTCCACCTCCATCTACACCACGGTTCTGCAGAAACCTGCGCTCTATTCACTTACCTGACTTTGAGTCCACTTTACGCTCCTCCCTCTCCTCTCTCAGCTCTGCTACAGACCCCGACAACCTGGTCAGGAACTACAACTCTGTCTTGTCCTCCTCTCTTGATCTATATGCCCCACTTTCTCTCTGCCGCACTCGCCCTTCTAACCCTAGACCCTGGCTAAATTCCCACACATGCATGCTGCGTTCCTCCACTCGTTCCTCTGAACGCCTCTGGAGGAAGTCTCACACTCTCGCAGACTTCCTTCACTACAAATGTATGCTATCCTGTTTCAACTCTGCCCTCTCGCAAGCTAAACAAGCCTACTTTTCTGCACTAATCAACATGCACAAGTCTAACCCACGCCGACTGTTCTCTGTCTTTGATACTCTACTCAAACCACCCTCTGCTGCCTCTCCTTCCTCCATCTCCGCTCAGGACTTTGCTGACTATTTTAAGGAAAAGTGGAATCCATACGTCAGAACATCCTCTCTGTTTCTTCTTCCCATCCTACACCTCTTCCTAACTCTCCTCCTGCCTTCCTTGACTCTCTTTCCACTGTCTCAGAGGAGGATGTGTCGCTGTTGATCGCCTCTTCTCCCTCTACCACTTGCCCTCTTGACCCCATTCCCTCCCATCTCCTAAAACCTCTTGCTCCTACTATAATCCCTACGCTCACACACATTTTTAACTCCTCCCTCTGCTCTGGAACCTTTCCATCCTCCTTCAAACATGCAACAGTCATACTATTACTCAAAAACAGCAAGCTTGACCCTACCTGTCTTTCTAACTATTGACCTGTCTCCCTCCTGCCTTTTGCCTCTAAACTCCTTGAACGTCTTGTATTCTCTCGCTTGCTCCATTTTCTCAACACCTATTCTCTCCTAGACCCTGTACAATCTGGCTTCCGCTCTGCTCACTCCACGGAAACAGCCCTCACTAAAATAACTGACGACCTCCATGCTGCCAAAGACAGAGGTCACTACACTCTGCTCATATTACTCGACCTCTCTGCAGCATTTGATACTGTGGATCACCCTCTTCTCCTTCACATTCTCCATACTCTTGGTATTCGGAACATAGCTCGATCCTGGATCTCATCCTACCTCTCCCATCGTACTTTCAGTGTCTCTTCTGCTAACACCTCCTCCTCCTCCTCTAATGAGCTCTCTGTGGGGGTACCCCAGGGCTCTGTCCTGGGACCTCTTCTCTTTCCTCTGTACACACTCTCTCTAGGTGACCTAATAACATCTTTTGGGTTTAAATATCACCTCTATGCTGACGACACACAAATATACTTTTCAACACCCGACCTTACACCTGCTATACAGACCAAAGTTTCTGAATGTCTCTCTGCTATATCATCCTGGATGGCCCTCCGTCGCCTTAAACTCAACATGGCTAAAACAGAGCTCCTCATAATTCCTCCCAAACCTGGCCCTACTACCTCCTTCCACATTACTGTTGGAACTACGATCATTCACCCAGTAGCCCAAGCACGCTGCCTAGGGGTCACACTCGACTCCTCTCTCACATTCGCCCCTCACATTCAAAACATTTCTAAAACCTGTCGCTTTTTCCTCCACAATATAACAAAGATACGCCCTTTCCTCTGTTGCTCGACTGCTAAAACTCTGACTCAGGCCCTCATTCTCTCCCGTCTTGATTACTGTAACCTCCTGCTGTCCGGCCTTCCTGCCTCTCACCTGTCTCCCCTACAATCTATCCTAAATGCTGCTGCCAGAATCACACTACTCTTTCCTAGATCTGTCTCAGCATCTCCCCTCCTGAAATCCCTCTCCTGGCTTCCAATCAAATCCCGCATCTAACACTCCATTCTTCTCCTCACTTTTAAAGCTTTATACTCTTCTGCCCCTCCTTACATCTCAGCCCTAATTTCTCGCTATGCACCACCCCGACTCTTGCGTTCTGCTCAAGGATGTCTTCTTTCTACCCCCTTTTTATCTAAAGCCCTCTCCCGCCTTAAACCTTTTTCACTGACTGCCCCACACCTCTGGAATGCCCTTCCCCTCAGTACCTGACTAGCACCCTCTCTATCCACCTTTAAGACTCACCTTAAGACACACTTGCTTAAAGAAGCATATGAATAGCACTGTGAACATTCTGAACACATGATACAGAAAGCTTGGCCCCCTGCAGACGCACTTACCAGAACTTCCTCCTCCTGTCTCTGTACGTTCTCCCTACCTACCAATTAGATTGTAAGCTCCTCGGGGCAGGGACTCCTCTTCCTTAATGTTATGTTTATGTCTAAAGCACTTATTCCCATGATCTGTTATTTATACTATCTGTTATTTATTCGATTACCACATGTATTACTACTGTGAAGCGCTATGTACTTTAATGGCGCTATATAAATAAAGACATACATATATACATATACATATATATACATATACATATATATATATATATATATATATATATATATATATATATATATATATATATACACAACAATCCAAAAGATCCGCACCACTCACTGTTAGTATCAAAAGTAGAACACTTTCATTTATATCACAAGCATCAGGGGTACATACAAGACAGGACGGAGCAAGTTTTCAGACCTCCCGGTCCTTTATCAAGCTTATCACTGGATATATTCATCAGTTGCGTCGTTGTTTTTTATTAATAAAACTTTATTGTTTTCTCTTTGACATTGTGGTATATATTCTAGTTCTTTGGACTACATATCTGTCATTGGTATTAGTGAGGTGTAAAATGTACCTCCTTTTACAGGAATATTTGTATCCTAGGACTGATTGAGTCATACTTAAATATCCTGCGCAACCTGAGTGCAGTCAACTAGGGATCTAGTGTGAGTGCTCTATTTCACACACTCGGTTGCTAATATGATATATACATTATCCCTTTGCACCTCTGTACATTCCTCGTGATCATTTCTATTTTCGGATTTAGGCTGAGCGGTTGGTCACAGATAGTGGATACACTGATTTTTTTTGTTTTTACTGAAATGTAGAAATTCATTACCTGCTACAGCTAAACTGTATAAAAAAATACAATCATTCACCATGTCAACACCTTTTTTAATTTACAAATAAATTATTCAATAAATTAAATCTAACACAGGAATCTAGCTATACAGTACATGTTACACCAGAAATTGTTTACGCCACACAAAAATAAAATTACATCCAGTACAGTAAAAAGGCAGAGTAAAGCATAAATAAAAAGGAAGCTAGGACACAATATTATGCACCATCAACAAGCTATAGTCAAGAGGAAAGTGCATTGGGAATATATTCTACAATACTTTGTTAGTCACTTTTGAGTTTGTAGAAAATGTGGACATGACATAGAGCACACTTTCATATCATATTTGTTTCCTTTGCCTCATTGCTTTTATAGGGCCAATTTACACACCCCTGTAAAAAGAGCGTGGTGCCCTTTTCAGTGGTGCTGAATATTTCTTTGTACTTTCAGTTACCAATGGCCCCATTAGCTTATAGAAAATAGAATTTAATTGACCAAAACCTGAACAATATTGTCCCAATATAGTATCGGACTCCCTCCCACTACATGGAGCGCCGACTCAACCGGATGAACAGTCATCAAGCCCATCCCCTGTTCAACTGCATAATCCGCACCCCTCTCCCCACCTTGTTCAAACTTGTTCAAACTTGCTTAACCAGATGGCCCCTCTTCCCCACGCAAGTGAGTAGTACATTTAGCATGGAGCCTACAATTCTTCTCATAACTGTGTGATTATTACCCAATTTAGAGTAGGAATTTCATTAATACCCGGAATTGTAACTATTTTAGCCTCTAATATTTGAAAATGCCTCTCACCAGAAAACTCCTTATGACCTATCCACATGCTATGCTATGGGCTATAAGGAATCTTCCAGTGCAGGATGGGATCTTAGGATATAGCACGGCAATGTAAAAATGGCCCAATGTGGAGGATCCCCGCGGCGCTGGAACCATTCATAACCTGATAATATTGGGTACCATTTTTGAGTGTATATTTCTAATTACTCACTGTAAATATATGTAGAGATTTGACTTCGTTTTAGTCCTTATGGAGATCAGAGCTTATGTTTTTAAAATACACATGCAACTTGGTATCAATCTGAATATCTAAATCTCAATGTCTGGCAGGGTCACACCATTCTGTCTAATGTGAAGCCTGAGATGTGAAAATCAGAAACTGATTTTATTTTTTACTTGAAATGTCTAACTTTATATTTTGTAACTCAGAGCTTGACTATAACATAGATATCCTGTAGCATAGTCAGGTTGTAAAATCATATTCTCACTGGTTCTTAAAAAGCAATTATGGCTATCACACTTTAATGAATACACCCATCTATGTTTGAACATCGATATGGCAATTTTTTAGGAAATGTCATCATTTACAGTAGCTGGGAAGTAAACTTTGTGATTTCTGACTCATCTGCGACTACAGAGAAAGGGGTTGACTTACTGATCTCATTGTAATTCATAATTGCTTACTAAACAATAATAATACAGTCAAAATTAAAAGGAACAATAATGAAAGATTTTGGAGGGTGTAAGATTCACCTAACATGGTTTTATATATATAATTTTTTTTTTTTTTAAATAAATCAAATATTTATTCAGCCAGGCATTTTGTGTCAGTAACAACAGCAAGTGAAACGACCTACACACACACACACACACACACCATTGTTAGTACAACATTTCTGTGCATTCAGATGTATTGCTGAACTTATAATGTAAGTTGTTTCTATATCAACGCATGGTTTGCATCATCTGCATTCATGGTGCTCCTTGGCAAAGGAGTTGAAGGTGTTATGGTGCAAACTCGTTTTTACCCTTTTTTCCCGCTGTCTTCGGTTGCAGAACCAAACTCGAACAACTTCTTTTTCAAGGTTCAAACCCTCTGCCATTCTCATTATCTCTTGTGAAGACGGCTTACTTTGTTCTCCAAAATGGGATTCTAATGCTTCTTTTGCAGCTATGCTAATAGATAAAAAAAATTGGGGGATTTTTATTTACCGGAAACACATCAGACAAATATAATATCAGTTAATATAGATCACACCACTTTCTGGTCTAGTTTAGAAGTATTGACCTAGTTTCAGTGGTGATTTCATTGAAGTAGGAGAACCTTGTATAAATCAAGTGCTGTGCACCAATATGTTTGAGTAGCTCTAGCTCTTTCTTTGTGTCCATTCTATGTACAGAGCTGGTATAGCACTGAAAATTCTGAATAGGGTGCAGAGAAAAAGAAAAGGGAATATAGCGTAGTCAGTTTTAATACAAATTCAGAAAATTAAATTCCAATTAACATGCAAAAAGATAAAGCTCATCTGATGGCTGGAGAATGGTGGCTCCATGTGAGTGTGCCAGACAGAGAGAAGACAGACAGGATGATGCCAGTATTGTAGAATGGTAGTTACTTTTGTCTGCTTCATAGTTAAATTTTTCAGCCCCATCACTTCCCCTTGCCACAGTGGATCTGTCCCCACACATCCCTCAGCTGCAACTTCATCAAAATCACACTCTCCGGACTCTCTGTGAAGTCCAGAGACAGTTTGACCGAAATAGAGTTGATGCCTGAGTGTGTTGACATTGGATTTTCTGAATTGTATTAAAACCTTTCAACTGATTGAGTGGATTTAATTGTAAAATGCCTAAGGTCTACCAGCTTTGTAACCTTCAGACTAAAAATGGATATCCTCTTCTACATTCATCTGAGAAAAGCTTTGTTTTCCAGATATAGATATAACAGCACCAATTCTTCCTGTGCTGAAGATTTGTTGGTTGAGAATTCAAATGGCTTGTCCTATTTCCTTCCTTCAAGAACCCCCCATCCCCCATGAAATGTATCTCATCAAGTGGCAAAGATATTCCTAAGGCTAGGGTCCTGCTGGAGGTTGCTGCACATGTGCCTTGTGTTCTGGCGGTGCAAGCACAACTGAAAACCGCAATCTGCGGTCTTGTAGTAGCGATCGGAGACGTGGGCGCGTGGCCTTTTTACTTACTTTTTAGTTACACATGCAGAGTACCCATACTTTAATTTGCACTGTATTTTGAAAGGGATTTATCTATGAAAGACTCGCCCCTTTTCTGTTTCCTAGTGTAACGGGTTTTCCCCCCCCCAATCTCACATTGGCCCGGGTAATCTAACCAATCCCCATTACGTGATCGTGTATGGTGGTGCACCTGCAAGTAACAGGACTCCTGAGTCTCCCGCTTGATGGTATTAGGGGATGTCATCAGGACAGGTAGCTGAGGTAGTGTGTGCGAGTCCTACCTATATCCAGTGCAGCGCCCCCACCTCATCAGGATCTGTGCTTCCGCAGGGAGATGGTCCTGGTGAGGAACTCCTTCTTGGTGGTGCCATCCACTGCTGAGTAACTTCACACTCACACAGTGGAGGTATATTCAAACAGGGCATCTTTATTGCTGGTTGGTATGGGCAAACTGCCCCTCACAGATAACAGCTCAGCCACTCATCTCCTTGCAGCACTCCATTAGGAAGGTCCCTTACCCTAATAGATCTGCTTTCCACCTCTACTCTTAAAGAGATTCCCCAGCTTCTCTGGCTGCTGTAAGCTCCTCTCTTGAGCTGCTTTGTCTCTCTCAGCTCCTCTAACTCTGCTGCGTATGCTCACTGACTCACAGCTAGCAGGAGACACTGCAACAATGTTGCAGACCTTCACGTGCCTCTCAGAGAACTGAGCAGCTCAACAACAGGAAACTGAACTTCTAACTTTAGGCAGTGCTGTGTCTTATATCACCCCCCCGGAGAACCAACATGCTCTGTATCACTAAGTGGGAACACACTGCATGTTGTCACTTCCTTTGGGGACATATGACACCTCACCAGGGTGTGAGGGCAAACCTCATGATGGATGCTGGCAATCCTGCATACTTACCAGGTTTACTGCCAACATGAGAAAGAGATATGTACACCAATCCCATACCTGGCTACATTCTCCCCCTGGTGGAACCCCAACGTCCTCGCTTGGGGACCTAAATTTGCGGAACCTTCCTTCAGGTAGCACTGCAAAACATAACAATACACATTACAGTACATATCTTTTCTTATAAACATAATAACAGACACATCCTAACGTAGATGTGTAACACCCAGAATTATTCCCTTCTGTAGAACCCATGACTGGTACCCCCATACCCTCTCAAGGTGGCTTGCGCACAGCATGGTCCACTGGGCTTAGAGTATCAATGCGGTAACACTCTGGGTGACATACTGGACACCCACAATCAGCCCATAATCCTGGCATGGATGCTAATGGACTGAAAGGATCATGCTCATAAACCTTCCTCAGGCTTCTCCTGGAGATGTAGACTATCCCCTCTTGACTACACCACTTCTCATCTAACCCGCCAGGATCCCAATTTTCTTCTCCTAATCCTTCCTCTTCATCAGTGCCATATCCCCTATCTTCATCAGGGGACCTCATTTCGAACTTACTTTCTCCCTCCCATGGATGGTGAAAATAAAGTAACCACTTTTGGCGATCCCTAATACCTCTTTCTGACAGTGAGGGCACATAGGGGGTTCCCCGGGCAATAGGCACCATATGAGCAACATTACCCAAATCCCCAGATGAAACTCCCAAAGTTCCTGGAGACCCAAAATTTGACCCAATGCTCTTAGAATCACATCCCACCATAACAGTACGATTGTCATCATTAGTGCAGTACAACATTCTTTGCATAGCCATTTTCCTCCCCGATCCCTCATCAGAGGTAAAACAGTCTCCACAGTCCAGATTTTCCACAGTCCATTCTTCAAAAGTGGCTCGGGACTCCCCAGACAACCCTTGGCTAGACTGGGATCCATAGGAAAAAGTGACAGGGGCAGGGAGTTTAACTATGGCCGGGGGTTGGGCATAGGGAAACACTGCCGGCATACGCGGGGCTACGACCCGCAACTTCTCGCTACCTTGCCCGGTACCATCGGACTGGCACTCCGGTTCACTCGCCTCCTTACTCCCAGGCTTCCGCAGGGCCTGCTGGCTCTTCTCGGACCCAGGCAACCTGGTACAGCTGCTTGGCCGAGAGGACACGGCCCTCTCGCTGGACTCGCCGCCATCTTGCGTTGGGTTCCCAACCGGAACCTCTTCCTCCAGAACGACATCCACCGCCATAAGTGATGGTTCTGTTCTCTGCTCCGTTCGGGCCTGGACTAGGCCCGTCTCCGCCGTTGCCACCACCGGCGCCTGTGGAGGGTAAGGATGTATCTCACCGCTCCGTCGGCTCGGGATGGAATCTTCTCCTCCTTCCGCGCTGTAAGTCACCACGGCCGTGGGACTCCGCCTCTCAGGTTGTTTCTGCACCGGCAACACGAGACTCCGCTCCGCCGCGACACAGGTAAATGCCGGTTCTTTTCCAGCACCGCTGTAGTGGTCCGCCGGTAGGCGCATCACCACCGACGAGACTTCCACCTCTACCTCGGAGGATATCACGATCGGATCCTCCGCAAGGTAGTCACCGGGTTCTTCTGCGATACAACCAGTGGTTGTTGGTACGAAGCTGGCGTGCTCCGGTACCTCCACTGCGGTTGCGCTCTTCTCCGCCGATGGTTCTTTCTGTTCCGTAGCCTGCAGCAGCACAGGCTCTAGGAACTGTGCCCCACAGCAGGCACACTTGGGACCCCAGGTCGGTTTGTCACCTGGGAATTCACACTGGTCACAAGCACATCTTATGCACCCCTCTCCATCCACCCAGGCCACCCGGTATTTTATGGGTAACACAACATGGTTAAAGTCCATACCACCAGTCAGGTTCAATTTCTTTTGTAGACACGGGCACACCAGAAAGGATATTTTCCCCCCTTTGTATCGCCAGGCTCCATACAACTGCGGGTGTGCTTCTCTGCATTCTGTACTGTCTTTAGTATGAACAGCGGTTGCTGATCGCTGTTCACTGCGCTTGCTCCCCCTGGTGGACTGTAAAGGAGGGGCATGCTCTATAAGGGAGTGGTTCTGGCTCTGCGCTGAGTCACTCACATCACCGGGGAGGGGCTCTGAGTCCGTCACAGTCCCTGAGGGCGCGGCTCCAGCTTTCGCGCCAAACTTCCCCGCAGGGTGGGGTTTTTCCTTTGGCGCCAATCCCAGCCAACTTTCTGCAATTTTAGCATTTGCAGAATTTCCTGCAACTGGTCCACGCGGTCTCCCAGAGAAGCGGGAACCGCCATTTTGATTCGCACCATCAGTCTCTTTGAATGTTGAGGTAGCATTTAACCGTTGGGATGCCGACTGACATTCAATTTCCACAGGCTCTCCACACATCACTACAATGTCCTCCTCAGTATCCTCGGGGGTATTGCCCCTAGACCCCAGACAGGACAGAAACGGCGCAGCCACAGCTTTAGCACCACTCCATAGCAGGCTCACAAAAGTCGCTTCTGTAGCTTGCTCTTCACCCGCACACACGCCATGTGCGCTCTCTCCTTCGGCCTCCGTCCGCCATTTTGGACCTTCCGCACCGCGCGGATCCTCCATTCTTGCGGCCGCCATTGGATTACAGTGTTCGTTCTGATCGTACATGGAGCTCCTCTCTGCGGGGCAGCTGCCATACCGATACAACAAACATGCCTTGTGCACCACCTTGTGTACCTAACGTAGATTTGACTCGTGTTTGCACTACCTCAGGCTAGGCTCACTCTTTCTGTGTCTGCTGTATCTCCTTCCTCCCAGTCTGTGCTCCCTTCGGTAAGTGATCTGGAATGGAGACTAGAGTACTCTTCCATGCAGTACTTGGGCGTCTACCTACTGTTGGCTAGCCTAGTGCAGATCCTCTCCAGAATTCCTGACCACGTTAACAGGCTATCCCTTCAGGTATCCTACCCCTAGCGCTACCTCAAGGTGACTAGGACAGCTATAGCCCCCGGCTCCAGACTCACTAACCCCTTAGGTCCGTCTAGGGCGTGCTTTGCGAGGTTTTTCGTTCTCCTGACTACCCCTAGATTTTCCCTTTCCAGCACAGAGTGGCAGCAGACACTCTCCCTGTTTCCTATTGTGCCTAGCAAAAGCCTGTCCTGTTGACAGGCATCTCAGCAGCGCCTCCAATTGTAACGGGTTTTCCCCCCCCCAATCTCACATTGGCCCGGGTAATCTAACCAATCCCCATTACGTGATCGTGTATGGTGGTGCACCTGCAAGTAACAGGACTCCTGAGTCTCCCGCTTGATGGTATTAGGGGATGTCATCAGGACAGGTAGCTGAGGTAGTGTGTGCGAGTCCTACCTATATCCAGTGCAGCGCCTCCACCTCATCAGGATCTGTGCTTCCGCAGGGAGATGGTCCTGGTGAGGAACTCCTTCTTGGTGGTGCCATCCACTGCTGAGTAACTTCACACTCACACAGTGGAGGTATATTCAAACAGGGCATCTTTATTGCTGGTTGGTATGGGCAAACTGCCCCTCACAGATAACAGCTCAGCCACTCATCTCCTTGCAGCACTCCATTAGGAAGGTCCCTTACCCTAATAGATCTGCTTTCCACCTCTACTCTTAAAGAGATTCCCCAGCTTCTCTGGCTGCTGTAAGCTCCTCTCTTGAGCTGCTTTGTCTCTCTCAGCTCCTCTAACTCTGCTGCGTATGCTCACTGACTCACAGCTAGCAGGAGACACTGCAACAATGTTGCAGACCTTCACGTGCCTCTCAGAGAACTGAGCAGCTCAACAACAGGAAACTGAACTTCTAACTTTAGGCAGTGCTGTGTCTTATATCACCCCCCCGGAGAACCAACATGCTCTGTATCACTAAGTGGGAACACACTGCATGTTGTCACTTCCTTTGGGGACATATGACACCTCACCAGGGTGTGAGGGCAAACCTCATGATGGATGCTGGCAATCCTGCATACTTACCAGGTTTACTGCCAACATGAGAAAGAGATATGTACACCAATCCCATACCTGGCTACACTAGTATAGAACTCTGAGCCCATCTTTCGCCTTTTCAATCTTCTCTCTAACTCCCTACAGTTGCTGCACTCCCATTTGTTCAGGCGATCTCCCCTCTTGATTGGCTCACAGCGCACCATGTGACAGCGTCGCCGCAGGGAACACAATCTTCTTGTATCCCCTGCTGGCTGACGCACCACAGAGCCTTGTGAGCCTAAACAGAAGGAGACACCGGGGCCTACAGCAACAGAGGTTAGTGACTGGTGTGCGGCGTGCACGCACCACCATCACAACCGGAGACCTGGTCTAATACAGCAATAACTATTATATGTCATTACTCGGTTGAAAGATATTGTTCTTTTTTTCTATATACACATGAGGATCAAATCAGATGATACAATAATCCCTCGTTAACAATCTGTGGAGGACTTTTTGCATGTCCAGACATCCAACATCTAGGATAATTTTGGGCCAAGGAGAAATATAAATATCCAAGTGTCACACAGAGTAGTTGCACACTGACCCACTGGCACTCAGCACACAACAGACTTACAAATGCTGACACAATGTACATAGCAAAATATCACACACTGATACAAACTCCTCCCCTCTTCCTGACATCATGAAGAGCAAGGGTGGGCAGAGTGCTGCAGGTCTCCACCTAACTCCCGCCCCAAGCCTCTGCCGCCCATTTTCTACTCTATCTCCCTTCCTCCTCACTAACCGGCACTGCATTAAGACACCTGCCAGTCAGCGCTGCAGCTGGTCACAGCGCCTCTTCCTGCTTCAATATCGTGGTAGTGAAGCAGGATCAGGTGCGCTGTGACTGGCTGCAGCACTGTCTGACATCTGACAGTTAAGTCATCGCCGCAACACAGGCACCAGGAGCGATTTCCAAACCCTCTATCATGCTGTGGCTGGGGTAGCTGCCCTACTCACCCCTCTCCTTTCCCCCCCAGTGCCGCATCTGCTAATATATATTTCATTTAACGTGTTATGTAGCATACTTCGGGATTTCTGGCACTTGTTTTTTTATTTCACTTTTATGTATGTGTTATTGTGTTATGTATGTGTGTGTATATATATATATATATATAGATGACCTAATATATTTATCACTATTTTTATTACTCAGGTATGCAGGCATTGTGCATTTTATCAGAAAGGGCTAAACAGTAATGACTTGGGGGCTTATTCTATATCAACCAAAGCAGTCAATCGGACTGATTCGGCCCAAATTCGCTGATGTACAGTAAAATAAGCCCCTTAATGTTTTATTTCATGATGTGTATGTGTCAACATGCTCAGTTAATATAAAAGGTAAAACAAATGCAGATTATGCTTTTGCTTCATACAGTAGAATGAATTTCAGGTTCCAGAAGGAAAGAGTAACTGAGCCGACATACCACGTTTAAAGCCCAGGCAATGGAGACACAATCAAAAATACAACTCATTCAAAAAGAAAAAGATTGACTTTTTAACGGTCAATTCTTCAATTTAGGAGCCAAAACAATTTTCAATTGTAAAGCATACATCTCTATTCAGACCCACAGTGATTACAGTAATACATTACATATTTTTTTTTGCTTTATTTTTATTACCACTGTATGGGGGAACGGGATTTATTTTCCTAGTGTGTTCTTTTATACATTAGTTAAAGATTTTAATAGAAGACAGACAATGGGACATTTTAACACAGAATACTACTGCAAATACATTATGTATTAATATACTATTAATTCAATCTTAATTCCTTCCCGCTGTTCGATCTTCTTATTTCATAGATACAAATAAACAATTTATACTTAATATGTATAATAATAATATAGTATATAGACAATCTTAGAACTCTATTACTGTATGTATAAATGTAGATAGAGTCATGGGGAAGACTTATTAAGGTAGCTGTAGGGTATCATCTTCTCAAGTATTTTCTTTGCATTTTTATTCTGCAGACATTGTAATACTAAATAAATATGACAATATTTTTTCTGTAGTTCAAAACTTGAGCAAATCTGATTAACCCTTCATATATTTCCTAATTTTTAGACAGTAACACGATCAGAGTGATGATAAAGCAGGTAGTGGGAGGAAATATGTTAGCACTAATCAGACTGGCAAGTGTATATGTTTTGGTGAAATTATGAATATGATAAAAACATGTTATCTGCATAAAAAATGTAATGGAAATATTGACAAAAAGGGGAAGTAGGCAAAATAATCTTTTTTTTTTGTTTTTTACCTTATGGTTGTTCTGCGTTTTCTTTTACGGTCATTTCCACCAACTTTTTCATTGTATAAGGCTGTTTAGAAGCAACACATTTTATACTACATTTAGAGATAATATTAAACATAATGATAATTATGAAACACACACACAGATACCCAGAAAGCTCTCAGAAACCCCCCAAAATTACCACAAAATATATATCTATATAAGTGTCAAAAGGAGTGCTACTGGGCGTGGCTACTTGTATAAAACAAGAAACAAAGAAGTCCAGAGAAACATCCAATGTGACAAAAATACACAGTGAAATAGCTATATATCTCTTGAAAAAGGGTAATTTAGTTAACCCTTTGGCCAAAGCGCATAAGCCTGCAAGCCACTTTCAAGGCATGACCAGTTCGCAGGTCCTAACAACTAACTGATTAAAATCCTTAAATTAGGTATTTCACTGTGTATTTTTGTCACATTGGATGTTGCTCTGGACTTCTTTGTTTCTTGTTTTATATAATTATAAAACACAACAGATCTTTGCTTTGTACCAATTTAAAAGTATGTTCACTGAAAATTGTAAGAAATGTAAGATACAGATTATAAGATTTTTGATACCCTATAGTCCAGGGGTTCTCAACTCCAGTCCCCAAGCGCTCCCACCCCCTCCCCACCCCCAAATGTCAGGTTTTCAGAATTTCCCAGCTTCAGCACAGGTAGCTCAGTCAAAGACCGAACCTCTGATTGAGCCACCTGTGCTGAAGCAGGGACTTATTGAGCCACCTGTGCTGAAGCAGGGATATCCTGAAAACCTGACCTGTTTGAGGGGAGGGAGGTTTGAGGACTAGTTGAGCACCTCTGCACTAATCCATACTTTGATCCGTAATTGCTTTACTGACAAGGTGCCAGTAAATAAGTAAATAAATACTATTTTTGTTCAATGTTAAAAAACACCACTGTAAAACTAAAATAGCTTTGGCATTAGGGTACAAGACAATGAGACATACAACCCTAACCATAACCCACAAAGTAACAATATAAAGTTAGTGACCTGCTTTTCGAATGTCCCATCTAATTTTAAAGTCACTATTTACTCTTCTGTTATAAATATCCTTTGTTTTACACTTCACTTCCCTATTTAATTTAATATTTTATGTAGCATCTATGTTTGAGCTTCTTTAAAAGATGCAATACTTCTGCTCTTTAAAGGAGCTAAAATTAGAGATGTTCTAAATGTAAGCACTCAACCATTGAACAGATTGAGATCCTGAAGATGTACAGTACCCTGCAAGTCATAAGGCCTAGTGTGTGTTCTAGGAGAAGTTCATGTTCAGTGCTTCAGCAGTGAACACGATCGGAATGGAAGTGCAGTGTCTGATCGTGACCTGGGGGACCTGACTGCAATCACGACCTGCAAAGTTCAGGATTTTGATCTTGTCTCTTTTTGTCAACATATGAAGGTCTTCGCTCTTGTGCCCCGTGTGTCAATCTGTGATTTCAGAAGTGGCAATAGGAGGTAGGGAGGTGTTACACGAGGAACAGATTTTAATAATATAATAACATAGATGACATTTTATACTCATTGTATTCACGTAAAACATGTCCACCAAATCTGTAGTGAGGTAAACGTTTCAGGCTAACAATTTGCTTCACATGTTGGAAATTTACTTACATTTGACCAAAATGCAAGCAGAAAATGGAGCAATGGGTCAAAACAGATGTATCTTTGTTTTTCCTTTTCATTGATACATCCTATCCTAAATGTAACAAATCAAAAACAATTCATGAATCAAAATGTATAAAATAATACCTCCAACTTGTTCAGCTTCATCCAGCCATTTTGATAGTATGGATTTTAGCTTACATGCATTTTTAAAGCTCAGTTGTAGATTTTCAAAACGACAAATAGTTGTTTGGCTAAATTCTGAACCATGTACTGCGGCAAGAGCTTCTCCAACATTGGTCTGAGTGTAGCCTGTTTAAAAAGCAATTAAACTTTAAGTATGTGATAAATTACTTTTTGTAGCAGCAGAAAGAGTCAAGGTTTTTCGTTATGTCCTTCACATACTGTTTCTCTTTTTATTAATATGGTGCAGAACCGGTGTTAACAAAATTCACCAGATATACCAAAGAGTTCTATAGGGTTTCTTTTCTTGGGTAAATATGGTGTTTTTGTGCCAGTATTTCTCCAAATTTGTAACCAAGAGACTTTGAAGTTACTGTAATTGTGTGACTTCGCAGTGTGGAGCTGGACAGACCAGGTGTTTTAGAGGCGTCTCTACCCAGACAAATTGTTTAGCAGTCTCCATAATCTGTTTTTGTAATGCCAGACTTCCAGTGCAGTAAATATTAAGGCAACGACGGGGTTAAGGCACAGTAACTGTTTTATTGGGGGCAGATGGGGTGAGTGAAGGGAGTACTTGGCCCAGGGTGGGTGGTTAGGCCTACTGGGAAGGTTGCGGGAGGAGTTAACCCCTTAATTACCATAGCGGTAGTAAGGTTATGGTAATGAAGGGGTTAACTTCCCCTCACTCCACCCACCAGGTAGGCCTAACCACCCACCTTGGGCCAAGTACCCCCTTCACCCAATCCCTCTACCCCCAATAAACATTAAAATACTCAATACCTACCAATACACAATCCACCTACCCCCTATACCAACAACCCCCCACCCCCTTAACAAATACAGTACAATAATGGGCAAAATTACTATTATCCAGATATGGATAATAGTGCATTTGCCCATTTAAAATAAAACTAACCAACATAAAGTAAAGAAAACTTGCACTTTCCCCTGCCAGGGTGAAGGTCGTCCTCATCCTCATCACCGTCCATGTCCTCCATTGGTAGCAACAGTTCAATGAAAAATACATTCTAATGGCCCCTAACCCCTTAATCACCTTAGCGGTTATTAACTGCGATAGTAACCCACCCTCCGCCGCTAACCACCCGGGGGCCTAACCACCCTACCCGGGGCAACTACCCTCACCCTCCACTCTCACTACTCATTGATTGGCACAATGTTAAAGCATGACCATATAATATGGGCATGCATTGCCACTATAGCAATAAATGGGCAAGCTAAACAAAAACAAGCACAAATTAAAACACATTACATTAAAAAAAACACAATGCAAATGCCAAGAAAACAATTGATTGGAACAGTGGTATACATCATGCCCATGATTTACACTATTACAGTAAATGGTCAAACTAAAAAATAAAGCACCAAAAATACTACATTAAATCAAAACAATAACCAAAATATAAGCACCAAAAATAAACAACAATAAAAAAGTAAACCAAAAAAATAACAGAAATAAATAAAAGAAAATACCAGAAATAAATAAATGGTGTTTTTTTTAAATTTATTTCTGGTATTTTTTTGGTGTTTACTTTTTTATTGTTGTTTATTTTGGTGTGTTTCTTTTGGTGATTGTTTTGCTTTAATGTAGTATTTATGGTGCTTGTTTATTTTTTAGCTTAACCATTGACTGTCACAATGGTACATCATGCTCATATTATATGGGCATGATATACCACTGTGCCAATCAATGGGTAGCGGGGGAGGGTGGGTTAACCTCTTAATTACTATAGCGTTTACTAACTGCTAAGGTGATTAAGGGGTTAGATTTGTTTTTTTATATTGTACTGTTGCTGCCAATGAAGGCCATGGACGGTGATGAGAATGAGGACGGCCTTCAGGCTGGCAGGGGTAAGTGCAAGTTTTATTTACTTTATGCTGGCTAGTTTTGTTTTAAATGGTCAAATGCACTATTATCCATATCTGGATAATAGTCATTTTTTTCCCATTACTGTACTGTATGTGTTGGTGTTGGGTGGGGGGATTGCATTTATTTTAATGCATTTCATTGTATTTTCTTTTTTTTTTTTGAATGGGTAAAAGTGCTATTAGCCATTTTTGGTTAATAGCGGTTTTACCCATTCCTATTGTTGGTATAGGGGGTGGGTGAAGGTGATAGTTGCCATGGATGGGTGTTTAGGCCTTGCAGGAGGGAAGCACAATGTGTTAACACCTTCATTACTTTAGCAGCTGTAAGCGCTAAGGTAATGAAGGGTTAACTTCTTCTGCCACCCTCCCACAAGGCCTAAACACCCACCTTGGAGCAACTGCAAACTTCACCCACCACCTGTACTAGCAACTATGCAGGGCCTGCTTTTTAACCCTTTCATTAAGTTTATGAAACTGGCAGCAATTTTTTTTTCAGCACAACATTGATGCCAGAGGAGACCCGTGGAGATCCTCGGACATGAACAACCCAGAGGCCCTTAGACACACGTGGTGACCACCCAGAGGCCTCCGGACACCCGTGGGGACCACCCGGAGGCCCCGCCGGCCTCTATCAATCCTGTGCAGAATTATTTTTTTAAATGCTTTGATGCATCTTGCAATATCTTTAGCACCAGCCTTTAGCTGGCGAAAAATATTGCAATATTCTAAAGTTTGATACGCTTATCACTGTTTAGTGAATAGCAGTTACTGGCACACAAAAAAAGTGATTTTGGCTGTTTTGACTTGTCGGACAACGTTATACCTTCCATTATAGTGGGATACTGCACTGTTATCACTGTTTAGTGAATAGCAAATCAGACAGTATCGCGCAATAAGGGCATTTATCGACCATTAAACCACTTATCACTGTTTTGTGAATAGGCCCCTATATATTGTTTGCTGCATCACACAATTAAACATAACATTTGTTTAGTTTCCACTTAAACTTTACTGTACCGGGGGTTGACGCCGACGGATCCTCGGCATTTCTGCATCATGTGATAGTTCCTTTAGAGATGACAAGATAGACCTGGTGCCAGATGCTAGAAATGAATGTGGATGGATCTCCACTTCTGTTTGATCAGGCTGGTCACTCACTCAGAGTGGTCAGTCCTGATCTGCCTCAAAAAACCAAGCAAGTGCCCATAATGTACCTGATATGTACCTGATCTGTAAAGGTTTATACGACATACAGTATACTTTTGCAATGCAAAGTTCTTACATTATAAAAAAAGAGTTCAATGTAGGAATTAACCTCTATAGTTTAGAAACTCATACCTAGCTTAATTCTTCTCACTTTAAACTCATTTGCAAACTTTTCCAGCTCTCTGATTTCTGGAGAATCCATGTCAATTGGCTCTTCAATTGGCTTATTTTTTCTCCGAAATTCCTGCTTGAAGTCTGTAACAGTGACATCCTCTCCAAGGAGGGATTGGTGCACTGGGGCGAAGCCATGACCCAGCGTGCAAGAACTGGCACTCATAAGGCAAGGTGGCAGGTTACCTGTATGGACTCCTAAATGAAACATAAAACAAGTGTTTTATTATCTCATACTACAGTATATATACAGTGTTTATATATATATATATATATATATATATATATATATATATATATATATATATACACACAGTGTTCGACAAACCTATACATTTGCATGCCCCGGGCGAGTGGATTTAACATCGGGGCGAGCTCCTATTGGGCCAAGCAGCACACGTGTGGTACTAGGTGGCGAGTAGATTTCTTTGTTCGGCGAGTAGATTTTTTGGTGATTTGTCGACCACTGCATATACATATACATATACAGAAAAGATAAAAAGTCTGTGATCCACTTAGGATTTTCACATATTTCAAACCTAAAATGTTATTAGATCTTCATCTGTCCTAATAATACAGCTGCGACCGCCTATATCCTAAGGTGGCCATAGCCGAGCCGCTCTGATAACCGCGGCCAGATGCGGTCTGTTTTCTTTTTTTCCGGAGCGGTTTTCGATATGTTAGCGCTTGGATTTTTAGCGCTGTCTGCAATACTGCAATATCATCTAAAAACTCAGGTGGGCGTTCGCGAGCTGTTGTCTTAAAAGTCTAATAGCAATTCAACCTAAAGTATAGACGTACATTTTCTGCAAGTCTGTGTGCGTGCGCAGTAATTGTAAATTTGAAGATTTATACAATATTACAAAAATATAACGTCGCGTCTTCTTCGAATATAAAATTATCACATTTTTACAGTATATGTATTATTTTGTAATCAATACTTTTACTTCTTTTCATACTGCTTATTTTATGCGCATTCGTATACTGTACAGTATGTCTCATTTGAACATTGTTGAAACACATAGGCGTGTTACAGTATCACATTTTGGCGCATTAAACATTATGATGACGTTTTGAAAATATTTATTTGAACTGATAATCCATCATACAGCGCTCTCCCCCTCGCCCCCGCACACACACAAGGCTCAAGGATTTCAACTTCTTATCTATACCTCTCCCACACCATTCATTTGTAATGGATGGCTTTCTGGCTTGAATCTTCCCGAACATGGCATTACATTCCAGCGCATGCGTGTATGACTTCCCATTCATTTAGAAGTTAGTTTAAGTTTTAAAAAATATATATTTTTTTTTTTTCGGTTATCGACATGGGCTTGCATAACAATTTCTAGATATTATGAGAATCAATCACTACTGTTGCTTTTTAATTCTACACTAGTCATGTACATTCTTTATGAGGTGGGTGGTATAGTACTGTGATTTTTATTTGGGTATGTGGGGATCAAAACATTATGATGACCTGTTGAAAATATTTATTTGAACAAAAGGTAATCCATCATACAGCTTTCCCCCCCACTCCCCCCCGCACACATAAGGCTCAAGGATTTCAACTTCTTATCCACACCTCTCACAAACCATTCATTTTCAAATGGTTGGCTTTGTGGCTGTAATCTTCCCGAGCGAGCCTGGTCTCACATTTCTGCACCTGCGTGTAATTCTCTTTGGGTGGGACCTTGTTGATTATTAATGTGCATGCGTGTATAACTTCCCATTCAATTAGAAGTTCAAGTCTGAAAAAAAGTTTTTTGTTTTTTTTTGTTATTTTTTTTTCCATTTCTCGACATTAAACACACTGCATTTAGTTTTTAATATGAAATGCCTAAATTGATACAGTATTGTAACTTCTTCAGTACCAAGGTCAATTCATAATAGACCACTGTGGTATTTTTTAAACACCTGCAAGTCGACACATTACTGAAGCACATGTACAGTACTGTAGTGTACATATAAAGAGTTCATTACAATTCATGAATATCTGCCACCAGGCGGATACGCGAAGAATTGCACCCAATTAAATCCGAACCATTATCATTAAACAGATCAAGCGCGGGTGACGGCCGGCATGAATATGGCATGAATGTGGCATGAACGCGGTGAAGCACGTGGCATTCTGAAAAAGTCACCGGAAAATAACCGAGAAGTGTTAAAATAAAAGCGGCCGCGGCTGTAGATAAAGATTACCTGGTCAAACAAATTGCACAAAACATGATCATTTTCAAGATTTATTTATCCACAAATGATTAAACATTCAATATTCATGTGTGAAAAAAGTATGTGGACCTTTAGATTCAGTACCTCTTAAGCAGCTATTATTTCAACTGTTTCCTGTAACTGCTGATCAGTCTCTCATATCGATTTTGAGAAATTCTGCCCCATTTCTAACAGAACTGTTTCAACTCAGTGACATTTGAGGATTTCCTTGCATGGACACCTGACTTCAGGTCCTGCCACCATATTTCGATGATGTTTATGTCTGGACTTTGACAAGGCCATTCTCAAATATGGAATTTCTTCTTCTGGAGCCATTATTTTGTGGATCTGTTTGTATGTTTAGGATCGTTGTCTAGCTTCATGACCCATTTTCGCTTCAGCTCATGGATGGATGGCCTGACATTCTCCCCTAGAATCTTCTGATACAATGCAGAATTCATAATTGTGCCAATGATAAAAAGACATCCAGGTCCTGAGACAGCAAAGCAGTTCCAAACCATCATACTCCCACCAGCATGTTTGATGTTTATGATGAGGTTCTTCTGTTTGAAGGCAGTTTTTGTTTACGTCAAACATCACGTTTCGCATTAATTCCGAAAATTTCTACCTTTGACTTGTCTGTTCAGAGAACATTTTTCCAGAAGTCTTGTGGATCACCTATGTGCTCTTTGGCGAACTTCAGACAGGCAGCAATGTTCTTTTTATAGAGCAGTGGTTTCCTTCTGGCTATCCTTCCATGAACACCATTCTTGTTCAGTCTTTCTATGATAATTGAGTCATGAACACTCACATTAGCCAAGGCAAGATTGCCTGCAGATCCTTGGATGTTGCTCTTGGTTTTTTTGTTACTTCCTTAATGATTTACTGGTTTATTATTGGAAACATTTTGGTAGGATGATGGCTCCTGGGTAAAGTGACTTTGGTCTTGAAATATCTCTCTTTGTCTGATAGTGGATTGGTGGAGCCCCAAATCCTTAGAAATTGTTTTCTAAACCTTTCTAGACGGATGAGCATCAAAAACTGCTTTTCTGAGGTCCTCAGAGATTTCTTTTTATTGTGGCATGATTTGTTTCCACACACTTGAATGGTGAAGACCAAACTCACAATGTTTCTGATCTTTATATAGAGTGGGGTCTCCCAAACTCACAGCTGAAGATCTACCTAATTATTTACACACGCAAATGTAATTATCCCTTTTAATTTAGCTGATAAAAGCAGGGTTTCACCTCTTTTTTCACATACCTAAAATCTTAATTACTCATTATTTGTCTAATTCATATATCATTTTGTTTCAAAATACTGTACATGGAATTAGTTCATATGAATCCTACTGAATATTTAAGAAAAAAATCGTTTCGATTCAAGGAGGATATCAATTATGGAATTTCTGTAATTATCATTGAGGTTCACAAACGTTTTCTCGCCACTGTATATATTGTGACACCTCAGCCACTCTGCAGGGTTTTTTCTCCCTGATGAAAGGCAGGACATGTATGGTTCGCTTAGCAGGTTTACTATAAACAGGGCAAAAACAAAATACCTAACTGTTCTCTGGAGAAATAACTAACACTTTGGTGGCAACTGTCTACAAGCTGGAGAGCTCAGCTCTTTCCCAGCCAGAGCCTTGTACCTGTATAGTCGCAGCAACACCTGTAGACTTTCTCTGTGTCAGTGTGACTCTTGTCCAGTTAACAGCAGGGGTAGGGACTGCCTGAACTGCTTTTAAAGCAGCAGCCCATTACTTAATCCTCAGGTTAGAAAAGGGGTATAAGCCTATGAAGCTGCTGGGTCCAAAATACCTCCCTTCAAGCACTTCCCCTTTGGCTACATCACAAAATGTAGAACTATAATTTAAACCCTGTGAGCCATGTTTACTAGACTGTACTACTGTATAAGACATCTCCCGTTGCATGAAGACACCTTACAGTGTTATTCTGTATTTTCTATGTAGTACTGGAAGGTATACAGTCCCTCCAAATAATTTAACCTATTCTCCACATGGAGTGATACTTTGTAACACACCAGAGATAGCTGGAAAATCTGCAAATGTATTTATTTAAAATATATTACAATGATTTAAATATTAGAGAAAAACAAGAACACAGCGTACACCTCATAGTGTAGTATTAAAATTTACTTGACAAGAAAAAGAGAAAACGCACTTACAAAAAATCAGTGCAATGTGAGCACTGAATATGAACACTCCAGCAGCTTGGTAGTCAGGAATCACTGCCCGGTCGTTCCTCCCTGTTCAGACGCGTCCGTCAGTTCCTGTGGATTGGGACTAGTTCTTCACAGTCCAGGGGACTTCTGCATCATGTGGGACTCGCGTCACCGCGTCATAACGTTGTGATGTCACTGCTGCAATAGCACCCAGTACCACAACAACACAGGGAGGGGCTAGGAGGATGATGGTGTTCTGAAAGACTGCCCAGCCTTTCTCATGAGTCCTCCTTCATTCTCCTTCACAAGCAGCTCCACCCTCTAGATTACCACTGTCTGCTACAGCCAACCAAAACCACCCTACGCGTTTCAAGGCATGTGCCTCTTCATCAGGGGTGTGGCTTTGGTTTGTGAGAATGACCTATATATACCCCTGCCTCATTTGCATATATTAAGGTGAAATACACAGAAATTGATACACGTAGTATCAAGAGTATAAATAGTATAAAAGGTATAATACACTTCATTTAAATTTGATATCCCTATGCATATGAGGCTGGAGCAATATATTTAAAATGTAAGTGTATACCAGCATATGCATATTTCCCAGGTATCTCAGGTGTGTTCCCAGAATCTCCCTACGTTGGAATATATATTAATATATTTGTAAGTACAGTATGTAAGTCAAAGAGCCCTGTCCTAAATTGGTCTCCCAATAGTTCTCTCTCTCTCCACCTCTCTCTATCACTCTCTCCCTCTCTCCCCCAAAAGCCCCATTTCAGTGACTGGCTGGGAGTAATGCAAAACATAAAGAATGTTGTTTGAAGATAAAACAGTTTTATTATGAAATAACATAATGTTAACCTTATACTAATTAGCTTAATTGCCGTTATTACTTTAGCATATAATTACCTTAGTGAATAAGACATTAACTCAGTGACAATAATGGCCTTTCCTGTTTTAGGTAACACCACACTATTTTCCCTGATTTAACAGAGCTAATGAATCTAGGTCTATGTATTTTCTATGTTATAATTTATGACTGTTGTTATTGTGTGAGAGACCCTCTTCTCTTGTCAAAAAGAATTCTGGAGATTTCCGGTTATGGCGCCGATAGGGAGAGACACATAGGGAAGATCTCTGATTAGTCCTGGAGGGAAAGATCCAAAAAATCAGTCCAAATAAGCTGGAAATGTAATATGGGGGCGTGCACGCAGCGTCAGGGGGAATGGAAGATCTTTGAGTCAGCTCCATGAACTCCGCGGACTAATTGTCCCTCTAAACCACCGCAAAACTGGCAAAAATAACTTCCCCTGCCGGTGGAGCCTCCAAGGATGCCTCTGTCCCGCAAAGACAGCAAGTCTGCGACCCCCTCCTGGTACCTGCAAAAGGCTCCCTCTCCGGTTCCTTGTGCATGCACGTCCAGTGCACGCACGCCCACAGGCACAGAAAGAACCGCAACAACAAGAGGGAAACTTTACAGACAAAGAAGACGAACAAGAAACAAGAAAATACCCAAATCACCCAAAAAGTCTTAAAATATTTATTTAAAGAGATGGAAGGGGTGTTTCAAGTGGCTCTGGACAAGGCTGTGGCTGAATTTAAAGCAGGTTTGACTTATTTGACAGAACAATTCAGCTGGAAAACAAACTTGAAGAATCCGTGCAGAGCCAGGGCTCAATGGAGGAAGAATTGTTTCGACTTAACGATGAGATCAGGAACCTGAATGATACCATGGATGAAAGGGAAAGGATGCACAATCTTAGAATCAGAAAAATCCGAAATCGCCACAAAACGGTTGAACCGGGTGAGTTACAACCCTATCTGACGAACTTGCTTACCCAGATAGACTCATCGCTTCTATCAAGTGATCTACATATGGATAGAGCACACCGAGCCTTGGGTCCAAAATTTGCGGATACGCGGAGATGCAGGGATGTCATAGTTAAACTGCACTTTTATACCACCAAAGAGAAATGAACGAGAGGCTGTAGGAACCAAGAATTGTGCATTTTGAAGGTTCCAAGATCCAGATCTTCCAAGACCTTTCTAGATCTACAATTTCTAGAAAGAGAGGCCTCCGCCCAGTTGCAGCGGTTCTTAGGGATAACAAGATCTGCTACAGATGAGGCTTCCCATTTCCTATTGTCATCAATAAAGATGGGAACAATTCTCTTTAAGATTCCCAGAACAGGCGGAGATTTTTCTAGGAGCCATGAGTGTACACGGCCAGCAGTCGGCGACGCAGCAACCTTCCCTGAAGCACAAGAGTCCACCGGAAGCTACTCGACGGAGTGAAAGCGACGCCCATTCAAAAGTATCATAATTTGATTGGGATAAGGGTTTTCTGTTTTTCTTTGACTGACCTGGATCGACCAGTGGAGAAGTTTGGCGGCACAGAATATATGATCCGTAGCAAACTTTTCTCCCCGGCAAGGTTTGACATTCTTGAGGCCCTTGCTCTGGGCCCCGTTAGACCTAGGGAGAGACTAAGAAATTTGAGAAACAGACTATTTCCTTTCAGCCTCAATGTTTCCATTGATAATATTTTCTGTGATTTGAAATGTCTTTATTTTAGGTTTTAGGCAATACTCCCAGTTATCCCCCCCCCCCCCCACTTTTTGTTGCGGTTATTATGAAAGGTGTTGAGTTTAGAGGTTAAGAGGTTTGGAGGTAATGGTAAGCAGGAGTTCTCGGCGGAGTTCGGGGTGCTCCGGAACCCTCGGCGCTTGTGCCCCCTCCCCCCCCCCCCCATTTGAGCATTTTTTAGCCCTTTATTTTGGTCCACATAAGTACCATCAGTTAACAAGTTTTAGGATGGATACCAGATCCATCCCCCCATATACTTTTTGTTGTTGTTTTATGTGTCTGTTACCCTAATCTTTTTCCCCTCCTCAAGGTGTTCCCTCCCCAGTACCACCACAGATTTTCGCGGAATATACCTTTTCCCTTTTCTGAAGCGGGTCGTAGTAAGTTCTCAAAGCCAGATAACAACGTCAGTGCACCACACTCTATTTTTTTATCTCACGAAATCTGCAGAGTGAGCTTTGATTTGCAAATTATGACTGCCCAACTCCCCATTAAAGTAGTCTCTTTAAATGTAAGGGGACGAAACTCAAATATATGTGTCTGTGGGTGTCTCTGTGTGTGTGTGTGTCTCTCTGTGTGTGTGTGTCTCTGTGTGTATGTGTCTGTGTGTGTGTCTCTGTCTCTGTATGTTACCCTATACTGCTGCTGTGGTCCTCTGCGCCTTGCGTGCTGGAGGCCTCTGCACACCATGCAAACCATGCACGCCATGCACAGGAGACCTCTGCGCATGCACGCCGGAGGCCTGTGCACATGCACTCCATGCGCGCCGAGTGTGGGAGGCCTCTTCTGCCAGTAGTGACGTCACTTCCGGGAGTGCACTTCCGTCACCAACAAGGCAATTTACTCCAAGGGAAATTTTCATATGGTAGGTGCCAGCATAGAAGTTTCACGTCAAAAACGCAGAATTGTACGGAAAAGCTGTGCATACCTACAGAATTGGGAGTCATGAATTTACCCAATCTGCCAAACTATAATCGCGCATGCCTCCTCCAATATGTAGGAGACTGGATTTTGGGGAAAAACTATTATTCATCAATTGTCTTAGAGAAACAATTGGTAATACCATAATCTCTGAAAGGGATCTTGCATATGAAATGGAAGAATATACCATCACACATAAAATACACAGTGATAATAAGGGACACCATAATAGCCTGGAGAGAAACAAGGGAAAAAATGTGGTTTAACATATGATACATCAATATATCTGCCCTTACAGGACCCCTCAGCATTATACCAGCAAAAGAGCACAATTTTTTTTAATATCTGGGAGACAAAAGGAATATAATTTCTAGACCACTTAATAGACAGGGGAGTGTAGACTGCACTCGCTCCTGATCTCTAAGAGGCAAATACTTGCAGCGTGATACGGTTGATGTGCATGTGTATCTGGACCTCTGTTTGCTCAATCAAACATCGCTGCATTGGTGGCTTCATTCACAGGACCCTGCAGTAACCCTATGATGATCAAGGGAGCCTGGTAACAGTATCACTGGTACTTTTCATATATTCAGCAAATGTTTTATACCCTTATGTGTTTTTATATATTTTCTATATTTCTTTTTTACAAAAAATATATCTTGTTATGAGAATCTTGTGCTTGTTTTTTTCCTATCCTCACTTTCTGATGTGCAGAGCCATCTTTTTGACCAGCTGCATATTCTCACATCTTGGAATTTAGTTCCAATTCCAACATTTGTTGGTCCTAACTTCACTACTTACATCTCATGGGCTCTGTACCAATTAACACTTGGAACATTACCACATTTGGTTTAGAGTGCACCCCTTTGTCTCCTCATATCCGTGACTGTGCCTCTGCACAACACTCTAGCTCTGTGTACAGAGCCAACAACACTGGTAGAAAGCACCCCCCGAACCCGAACTGTATGAGAGTGCACTTCATGTATTCTAAGTCGAGCCTGTCAAGCCCTATTTCTACGTTGAGGGATAGCATAAGAGCTGGAGCTTTGATATTTTTTGCTTGGGCTCTGAGACCTAGTGTGCTTCGCGTATTATCTGTGGCCTATCTGCACTGTATGTAACCTACTTGGTTGGTGTGGGGATGTCCTACAGTGTGCAGGACTCTGTCTCTACTATTTGGTGAGTAGTAATCCCATGCGGTTTACGGTCTTCAGAAGGCCCAGAAGTAACATACAGCAGTGTTCGACAAATCAACCAAAAATCTACTCGCCCAACCAAAAAATCTACTCGCCACCTAGTCCCGCCCCCAACCCCGCCCCTAGTCCCGCCACCAACCCCGCCCATAGTCCCGCCCCCAACCCTAGTCCCGTCCCCAACCCGCTTTAAAATAAAATATATAAATAAAATATATTTAATAAATTCCTAGTCAGAACAACATTCGTTTTTGACATAAATGTATTTATTGTATTACATTATACTACAATTAGTCCTTGTTACATGTGTGTGTGTGTGTGTGTGTGTGTGTGTGTGTGTGTGTGTGTGTATATGTCGATCTAGAAATAAAAGCCAGGTGTGAATGACTAGTTTCCTGTACCCCTTAACCAGTGTCTGGACGTCCCCGCTTCACAATATCTAAAGCAGCAATCCCGCCTGGGATCTTACCTGATCTGCAGTCCCTCAATGTCCAGATACCCTCATTCCCGCAATGTTATACATTGGAGGCGAAGGTTTCCCTACCTGTCTTCTGGGTTAGGGGGGGTTCCGATGTCTTCCATGTAAAGCTTGAGTCATATCTGGAAGAAAGCAGTATAGGTTGTTTCGGTGTAGTATAGGGCAGTTAAGATATAAAGGGTAAATAAGAGATCCAGAAACAGAGTGTGAGACAGGCACAGAGAGAGGGTGAGAGAGGATGAGAGAGGGGGGTGAGAGAGAGAGGGGGGTGAGAGAGAGAGGGGGGTGAGAGAGAGAGGGGGTGAGAGAGAGAGGGGGGGGGGTGATAGAGAGAGGGGGGGGGGTGATAGAGAGAGGGGGGGTGAGAGAGAGAGAGGGTGTGAGAGTGAGAGAGGGTGTGAGAGAGAGAGGGTGTGAGAGAGAGAGGGTGAGAGAGAGAGGGTGTGAGAGAGAGTGTGTGAGAGAGAGGGGGTGTGAGAGAGAGAGAGGGTGTGAGAGAGAGGGGGTGAGAGAGAGAGAGGGGGTGAGAGAGAGAGGGGTGAGAGAGAGAGGGGGGTGTTAGAGAGAGGGGGTGTTAGAGAGAGGGGGTGAGAGAGAGAGAGGGGGTGAGAGAGAGAGGGGGGGTGAGAGAGAGAGGGGGGTGAGAGAGGGGGGTGAGAGAGGGGTGTGAGAGAGAGATAGAGGGGGGTGAGAGAGGGGGGTGAGAGAGAGAGAGATAGAGGGTGAGAGAGAGAGGGTGAGAGAGAGAGAGATAGAGGGTGAGAGAGAGAGGGTGAGAGAGAGAGAGTTAGGGGGGTGAGAGGGGGGGGGGGGTGAGAGAGAGGGGGCGAGAGAGAGGGGGCGGGCGATGGGGTGATTGGATTGGGTGACGGGGTGACTGGGTGGTGGGGTGACTGGGTGGTGGGGTGACGGGGTGATTGGGTGGGGTAGGGTGACACTTCTGGTATCCTACACACACCCCACTCCCATGCACACACACACACACACACACACACACACACACACACACACACACACACACACACACACACACACACACACACACACACACACACACACACACACACACACACACTCTCCCATGCATACAAACACACACACACACTCTCTCCCATGCATGCACACACACACACATACATCCATGCATGCATGCATACACACACACACACACACCTATGCACACACATACTCTCCCATACACACACACACTCCTATGCACACACATACTCTCCCATACACACACACACACACACACACACACACACACACACACACACACACACACACACGCACGCAATACATACACACACAAACTCCTATGCACACACATACTCTCCCATGCATACACACACGCACACGCACACGCACACGCATACATACACACACACACACTCCTATGCACACATATACTCTCCCATGCACACGCACACGCACACCCATGCATGCATGCATACACACACACACACGCACACTCCTATGCACACACATACTCTCCCATACACACACACACACACACACACACACACACACACACACACACACACACACACACACACACACACACACACACACACACACACACACACACACTACATACACACACACACTCCTATGCACACACATACTCTCCCATGCATACACACACGCACACGCATACACACACACACACACACACACACACACACACACACACACACACACACACACACACACACACACACACACACTACATACACACACACACTCCTATGCACACACATACTCTCCCATGCATACACACACGCACACGCACACGCATACATACACACACACACACTCCTATGCACACACATACTCTCCCATGCACACGCACACCCATGCATGCATGCATACACACACGCACACCCATGCATGCATGCATACACACACACACACACACACACACACACTCCTATGCACACACATACACACACACACACACACACACACACACACACACACACACACACACACACACACACACACACACACACACACACACACACACACACACACACACACACACACACACACACACACACACTTTCCCATGCATGCACAAACACACACACACACACACACTCTCCCATGCATGCACACACACACACACACACTCTCCCATGCACACACACACACACGACAGGGAAGAGGATAGGCCACGCAACCGAGCACCACCACCACTGCCCCGCTCGCTCGCCCACTCCCCCGCGACCATCTCCCGCCTTGCGCAGACAGCCACGGGACTGTGGGGAAGCGGAGACCAAGGAGGTAAGGGGGGAACACCCCTGCTACCATCTCCAGCCCCGCGTGGGGATCGAGGGAAGCAGGAAGTGGCACGGGAAGCCGGGGTAAGCGGGGAACACCCCCACTACCATCACCGCCCCTCGCGGGTATCGCGGGAAGCCGGGGTAAGCGGGGAACACCCCCACTACCATCACCAGCCCCGCGCGGGGATCGAGGTAAGCAGGAAGTGGCGCGGGAAGCCGGGGTAAGCAGGGAACACCTCCACTACCGTCAACCGCGGAGCGGGTATCGGGGGGAAGCGAGAAGTGGCGCGGGAAGCCGGCGAGAGAAGGGGGGAACACCCCCCACTACCGTCACCCGCGCGGGTATCGCGGGTATCGAGGGAAGCGGCGCGGGGAGAAGGGGGGGGGACACCTTGGCTTGCAAGGAAGGAGCAGAGGGGCTGCAGGATGGAGGATTGGAGAGTACTTACTCTCGTACTCTCCAACAAATCTCCGGCCAGAAAAAATGGCAGCTCGTTGGGGGCGGGCTCATATAGAACCTGGCTGCGCGCCCTCAAAGCCTGGGCACGCGCGCCAATCATCTGTCAGGTAGGGGGAGGTTTTTTTTTTTTCAGCCAGCGCGAGCAGGGAAAATTAAAAAAAACGAACACGTGTGCTGCTATTACTCGCCCGGAGGTTAAATCCACCCGCCCCGGTCGTGTAAATGTATAGGATTGTCGAACACTGACATACAGTATGTCGTGAGATTTGCTCTGCCTATGGGAACTGGGATGGAGGTTAAGATCTGGAAGTACAGCCTTCAAGAATCTATTGCATATAACAAACATGATAAGAGTATAATTTTGTATAGAAGGTTACCTCCTGCATTAGCGTGTGTCAGTACTGCAAGGCAGCTGGTGTTCAACCCTTACAATTCTGGAAAAAGAAATAGTCCCCATGGGGTTTGTGGCCTATATAAGGCCCGGAGTACTTTGTGTATGCCGTAAAATATGTTTAGCCTTTTAGGAGCCAAAAAAGGCGAGATTTAGACTGAATGAGAATCCTTATAACATCTATAGGGTATAGCATAAATATTATAACATAATAATATAACTTTATAGGAAAGGAACCTACCACATCAGAGGCTGTTGGTACTGCACCTCCCGGGAGCTAGCAAGCCAAATGTCTGTCTACCTTGAGAGTTCTAACAAAAGTCCTAAAAGACAGACCAATGATGCCGGGGCACACCGACGTGTTGAGTCCTCAACTCTTCCTCAGTGGGTCTCCTCTGTGGGCGACACCCCCCTGGATCTTCCATCTGATCCTTTCTTTGAGTTCGCACAGTGCCACTCCAGAAACAGGACCCTCTGTGGCTTTGGTCTCTGCAAGTATGGTGGTGGGACAATTCCTAGGCTCTCAAGGAATAGCACCGGCTCCTAGATCACCCTCAGAGCAAAGGTGCAGCCTTCAAGGCTCACCATGATCCTACAGGGAAACCCCCAGTGGTACTGGACCTCCTTTTCTCAGAGAACCTCTGCCACCGGTACCAGGGATCTCTGTTATTCAAGTGTCAGGTTCACTATGTCCTGGAACACCTGTATACAGGTGTTTAAAAAACAAAACAACATGGGTCCGTTGTTCCCTAGTCACCCGCAGCAAGGCCTCATTAGTCTTATAGTAATGTAATCTGAGCACCACATCACAGGCCCTGTCTCCTTGTTGCGGTTAAGGGTGGAGAGCTTTGTAGAAGTGATTTATGAGGAACTAGTCAGCTGGGAGATCAGGGAGACGTGAGTGGAACCACCTGAGCAGGTATGCCTGAGGATCCGCAATGTTTTCTGCGATATTTCTGAAGTGGAGGTTTTTCCTTCTTGCACTGTTGTTTGCGTCCACCTGTATGTCTGCCAGTTCTGTGATCAGGTCCTGGAGGGCCTGTATCTTGGTGTCAGCAGCTTGTTGGGAATTAGTTGCCTTGGCGGATCTCTCCTCCAAGTGGTTCGTGCGGTCACCATTCCTCCCTAAATTCTGCCAGGGACTCCTGTATATCGGCATGGAATAGAGTATTCAGCTTGCAGATGTCTTTAATTTCTTTTTTGTAGAGTGCTGTGACACCTGCTCCTTCTCTGAGTCTGACTCTGATTCGTCACGTGTTCTCTGGCCACCATCTTGGGAATGGCACAGAGGAGTTATTTTTCCTGAAGAATTGTTATACCCCCTTTTAGGTGGTCTTGCTGGGTTTAGTGGGGGCCATCGGGGTAGTCTCCTCGCCTTGGATCAAGTTTTTATGGATCGACAGATGGGCTCTAAAGTGTTACATTTTGACATCCAGTCCGCCTACATCAGGAGCCCGTGTCTCACACGGCCATTCTGCTCAGCACCGCATGTGCCCCCTCATCCCCCCAAAAAGGTTTAAATGTAATGTTAATTTAAATCATAACCAAAATTTGACACTGGTTAAAATATAAAATGAGGATAATACATCAAGATTGACATTGACATCATGTAAAAGCGAATGTCTCTAAATAAGAAATCTATAAGTTGCTCCATGAGGGTTACAAACAGAAATGTAAACTGAGGAATCATATCACATTGTTAACTTATACTATGGCTTGTTATGATATGAGAAGGGACTGTGATCCCTTAATTTGTAATGTTTAATGTACTATGACATTTTGTTGAAAATTTTATCTGCTTTGATTGATATGTGCACAATGTTTCCACTAAAAAATAAAGAAATAATAATAATAATTTAAAAAAAGGAATTCGGATTGAAGGTGCCATGTGGTATAGTGCACACTTGTTGCGTTATGCATTATGCGTTATGTCTAAATATAATTATTTATGAAGCAGAAAAGCCTAATCATAAGAACATCATTTATTTTCTGCATTTTCATTTTTTTTTTATTTGCAGTATTTATGCAAAACTTTTCGCATATCTAATGATTTCTGCAATGATCTTATGTGCAGCTCACTTCAATTTATCCCACTGGTTCACTTGTTTATTTTGTTGGTAGCAACATCTTACATATTTAGCAGCAACTATGAGGAAATCTGAAAATGGGGTAATTCCATGCCAGCAAATTTAGACTGCATTTATTCTAATATGATTGTGTTTTCTTGTATACTATGTAAGGCTATGTTTTTGTGTTATCCTATTTTGTAACTAAGCTGCCTAAAATTTGGCCTAAAAGGGAGCAACATCTTCCCTCGTTTGATCCAATCCAGCACAATCCATGGTTGGGATTCAGGAAGTCTCACCAGGCAATATTGCCTTAAGACTAGATGTAGAACCTGGTGGTGACCGAAAACATACTGTAGGACATTTTGGAAAGAATTGAACAGTGAGTATAAATCGTGTAATCCTAGAAGACAGGTGCAGATAATAAAATACAATAGGTAGTATGGTACATTACCAGAAGAACTTGCCTTGTAAAGTACTCACTCCATTGATAATATTGGGAATAGGCATGCTGCATGTTTGTAAAATTCTTGTTTGGGAGATACTTGCAGACAACATTTCTGGTGGTGTGGGTTTAATGCCTGAAAAAGAGTAAGCCAGGAATTGAGAATCATTGAGATGATTAGGTAAAGAAAATATTAAAGTTCTATGATCATTCCACACTTCAATACACTAAACACAAGGACTTTATCAACAGAAATATCACTGGGAAATCTGGATCAGATACATTTTCTGTTTTGCAATCAACAAAACCTTATTTACAGGAAAATATTCCTTACCCAAATTATTGCAAAAAATAGATGAAAATCACCAGTGTTTGCCAAGGAAATTTTGTTTTCACTGAACACTTAAATGGTGAAAACATTCACCACAGATCACAATTTCTATCTAGCATCAAGATAAATTAATAGTATAATCACCAAAATTGTGAAACTTTAACAAAGTTGAACAATCGCTGGGGAACGCAATATGGAACATTTAAAATTTGTCACAATAAGTAAATTATGGTGCTTAGTTGTGAAGACAGTTAAACAATTATAAATATATTTTTTACATTTGCAAGACCCACACACAACCTCTACTCACTCAATGTAGTGTATATGATCATTGCAATATCTGTCTTTGCATCTTTCCTTTCTTTTATTTTTTGTTGTTGACCACATTAAATTGAGTATTCATTCAAAATATTCCTTTCTAAATTACAAAGTTATGCAAGTCCTTATATATCAGCTGATGTTCCCTACTATTTATCTCTTCTCAAAGTAGTTTGTAGTAATAGTGGTTTCCCAACACAGTTTTTATTTTTTTAAATCTGATGCTGTATTCAGGAGTTATACACCTTAAATATGGAGTACCTTTTTGGCACCATTCAATAAAAAAAGACATTATGGAACAGGAAAAAGTTCAGAGAAGATTCACCAAATTAATAAAAGGGATAGAAGGTCTGACGTATGAGAAAATGCTATTTTTCATATATAAGATTTGTTTACATCAGAAAAAAAGGTGTCTATGAGGGGATATGATAACTATTTACAAATATATTCGGAGTCAATTCTTCAAGAGAACTGTCAAAGGGCAGTAAAAACAACATGGGCTACCCCTTGTGATTGAAGTACAGTAGATATTTCACAGCGACAAAGGAAAGGGTTCTTTACAATAAGGGCAGTCAAAATGTGGAATGTATTGTGGAATGTATTACCCATGGAGACTGTGAGCAGATACAATAGATATCTTTAAGAAAAGGTTGGACATCTTTATAGAAAGGTATGTATGGATATACCAAATAAATAAACATGGGAAGCATGTTGATCCAGGGAAAAATGTGATTTCCATCACTGAAGCCAGGAAGGGATTTATTTTTCCCCTTTAAAGACATAATAAGATAATGTTTCACTGGGGTTATTCTTTGCATTCCTCTGGATCAAAATACTGTAAATACAAATATAGGATGAATAACTCTGTCGTCTAAATTTAACATAGGTTGAACTTGATGCAGGTATGTCTTCTGTCAACCTCCTCTATTACTGTACTGTATATAACTATGTAAATATTCAAAAGGTTAAAATGGAACTATCCTTAAAGCAGTTTAAATGTTATTAGAAGCTATTGATCATTCATTTTAGCACACAATTTAAAAAAAAAAAAAGAGCAGGGCATGCTCAGGGTCAAGATGCTAACATTATATGACTTAAACACATATTGACTTTTGGGAGGATTACTTATTTAATATTGATATATACGGTACATGCATCTAAAAAAATGGGCAATAAAATCAACACATTTGAATCACCTCAGTGTAAGACTTTTTGGAATGAAACTAATTTGTAATGGAGTCTAGGCAGGGCCATCAATGGGACGCCACTGCATATACTGTACTATATTGCAGGGCCAGGTCCGATGAGCCAAGATAGCTGTGATTCTTCTCTAATGTAGCCTAAGAAAAAGACTGAGGCTGTTTTATTGATGCAAACCAAAACTCCCAGGATTCAACTGTGTTCTTCATTCCTATTTCCCTCTGTATTTTACTCCTATTAATAAGGATATCTTGTTGGACACTAAAACATTCCATTCACCTATTTGGATTCTTACAATACTAATGCAAACGCCAATAAAAAAATAAATATGTTCATAACAACATACTGTACAATGAGCACATACACACTTTATTCAAACGTTAACCATTTTGCTGTTGGAAGTCCGATTAAGGGACTGTGACCATGTAGTTGCTTGTGTAGTAATCACAAGGTCATGGGCAGGCCCCCTATGACACGAACAAAGTGAAGCGTCCTCTACTTTCTTTCAGATGGAGTTCACTGGTTCAAGGGAGCTGTGAATGTAATCTTTCCCTAAAAATGTGCAACAATCATACAGTATGCCAGGAGTGGCCAACTATAATCCTCAATGGCCATCAACAGGTCAGGTTTTAAGGATGTCCCTGCTTCATCACAGGCGGCTAAATCTGTGGGTAAGATGACAACTGAGTCAACGACTGAGCCAAGGATATCCTTAAAACCTGACCTGTTGATGGCCCTAGTGGACTGGAGTTGGCCACCCCTGTAGTATCACACACCCTGTGGATGTTATAAGAGCCCCTGTTCATACAAGTAAATGTGACTTTCAGGCAATTTCTTAAAGGCAGCAAAAGTGTTAACCATCTTAAAATACAAGAGTTTCTTACCTGTCATCACCCCATAGGTAGATTGCTGGTTTCCATAGTGGCATGATGGGCTTGAGTAGTGTAGCCCTCCTGGTGTTTTTTCCACATATGGCCCAGAGAAGTATATGTCAGAGAATTTAGGAATTTGGACCAAAGACAAAACAGACGGGACTGGTAAGAAAATGTATGAGGATTCAAGATACATTCATAAAAAATATTTCATAGTACTAAATTCTACAATAGACTAATAAGTTAAAAATAGAAAATGCAGTCTCTTTTAGTCCCAGATAAAGGCAGAAAAGATAATATTTCTCTATATGGGGTTTATTTACAGGGATAGATAATACACTAACAGGCCCACTGTCGCTTTAAGTCAAAATACATCATGAAATAAATACCTACTCCTCTTAGAAGACTAACTATACATGCTGCTTCAGCCCTTACTAACTGGATGAACAGCTAAGATGATTACTACCCCAAACAGGTACTATTATAGCTAAACATTTTTCAGTCTCTGTACACAGCATTATAGGGTTTCTCTTATCTGTTATTCCAAGGTTATTGAGCAGACATCCCCCTTCAGCACGGTCTCACATTCTTCCTTCCTAGGGGAGCTCAGCCCCACGAAAGGTCAGAAAATCTCTCCTCTGTAACTCTAATTTTAAGGACAGGACATCCCTCCTCAGCACAGTCTTGCGTCCTTCCTTCCTCTTCCTGGGATTAACAACACAGGCTCCGCGACCACTGTCCAGCGAGCTTAGGGGACTGTGCCAGTTTACGCAGCTGGGGAGAACTCTTCTCTTTCCCTCTTCTCTGGGAAAAGCAGTCTCCCTCTGTATGTAGTCACTTCCTGACTTTTAAAACTACACGTGCAATCAGGAGTTCAGTCAACTCAATTAGTTTGCAGCTGCTGTTGGCTTCTATATGGAAATGAACTCTCTGTACTCTGGGAAGTCCCATAGCTGCCTATTCCAGCACCTAGTGAAAGTTATTGTATCACAATATATATATATAATATACTGCACCGACACACTTTATTCGAGCAAATACCCAGTATGTACCTGGCAGATACCTGGAATGCGCCGCTCCTCACCTCTGACAAGCCCCGTTGCGTTTGCCTTCCCAGCCTGGGTTCATGCCTGGCTGACGGGCGGCTGATCTGTTAAATGATAATGATTAGGATTTAATAGGCTGCAATGCTTCGCGTGTCTACCAGATGGCATAAATTCATGAATTGTAATGCAGTATATATATATATACTGTGCAGTATTGCAGCCAGTGGGAATAAAATGCTTCAATCCCTGCCTAGAAAATACCTCAATGCACTCGGGCAGAAAACAGTCACAAACCTCAATACACCCGGGTATACCCTAATTCGTGGGACTAGCCGAGCTCGAATAAAGTGTGTCGCCAGTGTATATATACATATATATATATATATATATATATATATATATATATATATATATATATATATATATATACACACAAACAAAAAGACTGCGCCCCCTGGTATCTATATCAACTGCAGTAGCGTAATGAAAATCTGTTATTTTGAATCCCTATACATATGGATCACTGTAGTGATATATACAGAAATGATGATCTAGCAATGTAAATAACACACAAATATTAAAAAAATTATAAAAATTATAAGGTAAACGAATTACGATATCTAAATTATATAAGCAATGTATAACTAGTGACTAAAATAATCTATATATTGAATCTATATGTATTAATAAAAAATAAAATAAAAATGAATAAAAATTGGGATGAAATATTGGGATATTGTATTAAAAATAGAGTCCAGAAAAACCATGTATAAATAGTCCTGTAGTGATGAACATGAATATTGGTGATGGCCCTCTATTCAGGATACTGGCAGCTTTCTATAAGGAACCAACGACCTCCCAGTAGATCTATGAAAAACGAGAAAAAAAAAAGCGCCCGATCCAAGTGTAATATGAAAAAATACACTATTTAATATTCCCAGTGAAAATCCAACAAATTTAAACTCACAAACAAAAATAGTAAATCAAGCATGTAATGAGTAATACTAATTTACCAAATGAGTATTACTCATTACATGCTTGATTTACTATTTTTGTTTTTGAGTTTAAATTTGTTGGATTTTTACTGGGAATATTAAATTGTGTATTTTTTCATATTACACTAGGATCGAGCACTTTCTTTTTTCTCGTTTTTCATATATATATATATATATATATATATATATATATATATATATATATATATATATATATATTGTGTAAAGACTCCTTACCAGGCAGACCACATTTCCTAGGGCCACACAGAACTCACCTGTGCCAATTATTTTGCAATACATTTTTTGATATTGGACTACTGTGCGTGCTGTCCCTTCCCTGCTGTGTGGCCCTAGGAAACATGGTCTGCCTGTGTCAGGAATCTGCCCCTGGGTTTGGCTGGAGCCCATCCATCCGGAGCTTTGCAGGTTCCAGACAAATTATTCCCTGCTTCTACAATCACTTGCCTCCTGTGCAGCTCTGGCCTGATTGGCCTCCTGTGCTATTTAGTTCCAACCCCGCCCTCAGGAAGTTGCTGGACATAGACTTTGCATTCCATGTTGCAAGTAACGGTGCTTGTCACGGACTCTCTGTTTGACCAACAAGAAAGTCTCTTATCTGTATCTGTTGTTGTTGCTGTAGGGCAAGGGTGGGGAACCTTTTTTCTGCCAAGGGCCATTTGGATATTTATAACATTGTTCACGGGCCATATAGACACAGGCAGGAAAACAGGCAGGCACACAGGCAGACGCACAGCAGGCACACAGATCCCCCTCCCCTACCTCTGGTAGTTGCTGCTGCTGGGGGGGATCGTGTAGAGCGGCTGCTGGGGTATGTGCGGGGACTGCTGTGGGGGGAAGTACGGTGGCTGCTGGGGCTAGTACAGTGGCTGCTGGGGATCGTATAGGGCTGCCGGCGCCTCACACCACCTCCTCCTGATTGGGCGCATGGTGGCCATTTTTTTAAAAATTAGCGTGACCCCGGTTATATCATTAACAATTGAATGATCACGTGAAGAAGTCACAAGAGCATTCACAGAAGTACATTTGGGGTGCACATCACAGTAAACATTTTTAAATTTTCTAACAATGCTATAGTGAAAAACCAAAGTGAAAGTGAAAAAAGTGAAACTCATATATACAATTAAAACACGTTGCGCTGATGGTGTAAACCCTTAGCAAGATAATGGAGTGATATCATATATTGACTGAAAACCTGGGCCTCTAAGCGTTAATCGCTGGTTTGTCCTCCTGCCTATTGTTGTAAGAGTAAGGTCCTAGGTATAACACAATTAATTGCCAAATAAAAAACAGCTGGAGGAGCGTCATCAACCATATAATATGTGCAGCACTGTGTGTGGCTACAACCATAACCCAAAAGCAGCGTCCACAGTAAGATAATAAATAGGCCAGTGGGAATTCCCTCACTATTAAGCTATCATATGAACGCTACTTGCTTGCAAGTAGCAGAGCTCCAACATCGCTCTCAACAAGTTCTGGGTGTCCCTATGACTAGTGGCAATGATGAAATGATAGCAGTTGAATATGGAACCGTATAGTTACAATCTATGATTAAATTGCACAAATGATTGGGGGATTCCCTATAACTAAGCTATCATATAAACGTTGCTTGCTAGCAAACAACACAGCTCCAACATCGCTGTCAAGATTTACTGGGGTCCCTGTACTGGTGTCAGATAAAGGTAATCGTGTATCACTGTTATAGTGTGATACTTAGCTGTATGTAATCTCATCGTCTGCTGCTGCTGCTACAGGTAAATAGGTCCGTCAGTGCTGCCGGAGCGCTCCTCCTAGCTGCTGCTTGCTCGGGATCAGCTGCCAACGTGAAGTGACGTCACGGTGCCCACACCCTACGCGTTTCTCTCCAGGCGGAGCTTCGTCAGGGGCAGAAACGCGTAGGGCATTGGCACCGTGACGTGGTGACGTCACTTCACGTTGGCAGCTGATCCCGAGCAAGCAGCAGCTAGGAGGAGCGCTCCGGCAGCACTGACGGCCCTATTTACCTGTAGCAGCAGCAGCAGACGATGAGATTACATACAGCTAAGTATCACACTATAACAGTGATACACGATTACCTTTATCTGACACCAGTACAGGGACCCCAGTAAATCTTGACAGCGATGTTGGAGCTGTGTTGTTTGCTAGCAAGCAACGTTTATATGATAGCTTAGTTATAGGGAATCCCCCAATCATTTGTGCAATTTAATCATAGATTGTAACTATACGGTTCCATATTCTACTGCTATCATTTCATCATTGCCACTAGTCATAGGGACACCCAGAACTTGTTGAGAGCGATGTTGGAGCTCTGCTACTTGCAAGCAAGTAGCGTTCATATGATAGCTTAATAGTGAGGGAATTCCCACTGGCCTATTTATTATCTTACTGTGGACGCTGCTTTTGGGTTAGGGTTGTAGCCACACACAGTGCTGCACATATTATATGGTTGATGACGCTCCTCCAGCTGTTTTTTATTTGGCAATTAATTGTGTTATACCTAGGACCTTACTCTTACAACAATAGGCAGGAGGACAAACCAGCGATTAACGCTTAGAGGCCCAGGTTTTCAGTCAATATATGATATCACTCCATTATCTTGCTAAGGGTTTACACCATCAGCGCAACGTGTTTTAATTGTATATATGAGTTTCACTTTTTTCACTTTCACTTTGGTTTTTCACTATAGCATTGTTAGAAAATTTAAAAATGTTTACTGTGATGTGCACCCCAAATGTACTTCTGTGAATGCTCTTGTGACTTCTTCACGTGATCATTCAATTGTTAATGATATTAACTTCTGTACATAGGTAGCACTCACTTAGTGTTATTTAACACTTGGTCATTATATATTATTTAGAAATTGTTAGTGAGCAGTGTGCAATACTCTGTGTTGTTGTGACCCCTGTTATAGCAGTTGCCTTAGCAGGGCCAGACCAAATGATTTTGGGGCCTTATATGGCCCTCGGGCCTGACGTTCCCCACCCCTGATGTAGGGGAAGGTCACTCTATTCTCCTGGGTCAGCATCCTTGTGTGCTATGGCACTCTCTGTGTCCAGGTATCTCTATACATATCTATCTATATATATGTCTTCTCCCCTCGTCTTGCTGTCAGCATGCAGTCCTTCTGTGTGCATCATGACATCATCTTTTCCTCAGGACAGCCCAGTTGTAGGCTAAGGAAATCTCTAGTCTGTCCTCCTTCTCCTTATGTCAGCCAAATGTGAGCTAAGGACATTTCTCTCAGTTTTCCAACAGGAGGCTTTTCTACCAGGCTTAATTGGCCAGGTGGAGTCTGGTTAATCACCTGCTGCACTTAACCAGATCCCTTCTGGCTTTTAGAGATGGTTTCTTCAACAGGGATAAATCCCTGTTACATACCTCCCCTGTTGGTGGGAATCTCGGCTTACAACGGCCGAAGACCATCCTTCCACTCTCATTCGAGATATCTCTGCAGCTTGAATGAGAGTGGATGGAGGAAGAGAACCCTTAGTCCCACTGGGATTGGAGTCATTTCTCCAGGTCAGTAATGTCTCCTCATGAAGGTGCTTGAGCTATGCACTCTTCAGTCACTCATGGAGGACTTTTTCCAAATACAGTCTTTCTACTGATGCGTAGTCATGAGATTTCCCTTGCGTAGGGTGATCCTCTGTAGGCAGACTGTATGGTGACAGTCGCAGAGCATTTACACAAATAGCTTTCTCTGGCTATCTTTCTGTGCGGCAACCTCTTATCTCTTGGTATGAGGCATCCAGCTCAATGCAGAGAGTATGAACCTCATTCTGAGAGACTTCCAACTCTCTGTGGTGATCACGAACCTCTTGATGAAAGACTGTAATCTCTTTCTGTGCCTCCTCATACTTCTGTTTCAGATTAGCAATCATTCGGCCAGACTTTCTCTGCTTTTCATCCATGGCGATAATACTAGTGTTCGCAGAATCTAAATCTCTCTTTAGATCCTGCAATTCTTGGACGCCGAGTAAAATGCGAGCACAGTCTTCTGTAGCTGAGCATTATTTTCTCTCTCCATTTTCAATTCTTCCCAGAGCAGATCACAATTATGCCTGGCAGCTCGCAGTGCATCTTCAGGGCTGGTCAAGGGATCGTCCCTCACTGGTTCTGGCTCTGCTTCCCTGGTAAGGTTGGTTGAGGGTTCCTCACTGTTGGCACCGAACAGACACTTCTTTGTGTTCCATGACTTCTGCCTTGGTCCCTCTGGATATTCTGTCACACGCGTGACAAATCCTCCTTTTTCTCTAGGCTGCAGGGCATCTCCAATCCCCTTTTTCTCCGCGAGATCTGCGGACGTGTCTGATCCTTCCACGGTAAGTGAAGCACCGCTTTTCTTTTTCCACCTTTTTGTTTTGAACGACTTTTAGAATCTCCAAAAATACATTACCCGAACCAAACCTCAGAGTAAAAAGAAGCACCACATCATAGATAAATGAAAAAGTAGTGTATCGGTACAAAATGATCCAACGTTTCAGACCCTGATAAAAGTCCCATTGCTCCAGTCCTCAAATTCCACCAAATGGTCCCTTTTAAGGATATCCCTGCTGAGAACATGTGTCTCAATCAGTGTCTCATTCATTTTGATTAAGCCATATGGTCTAAAGATATCCTTTAAAACTTATTTGTTATTGGGACTTAAGGACTAGAGTTGTGAACCACTGCTATAGATATATATATATATATATATATATATATATATATATATATATATATATATATATATATATACATACACATACAAATATATACACATACACATACACATGTATATACAGTATACATGTTCAGAAAAAATTAGACCCCTTTTATTTTTTGTCCTTATCTTGCAGAAAATTTGAGCAATTATAGGTCTGTCACAGTAGATTAGAAAATAATTCTTACATGTAATAATCAAATAAATATTCTTTGGAATTGGTGATGGCATCATGACCTCATCAAGTGCATAGTAACAAAATGCTGTTTAGTGATGATGATAAGTACATTATAAAGTGCTTGAGACAGAGCAAGTATTATGGTCCAAAACGCTTACATAAAATGTTTCCTGAAAAAGGATGGCCCCTAGGAGGACTGAAAAAATGAATTCGTAAAAAAAACTTATGGTTCAGGAATTGGATGCAATCAGACAGTGGCGTTCTCATCTTCGGGCATGCGTTTCAGCAGGACGACATTTTGAACACACACATTGAACCATACAGTACTTTGAACTCAAACGTTAATTATAGTGTTTCAGATTAGTTTACAACAGTTTAATACATTTACAAGCTATGAAGGAAAAAATTCCTATTTTACGTACATGCATCTACCGCAGTGTATCTTGTAATTGTTGACATAATACAGTGACATTAATTTAACATCATTTGATTATGTACATTGTGCTTCTCGGTAGTGTTAATCTACATACAGAGGCGGCACATTTTATTTGAGTGCGGCTAGCTCCGCAAGCCTGGGGATGCCCCGGCATGCTAGCCGCACTCCCTCGGCGTGCCGCGCGTCATCGACGCGCGGTCACGTGTCATCGGGTGCCTGCGCCCCCTGCACGCGCGTCCAGGGCTCCCCGAGGGAGCCCTGGTGTCCCGCGATGTGGGGGACGGCGGCAGGGGGTTCCGGGGGACCCGGCGGACCCGGCAGCGGGAGAGAGAAAGCCCCGATCGGAGGGCGCTCCTCCGTGTCTTCGGGGCGCGCCAGGTTACTGCTGCGGCCGAGAACGGGCAAATGCTCGAATAAACTCGGCCGCAGCAGTATTGTAACAAACCTACAATTGTACACATACAGTATTCATGGGAATTGAGCGAGAAATATGTGATGAAAATATAAAAAGATTCCTTTCTTCCCGAACACTATATATATATAGACAGGGTTGCAGACCTGTCTAAGACATGCAAATGAATATACAGGAATATTTACAGTTGCTTTATGCTTTACTGTGGAGGGTTTTAGTCACTTTTTTTTTACCCACCATAACCTTAATAGTCGTGGTGATTACCTACTCTTATCTCATTTGAGCAAATGTCAGCAAGCCAACCTCACACTGATGATACCCATCAAGGTTGAAACATGTCTGTGAGTGGGTTAACTGACTTTGCATCTCCCAAGTCCTTGCTTAAAAGCTGTGTTTAAAGCAGCATGCATTGACTAAGGGTTGCTCATGTAATGTGAGCATGAGATAAAAAGTGGCTCTGTGTGCTCATTTGCATGTCATTTCACAGAATCCCTTGCTGCAGTGGAAGTGCTGTTTGCTGGGTGATAATGGTGAAAGACAGGGTTGCAGACCTGTCTAAGACATGCAAATGAATATACAGGAATATTTACAGTTTCTTTATGCTTTACTGTGGAGGGTTTTAGTCACTTTTTTTACCCACCATAACCTTAATAGTCGTGTATGTATATATATATATATATATATATATATATATATATATATATATATATATATATATATATATATATATATATCCGTACCGTGTTAGCCGAGCTTCAATAATCAAAAAATAAATAGATGATACCGTTCTGTGGCTAACGAAATGCTTTTATTTGTGCGAGCTTTCGAGATACACTGATCTCTTCTTCCGGCGATGTTACAATGCCTTGTAACATCGCCGGAAGAAGAGATCAGTGTATATCGAAAGCTCGCACAAATAAAAGCATTTTGTTAGCCACAGAACGGTATCATCTATTTATTTTTTGATTTTATATATATATATATATATATATATATATATATATATATATATGTGTGATTTTATAGACCTTTATTGCAGATTCTTTCACTTTTTTTTCACAAAAGTGTCCAAAACACAACTGCGCTGTAACTATTTATACCCATACACACGATAAAAATATAAAATAAATGTAATGAAATAAATGCTTACAATAATATTCAGCACTTTACAAATAACAAAGATAAAAATACCATAATTGCAACAAAGGCAAGTTAAGGCTTTTATAGAATACAATGATTGAAATGGGTAAGGCACCACGATAGCATGTTTGCCCTCAAACCTGAAGAAGACCCTTATGCGGGTTTGAAAACTTCTATCGACGCTTCTATGTTCTATGATGAACTTTTGTGTTGGTCTATTAAAAGGTTTTAGAATCTCCAACAAATAGCACAAATAAAAACATTAAAAAAGTCAAATATCATAATATTTTGACTATGCAATGTAAAGAGCTGCAGGTGGTGCTAAAGAAAAAGAAAATCAAAATAAGTGGAGCCATTTAATTGTGCAATCCTTGAAAGCAAAGGACACATGTCTCCTTAGAAATGATATGTTGCCAGGCCCCCCCTGCCTATCAAGCCCCCCCTCACCTTGCTAGTGATCACAGGGGCCGCCGAGTCCAATGGCGGTCCCGTCGGCCGATCACAAGAGTGGGAGCGGTGAGGACCTGGCTTCAAGGGGGTTGCCGGGGACGCGCGAGGCCGGTTGCCAGGGCTGCGCTCGTGTTGCGAAGGCTCCCGGCGCTCCCGAAGCAGGGCGGCAGGGCGCCGCCATTCCCTATGTGGTCTCGCATGTGCAGTGATAAGCGAGCAAACACTAGCCTACCAGAGAAGGCTCTTGGAAGGGACTACAAGTCCCATGAGCCTCAGCAGCGCCTCACGTGACGCCAGGGAGCCAATAGGGCTGAAGGATTGCTCTGGAGACAGATTGATAAATTTTGCGGGCTTAGAGCAACGGCAGTTGGAGCTGGGAGATAGAAGGGGAAGGAAGGGTGTAGTGAGCAAGTGGCTCCTACACCAGGTAAGGTTCCCCAGGTCCCAGACAGGACCCAACTCCCCACCAGGTTAGTGGGTAATTAATAAGGGACGGCCCCTAGGTTAGGTACCCTGCCCTTAGGTGCATGTGGGGTACAATCTTGTCAGGTCACGGCTGTCAGTGCTGTGAGGGCTGACAAGAGGGCATCGTGTGTAGATTGCAGTGCGTTGCTGCAGGGGCTGGGAGTGTCAGTGAGTGCCAGGAGAGCTAGGGGAACTGATTAGGCCAGTAAACCCCTAGGCCCCAGACAGGTCTTCACTCCGCAGCTTGTGGTGCTACAGGGACAGGCCCTAGGTTAGGGACACTGTCATCGTAGCACTAGTGATAGATAGGGACACATCAGACGCTGTGCTTCCTGAGAAGAGACTTGGGCTCAAGTCTATGTTAAAAATACAGAGACTATCTCCAGGGTTGGGCGCAGATCATCAGTGTTGCTGCAGAGGCCATCCGGGTGGGATCGCCCCGGACGGTAGTTCCTGTGTTCATCCGTCATCGGATCCTTTGCATAGCTCCGTTGCAGGCCCGAGCACTGGAGTGCTCGGCAGGTAACTCTTGTCAACAAGTGCACCAACGATCCTACCTATATTATTCACATGGGACCAGTGACTGCGCAGTCACACATATCTTCTCCCTTAAGGGTGCAGACGTATTGTGTATTTGGTTACTGGACACGGGATGGGATCACCTGGTGAAGGGGTTAGCGTCCTGCGAGACGCATTAATTAGTGTCTCCTCTAGAGAGGGACACCTGTTTATCTGTTGATGTTATATGCAAGTACGTTTCCTATGCTCACAAGTAAAGGTATTGGTGGTTATACATACTGTGTGCTGAGTGATATATATTGTCCTGCGAGGAACCACTCCCCCTCTGGTGGGAGCCATCGCAGGTGGAGGCGCTGCACCGAGTACAGGGTTACTCATAATATACTTGCCCCAGGTTCCCCGTGGCGGAAGCTCAGCCCTCCTGTGAGCCTAACAGGTAAAGCACCACACCTGGTAACAGTAGGTTCTCCGCACTCACAATATATCTGCGATTGGGTGGGGGAATACCCGTTACACATATATTCTATGTATAATCACAACATGTCAAATCTATGTTTTATGAAACAGTAATTACCGTATATACATCACGGGAAAAACCTAATCATATATGTGAACAGCTCTGGATTCCCAGAGTATAAAAATAAAGGAGAAGAAAAAATGCAATAGAAACAATTAAGAGACTGGTTAAAAATTCAACTAAAATGTGGGTCCCCTGGATTAAGTATCACTCATTTTATCATTGTTATATGAAATCTAGACCAATGGATATGATTTATGTAGATTTAGCCATCTGCAGTTAAGCATATATGCCATATTTAAAATATATTTCATATAGCCTTTTTCTTCTTGTCAGGGAAGCATTTAGCCCATTTACGGTATTTAATAAGAGCTAAGATCTTCCCTGACAAAGAGAAAATATTTTCACACCACATGGAACATGGACCCTAGAGCGAGAGAGATGTACAGAGGCAGGGGCCGTTATTCGAACACTTCATGCGTTGTATAACTCGGAATGGCGCGGGATTTCTTCCAACCGTACCGCTTTAAGACGCGAGTGCAGGCGAGTGCAGAAAATGGCATTTGAGTGACTCGGTTTTTAAACACCTGAAATTGACACAGTAGCACAGTACTGTACACATTACAATTCATTCATTTCATTGCATTTAATTGCGCACAAAGAAACAGAATACATGAAATTCAAACAAAGCAACCACGATAAACACGTGTGCCTGGGGTGATTGGCCGCGTTAATGCTGCGTGGAATACAGCGACGCACACGAAAACGGCTCCGTGATTTGTTCAAATAACGGCTGCTGCATCTGTACTATTGCCAGAGAACTGACAATGCACAGAAGTCCCAATATCACGGCGGTTTTGACAAGTAAAGAGAGGTTTTGCGTAAATAGAGATACTGCAGCTTTAGGTTTTAAACCCTCTTTTGTGTTGCACAATGAAGCATTGACATTTAGTTTGACTTTCAGATTGAGATCCTGAATACACAATTCTTACTGTTTTCTTTCTTTCAAGGCAGACTAATTGTTTAATACAGTTCTGGATTGCTTCTCTTAGCTTTTAAGATTTGATTGTGGAAGATCAATGTGTTGTATCAAGTACACCGCTTTTTAGAGCATTTTTGCACACTCTAAGGCTTTTTAAATATAACTCTTTGCATATTTTCATGCATAAATATATTCTTATTATGTCTTGGATACTTTGTAGGCCTTTGGACCATCATAGAAATTAGGATAGATCATGCAATTGCATAATAAATAATATTACATTGTCTTCATTAAAATGTAATACAGAACCGAGAATTGTGAACAGCAACGATCACACTCAGGGTTCCTGTAATATTCACTCATTGTAAAGGAAAAGTACTGGATTGATAGGGGATATCAATATCCCTAGGGATCAAAATATGGCATAAGTGGCCCACACAGTAAAAACTGAGGGAAGCATATCGATGTACTCCGTACAGCCAATAAAAGAAAATAATACAATTGACAAGGGATCGTTGCTGTTCACAATTCTCATCTCTGTATTTCGTTATTGATTTTCCCCTTTCACCTTTGTTGTCTTAATTGATATGCAAATATATAATTGGGTCGAGTGGTTTGTCAAAGTGTAGCGTCTTCATAAAAATGTATCTGTCTCCAGATGAACGCTGGCAAACAAAGTTGTGATACCCAACAAAATTGCTTATCTACAACAACAGATGATTAACTTTCAAATTGCTTCAGCAATTGATAACAAAGCAAGCAAGAAATTAAATTGGCTTAAAGATCAGTACAACTATTGCAGTGCTACACACTGTAGTTTAATATTGAACAAAGAAGTCCCAATGCACATCCAATATGACAAAGTATTTGTTTAATTTCTATATGTTTTTATCCCACTTCCTCAGTAGCACTGCAGTTGTCACGATAACATCTATAATAGTGTGGGACAGGGTTTTGAACTAAGATTGTGTATGTCTATATATTTCAATAACTCAATGTATTTGAAAAATATACTAATGGCCTGAGTCCTGCAATGTATTACTAAGCAAATAGGTTTCATTATATATATATATATATATATATATATATATATATATATATATATATATATATATATATATATATATACATATACATATACATACATATTAGAAAAGAAAAAGAAAAAGCGCCCGATCCTTGTATAAAATCAGATATAAAAGGTTTAATTTTCCATGAACAGACAAATGCAAACTCACACTTTGTCAATAAAATAAAGGCATGTTATGGGACATTTTTCATTTTTTTCATTTTTCAATATTTAACATTAGTTTTTATTATTTTTTTATTATTATACATCCACTTGTTCCTAACCACCATTTAATTCTATTTTTTCCCATTGCCATTAGGCATCTGTGCTGGGTGTGTCATCTTGCTGTGCTGGATCAGGGTTGCAGCAATTTGAGTGTATGCTGATAAGGGCGCTGTCTTTTACATTTTGCATATATATATATATATATATATATATATATATATATATATGTATATATATATATATGTACACATATATATATATATATATATATATACTGTATTTATATATGCATATGTATATATATATATGTATATATATATATATATATATATATATATATATATATATAAAATCAGTGGTTTCCATAATTGTAAAATAGATTTTCTTTCAACAACCAATGTAGTGCATGTACAAATGTAGCTTATACGTTTAATAAACATACACACATGAAGCATCATATTGTAATATTAATCCTAAACGGGAAACTCCTAATAATATTGAAAACATTTTAATTGTAATATTTTCAAATATAATTGCAAGGATGTATTTGGTGCATATCATTTTTCAATATTAATTGAGTTATTTATAAGTAAATATGTGTAAATGTCCCCCAGTTTGATTTGCGAAATCCCATTGTTGTGACTTTTCTCTCCAAAACTCCAGTTTATTTTTCATACTGTATTTTGCATTGCACTCTCTGCAATAAATTTAGGAAAGTGGCAACATAAACCAGGAAAGTTTTTCTCTTTCTTCATTTAGGCATACTGGGATATTGTTTTAGAAACGCGCTCAAGACGAATGCTAAGGGGCAATGAATTTGCCAGTTACTGTACATGAGTTTGGGCAAAGGTTTTGCACATCTCTGCAGTAAGTATTATAAATACAAAGATCGTATATTCTGGATTAGCACAGACATATCTAAAATTTTCTCTTGGCATATCCATTGCATTTAAAAATCTAATCTTGTGTTTTATGGTATACTAGTTGGAGTCATATTAAAAATAAGATATTCCTTGCAAATTTGTTTTTTCAATTGTCACATATTTTGCCCATAACTTTTTAACAAGCTCTTGCTAATAAGTAGACCTAGCATTTGTTTTAACACTAAAGGCAGAATATTGTTTATCATAAACTAACATTTAACACATTTCTATTGGATTTTTTAAACATTTATATGTAAAGAGTAAGAAAGTTAGCAGAACATAAAAGTACCTGTGGAAACCACATTTGTTGTGTGGTTGGTGACGGGAAGATATTCGGCAGCACTGTGATGCATCCTTAGGGGAAAGGTGGCTGAAGAATCAGAATTTAAAGGTACAAAGGAATCAGCCGACACAAAAGCTTGGAAACTCATTCCCTCAGACAGAAAAAAACGAAGGAAAGATGAATGATGTCTTTTCTTTTTTGTCAGAAAGTCTTTTGTGAATCAATAATGGATTTCAAGTAGCACTTTAGATCTTTTTTGCTTGCATGTATACATTAACAGGGCTACACGGCACATGCATGTCGTGTGCAGGTATTTATACTGCAAGGAAATCCATTTATCCATGTTAATGTTCTTTTCCCAGGAGATTGCTACACCAACACATCGCCCGTCCTTCCCACCAAACATAACAATACCTGCCCAATTGGTTTAAGGAAAGAGAAACCTGAGCTCTATTGCTCATCTTAGAGGTCACTTACGCCTCTATCATTAGTTTGAATGTGTATTTTTTGTGACTTTAGCATTAAATAAAAATTACAACAAATTTAGCTTTGGTAAAAATTGCATTCATTTCTACTCTACCCTTCGTTTAATTTGCATTTTCCGTCATTCATTTTAGGATATTATAAAATGATAACAAGAGTATACTTGGTAAACCTTCAATTACCACTTTAATCACTTACCTCAATAGCGGAACAAGTATATGTGTACTTGATGTTAAATAATGCTTGCATACAAAAAAAGATATACCTTGGTACCTGATAACACCTTAGGTGGTTTAGAATCTCCGTTTCTGGTCATGTACTGTTTAAAGAATTCAGAGAAGATTAATTGAATCTGATGTTATAAATGATATCATAGAAACCAGAAACACTTATTAAATTTGTATTTGTACTTATTTACTTTGAAATCAAAGTAAAAGTAGCCATATTAGCAGTCATCATTGCACCCGCTGACTGGTACAATAGCACGGTAACCACACCCCTCTTTCACACGTGGTTAATCCTTTTAAATGGCATCTACTCCCAAGGGCACATTGTGTCTGTGAAGCAATAATGTCTACTATTTCTATACCTTTTAATAAACTAACATGACATTGCTTATTGACATAATAAAATAAAATCATAATGTTATAAAGTGTTTGGGTGGTTGGTCGAATAAATTACATATAGCACCCTGCTAGGAATTTCCCTTTACCCTGCACATCAGTCCTGGTAGCTGCAGGTAATGTAGGGGTTAAGTCCTCACCAGGCCCTAACATGTGAGTTAGTTACAATTCTGTTATTATAATGTTGCACTCTCAAGGCACATGTTTGGCCTTGTGTAGTTCTGGAATTCGCTAGATCGTCACATGGTAATAGTGTGACCAGGTTGCAACAATTATTCTGCCTGGATAATGGGGCAGAATGTTAGTCACTCTCCCTAGGGATAAAAAGTAGTGATCCACCATTATGTATTGAGACCTAACCCCAGGGAGGATCCCAATAACACCAGGAAAGACCCCAGACTTCAATTAAAATCAGGAGGTCTCCAGTCTCTCCTAGTCTGTAAAGCAGCAGTATCCCTTTTATTATTTTCAACATAGGGACAGTATCCCAATGTTAGGGGCTCCCTAGAAAAGATGCAGAGAAATTGCTACATGGTTGTAGGGAGTAGTTCCATCCTCTGTGTCACTAAGGGACCTGGGGTGGACTGCCAAGGATTTCAGGACAATGGTTTGGATCTGCTACTTGGCAGGGCAAAAGGATCTAGGGAAGAGTTGAGTCACTATGTTACTCGCCAGTGAGAGAGACTGATTAACATTGTTTCTGAATGCTGAAACCCAGTCCTGTTTTGTAAATCCCAAGCTGCTGTTTAAATAAACATAATTTAAAAGTTCTTGGCACCCTCTTCTTTTCCTCACTCCTTTATACAAGCTGGCACGGATCCACTACATCTACCCTGAGATTAACAGGTAAACTGCTGAGCACCCTTTTGAGCAGGTGCAAACCCTGTCAAAGCCACAGAGACTGTTACATCTACTCCCTTTTCACTGTACACCCTATCCCTCATGCTGGGAGGGGATAGGGTGTTATATTTTGGCACCCAATGTGGGACTTTAAGAAGTGAATTACCTTTGGTTCAGTGGCTTGAAGAATAAAGATTTGTGCCTGAGGTTCGTGTTTAGAACATTTGTTACCCCCAAAAAATATTTAGCAAAATGAAGTATGGTCTGTGTGTGTTTCCCTGCTAAAGAAATGTTCTTTTGCTGTTAATATGCTGTGGGGTTGATTCTGCAACTTTATTGTGCTGTGTAATGCCTGCTGAAGTTTCCCGTCAAAGGGCTCTATGCAGTAAGTCGAAAAAGTTTAGCCGAAAAAGTCCTCTCGCCAAGTGTTCCTTATCGGCATGATTGTGCCGATTTTCCCTCGCCGTATGCAATAAGTGCCGAATCCCTTTCGAATCAAGCCAAAAACATTTGTTCCCACTCTGGCGATGATTTGCCGATCACACACAGGTGTATCGGCGTGCACGGCGAGGTGGTGTTAGGTTCGCCAATGAAACTTCTTGCTGAATCTGCCGAAGCAAGCATGTTTTTGATTGAGCGGCCCATTTATAGGCAGCGTGTATTTTTATTCATTCTCTGTGTTGTTGGGAGAGAGAGAGAGACACACACAGAGCTGGGCGATTTACATATTTCATATTGACAGAGAGTGTTGTTGTGTATTGTGAGAGGTTTGTCCTGTGTTGTTTTGTTAACATCTTTGTGTTGTTTTCAGTTTGTAAGTGTTCAGTGCGATTGTGTTTAAATTTATTTTCTGTTCTTTGTGAGTGCTATAGGTATGGCCGAAAGGCGTGGGAGGAGTGATGCTGGTGTGAGTGGTACTGGTAGTTGTGTGAGTACGCATCTGAGTGAATGTAGGATTCAGGGGAGTGCTGTTGCGGCGAGTGCGACTGGTGTTGCTGTGAGTGCGAGTGCTGGTGGTGGCTCTTTTGCTGGTGCTGCTGGGGTGTCTGTTGCTGGTGCTGGTGGGGTGTCTGTTGCTGGTGCTGCTGGGGTGTCTGGTGGTGGTGCTGCTGGGGTGTCTGGTGGTGGTGCTGCTGGGGTTTCTGGTGGTGGTGCTGCTGTTGTGTCTGGTGGTGGGGTGGTTGGTGGTGGGCCGCTTTTGGAGTCTCTTCCATTGGAAGAAGGAGAGTCCAGTCAGCAGCAGCAGCCAAGCTCTGTGGCTGCACGTGGTTGGAAGAAACGTGTGGAGCAGCCACATAATCCTCGTTTCAATGATGAGGAAAACAGAGTTCTTGTCACAGGGATTTTAGAGCACTATGACTCTCTGTATGGGCATTTACTAGGTAAGTCTATCTTTGCATTGATTGTTCAAATACATGTTATCCTATCTCATGTGAGATGTCTTAAAATCAAACTATTATTCTCTAATATCTATCAATTAAAGTTAATTGTTACACACATAATCCTTCATGCTTTATAACGACCATAACAAAAAGTTTGCCAAAGTTCATACAAAGTTCATACAATATTCATGCAAGCTTCCTTGGATTTGTATGTTTCCACGTAAATGCTCATGTGGTACACATACTCAACCTAAACCAGCATGTTTGGTATCTCTTGGAACAGGTAGCAGTTTTGTAAACTGGTCGTTTTTCTAATAATAATTAACATCATATATTTTGTATGTATTTCAAGGGCGGACAAGTTCAGCCTCAAAAAAAGAAATGTGGGATCAAGTAACATTGGCTGTGTCTGCGTGTGTGAATCATGTCAGGGACCGCACGAATTGTCAGAAGAGATTTGATGATATCAAGGCGAATTTAAAGAAAAAAATCCATGCACAACGGATGCATGCTTCTGCCACTGGAGGTGGGCCGCCAGCACAAGCTCTAATCTTAACTCCATTGGAGGAGCAGATGCGGGAAAAATTTCTTCCTGTCGTCGTGGAGGGTTTGCCAGGGGACAGAGATATCGGAATTTATTCGGCTCAATTTCCACCAGGTGACAAATGTTACTGTACTACGCGTGTCATATGTTACAGTTCTTATCTATATTTCCACTGCAACTTATAGTTTGTTCCCAATATAAGCATACCTACATATCTATATGTATATATGTCTCTCTATCTATATCTATATCTATATATATATATATATGCAAATATAACTGTATGCTCATCTGCATGTCTCAGGCAGGTCTGCAACCCTGCCTTTCCCCATTATCACCCAGCATACAGCACTTCCACTGCAGCAAGGGATTCTGGGAAATGACATGCAAATGAGCACACAGTGTCACTTTTTGCCTCAAAAACCATTTTAACATGGTTCCCTATAGGCTTAAGCTTGCTGCATGGTCACAGCTTTGAGCACAGCCAGGGTTAAGGTGCATACCCAGAAAACCACCCACAGACCGCTGTTTCGACCTTGATGGGTCTCATCAGTGTGGGGTTGATTTTACTGGGAATGCAAGAGAGGCTATGGGATTGGCTAAACCATAATACTGAGTTAAGTTATGGTGAGTAAAAAAAGTGACAAAAACCCTCCACAGGAAAGCAAATATGCAAATATAACTGTATGCTCATCTGCATGTCTAAGGCAGGTCTGCAACCCCGCCTTTCCCCATTATCACCCAGCATACAGCACTTCCACTGCAGCAAGGGATTCTTGGAAATGACATGCAAATGAGCACACAGTGTTTATATATATTTATATATAGTTGTCCAAAAAAAAATTATATATATATATCTATGTGTGTTTGGAAACATGTATTGGCTCAGCTATCGTGGCTGACATCATTATGAGTCAACATACACCACTTGACCTGCATGAAGGGATTATGTGTAATGATCTTCCAAATAACACACACTGCAACCTTCTACTTTACAAAGCATTCAACATCTTTCCCCTATAGTTGAAAGCTGAATGTATGTTGGAATCTTTTTACAAACAATGGGTTAACATGCATAACCACAAAGCACACCCGCAGTCATTCTTTGTCACAGTAATGTTTAACATCACTGTGTTCTTCGTTATACTGCGTCTGTGCACACAAATGCATAATTCACTATTTCATGTACTGTATGTGTCGATACGTATATGTATAATATATATACATATATATATATATTTGTGATAATCTATGTTACACCTATAAACAGGCCCTTACTGCGTAATCAAGTCTTGCATGGAATATTGTCAATTCAAAGGCGAACATGAAAAATTTCCACAAACAAATTCCGTTATGTTTTATGAAAGCTCTTTTTTCGCTTCATGTAGTATAATGTGAGCATAAATAGGAACATGTACCATGTGGTATTTAATTGTGTTCATATGTAGCTCACTTCATATTTGTATTTCGCTCATGTACCAGTGTGTGAAACCAGCTGCAATTAATATGTAATCAGAGCATAGATGTGAACAGAGGGGGTGGTGTCGGGCAGAGAGCCAGATCACAGGGTCATGGTAGGGTCAAGTCTTGTGGGACGGCTTACAGGTGGTAGAAGCAACTAAGAGGTCAGGTGGTGTCAAGTCTTGGGGGAGGGACTACAGTTGTTAGAAGCTGACAAGGTGAACAGAAGTTCATCACATTCATTAGAAATGGTAATTTTCTGACAACTTTCACCCACCAGTCCACGATATATTAAAACGTACGTTAGTCATTCGTTCAGTCATATATTATTGTAACGTTATAGATACGCCACCTTATCACACCAGTACCATCTGTGAGCGACACACTGCATGTGTTGCTGAGTGTCAGCCACATTGAGCGCTACACCTGCTTCTCTTAAATGTTCAGACAGATCTCTAAACACATTCATACACATTTCCACAATTAGGTGCTGAATTCTAAGCAGAGTCAACTTTGCTTTCATGGTAGTGATGTACATTATTGTATCTATATTACTACCCAACATATGCAGTGTATGTACAACAGACCAGTTAATTTTATAACGCATTCCTGCATGAACATTGTATGTTGTATGTATGTTGTATGGTGTTTAAAAGAAATTGGACGATTAGGTTCACATGTACATTTATGTTAAGATGGATAATATACAGATTGCCCTAACCATATCATTGTGATTTCGTTAGGGGATGGTGATATTTAGCCATAACTACTCCCAGTACAGATACTTCATGTTAATTATGTACACATGACAATTAAATTCTGATGTTATTCTTCTTTATAGTTGGTCCTGCATCTCCTGTGTCACCTGTGTCACGTGACACTGAACACGTCTCCTCACCTGTCTCATCAAGGTCATCATCAAGAATGAAAGGTGAGTGTATGAGGTGCAGCCCATATAATGTGTACATTTGAAGCATTTCATTTGCCATGCAAAATAAATGCCTTTCACATGTAATGAACTTCAGATCAGTTATTGTCACAGGAGATGTAGTGTTTCATGATACAACATGTATTGTGTGTGTTTTCAAGTATCAGCTAGGAGTTGCTATGTTACAACAACCTTTAATTCTTTCTTCTTTCACACTGAGTCGAAACTTCATTGTTGCTTCAAGCATCATCTTTCAATTGGACACAAATAATTAATTGTGGATACATGTTATGTGTTCCACTATGAAAACAACTATCATTATAGTGAAAACAAAGTGAAAGTTCCATGGCAGTTCATAATGTTTTTCTTTATTTGTAGAACCAGATGTTGCCGCTCAAGGACAAATTCACTCAAGTGACCACGAAGATGTTAACACTCCTGGATTAACACAGCATTAAAGTCCTCCTGCTCGTGACACCTACTCAGCTATTGCAGCTGCTGAAGAACGAATCTTGGGTGAAGAAAATCGTCGCCATTCAGAAATGATGTCAATGCATGAAAGGATGATGTCACTGCATGAAAGGATGCATGAAAGGTCAATCTCTGAAATGTCACAAATAAAAAATGTCATCATCCAAGTTCCTAAAGAAATCCAAAATCTAAACAGGACATTACAAGCACTAGTTATGAATGTAAGCCAAGCCAATCAGTTTAGGAGTACAGCAAGAGAACAACAATTCCACTTTACCCCATCAGAGGATGGATCTTTACATGCTGCTAATTTTTCTCCAGAGTCATCACTTCTTCATTCCCCACTTCTGGATGATACCGGTACAGTAGGTGCAAGTTCTGTGCAGGTCCCTGTCAACATCCAACCGCTTACATCATGTGTTCAAAATATGGAACCGACACCTACAAATGAGACACGCAAAAGAAAGTTTGGGCAACAATTACTAATCACCAGCTTTTGGAAGAAGAAAACAACACAAACACAAGAAAGTGCTCCACCACCACTGTTGCAATGTTTGACAAGTGTTTCACAACTGCCACAGGCCACACCCAGTGCCACAACACTGCCACAGCCCACACCCAGTGCCCCTGAAGTGCCACAGGCCACACTTAGTGCCCCTGAAGTGCCACAGCCCACACCCAGTGCCCATGAAGTGCCACAGCCCACACTTAGTGCCCCTGAAGTGCCACAGCCCACACCCAGTGCCACAGAACTGACACAGCCCACACCCAGTGCCACAGAACTGCCACAGGCCAGTACAAGTGGTAAAGTTAAGGCGAGAGTACTTGGCACAGGGAAAAGGCGAACACAACAGCCAACAAGCAGGCCTGTGACTCGCTCTCAAAAGGATAAACAAAAATAAATAATCACATTCACTAAAAAAAATTGTGTACTGGTGTTGTTTACTGCCGACTCTTTCATGCATAGTGTATGTATGATCATGTACAGATGCTTGATAACATTCAAGTATGTCCTTGTACACATGAATGTTTATAAATGCTCACTGACTGAATGAAGGCATATTTTGTAACATATGAATATCTATTAATCATCAGTTGATTCATGGTAATACATTCTTACACACTTGGCATGTTAATGGAAGATGACATTTACTTAGCTCTTGTTCAAGATAAGATATATCTGGGTTATTTTTTTTGTTTTCTTACACTACCGACACGCTTTATCACTCTGCGGCCAGATCCGCAAGCCGGGAGATTTCCCGGCTTGCTAGTGGCCGCCCCTCGGCGTGCCGCGCGTCATAGACGCGCGGTCACGCGTCTTTGGGAGCGTGCGCCCCTTGCACGCGCGTCCAGGGGCTCCCCGAGGGAGCCCTGGTGTCCCGCGATCGCGGGACAGCGGCAGGGGGTTCCGGGGGACCCGGCGGACCCGGCAACGGTAGGGAGAGCGCCCCGATCGGAGGGCGCTCTTCCGCTGCTTCGGCGCGCGCCCGTCACTCTCGGGCGCGCGCCAGGCTACTGCTGCGGCCAAGAACGGGCAAATGCTCGAATAAACTTGGCCGCAGCAGTATGTCTTAACTCTGTAAGACATTACTTACCTTAATCTTCATTCATAGTTCATAATGTTGGCATGTGATCATGTATGATTTTTGGTTAAAATAACAGATCTGTAAGTGTGTATGAATATATCTGTAGTCACTCTGTATCTCTATCTATATATGTATACACACACACACACACACACACACACACACACACACACACACACACACACACACACACACACACACACACTGTGTGTGTGTGTATATATTAACTGATATATATATATATCTCTGCCAGTGTTGTCAGCAAACAGGCCTTGTGTTAATGAGATATAAATGTTAGGACACTTGCTACAATTATGGTATCAGTATGAGTGAGCCCCTAATTCACTCAGCTGTATTGAACTTTGAATATGATTACAACAAGGCCTGCTTACACCCATCAATGCCTTTATTTTTGCACTCTATATATAATACATATATATTCAGAATGAATAGTACAGGCCTTCATGGCTGCAAAGAGGCCTTGTTTGCTGTAAAATACAACTTCTACACAGATGACTCAATTAGGCCCTCAACCATACTGACCCAGTAATGTTATAAACTTTAATGAACTGTTAATATAATTACAACAAGGCCTGTTTGCACACAACAAGGCCTTGAATGTAGCAGTATATATATATATATATATATATATATATATATATATATATATATATATATATATACACACACACACACACACACACACATATATATATATATACACACATATATACATTCATACACATATATACATTCATACACATATATACATTCATACACATATACATATACAATATATATTTAAATATATAGATATATTTATTTATATATATATATATATATATATATATATATATATATATATATATATATATATCAAGAGAGAGACAAAGAGAGAGAATCAAAGAGAGAGAGAAAGAGAGACAAAGAGAGAGATGTGTGTGTATGGTTAATTATAGCTAATTGTATGTAGAAATCTGTTCATCATAGCACTGTAGATGATTTCACACACATTGTTATTGTAATTAAAAGAGTAAACTTGTTTTGCACATTTTGATTGCCTAAGCCGAAAGTAAAGTTTCGATTCCTGTGAAAAGAGGGTATCTTAGACAAAGAATTTCAGCCAATTATTGTAACAAATTTCTTGTGGGAGAAAACCTAGGCGTATAACTGTTTGGTTGTATTATAACCTTGGAACAAACCGCTAAGATAACATGTAACTATTCACACATTCATCAGACATCCTTATGCGTTCAACGTAGACACTGTACACTGGAAGACAGAAGAAATGGCAGTAGCTTCCACATTGCACAGCAATCCACGTAAATCATACAAATTTATGATTTATGAAGCAATCGAGTCAACGCCAGAGAAAAAGGCAAGCGTGGGGGAAATCTATGCCTTGATCCAAAACAAATATCCATACTACCAAGAAACAGCCAAACAAAGAAATTTTAAAACTTCTGTACGTTTCATTTTATCCTCAAATGAATGTTTTGAGCGTGTCCATGATCGTCAAGATCAACGATATGGATGCTGGCATGTTGCTTCATCAATTAAACTTACAATGGAAAATGGAACATATCTTCTGTTAAATAGCATATTTTTGCCTAATACCAGTTACATTGAAGCCACACAGACTGTCGCGTCTGCTGATATACCTGCACCGTCCATTCATCAAGACCAGATGCAATATGGACATAACTACTATGATATATATCCAAACTTATATGGCCAATACGAATGTGGAGGTGAAAACAACCAACAACTGTACGTACCTCCGGACGTCTTGTTTGAAGAAGCCACTGCAGATCCATATGACGGCCTCACGGAGATGTGTCTGATTCAGGATTCAACGGTTGCCTCAACCATGGATGATACTGTTGTGCCTTCCTGGAGCGAGTTGTTGCAGCCAAATCAGTTTTGACTTCTACAAGAATGGTAAATACAAATTTCGTTATGCCTTTACTCAAATTATATATGTGTACATTAATAATATACACAATTTGTTAGCCAAATGAGTGGATACAGCGTAACATTGCAGAAAGCCTTACATGTAGCGTTCATAAATATATTATTTCCTATAACAATAGACTACACGACGAACCATTAGTACACATTGGTGACGGAGTCCTAAATCATAGATTATTATCGCTTTTAAAGTATCATTTCTAAATGTTACACTAACTGTAACACACACACACCTCATTGTTTAGCATTCAACATATAAAAACAATGTGTCACCCACATATGACGTGGGAACGTGGTCATGTCCGAAGGCGTCCTTAAAAAGGTTACCGATGCAAGCCCGCCTCCCCCAACCGACGTGCGCGCGTGAAATAGTATTGGCTGTGCCTGTAGCTTATTGTTACGGTCAGTGCAGTGTGTCATGCACGCGTGTCGGTGGGGCGGTGCGTGCACAGTGCTGGAGGCCATCGTTCATTCAGTGGGAGGGGTGTTTGCGTGCATTTCATGGTGCCTTAACATGACGTCACACTTATTTTTTTCGCTCATTGGCTGATCGTCCATTTTGGCCGTGGGCACACGTCCGTTTACAAAGTTTAAATATGTACGTGTGTAGAAGTGAATTTGTTTCGCTTCCATATCATAACTTTCAGCCATGATTTGCGTACTGTTAGCAGCACCATGGAGGGACATGTATTGAACGCACAGCGTACACATCGTTTTGCGCATGCGCTAAGACTTACTCCACACATTCGTGACGTGCACGCGCAACAGACGTTGTGCGCGCACATTATTATGTAAGCAGGCACCGGAACAAACATATCAGTAGTAATGCGACCAACGCCATTTGAAACATGAGATAGTTCTGTATCTTTATTTTGAGCCTTGCAGTTTAAACATATACGTAACTTATGCGTGAATATCCACAATCATATAGAGATGTGTTAAGCGTTGTCATGCTGAAACATAGATAAATGTGCCATCTTTGAACATCATGTGTTTGCTGTATTTTACAGATGTCGAAGATGAATACATGTGACCAATGTATTATTTCAGATGTGCCAATCGTTTTATTAGATGATTGTGACGACTAGTGAACAACTATTATAATAAATATGTAACAATGCTTGCAATGATTGGTGCGCAGATTAACAATCACTACATAATGTTATCCTATTGTGCAAATATTTACTATGCATTTAATTATCATAATGATGTTGCTAAGCACTGAAGTTAAATCTTATATTGATACATTTTTAATTTCTACTAACATTATATTATTTATTTATTTATTTATAAAATATTTTACCAGGAAGTAATACATTGAGAGTTACCTCTCGTTTTCAAGTATGTCCTGGTCAAGTATTTTCATGTGATATATGCTACCCACATTATCACTCAGCAAACACATTAATCTACTATATATTATATTCTCACATGTGACTTGTCAAAGAATGTAAATGCTACATAACAACTCGTAGACATTGTATCTGAACGTACACAATAACAATAGGGAGGTGATAGAAACTTTTTACTCGTGTGGATGTTATATTATCACCCAAGTTGTAGTGCTAACCTAACATGCATGAGCTAATGAATGCTAGGTACAGATTATTAAACCATGAACATTTGTGTGTACATTTCATTCACATGATTAACTATAGTTTAGTGTTATTATTAAACGTTCAACACATACATAGCTAAGTGATGCCGATGATAAAAACAACATTATTATGTAGGTTAATATTATTTCTGGTAGAAATACATGCATCACACAAAAAATAAAACACACACACACACACTATGTTGATGAAATGTGTGCATATGTAAATGTATACTTCATTTACGTTCATATGTTGACAGCTGTTATAAAGGATCATGATCATTATGTATAAGTAACGTGAATGAAATAAAACATTGTCATTGTGTTGAATGATTTAGGAAAACTTGTGAATCCAAAGAACTATACTTTGGAATGGTGTTAACATTTTGGCAAATGTAACATGTACGTCAAATCAACACACATATTTCACTTATACATACACATGTGACAATGTATTAATCAACATGAAGATGAAGTAAGAGAATAAATAATGACATACATTGCAATGTTAATGATGTTTACCACATTTGGGTCATTTCATACAAACATGCATTGAGTGTTAACATCGCTCATGTGCATGAATGAATGTTGTTACGTTGTGAAAATTACATGTTATGTTATGTACGTAATGATTTTAAAACACACTGTACAATAACCACCAAGTGTAGATAAACGCACGGACACAATACAGAAAGGACATATTTCAATTGTCACAACTTTTTCATTACGTTCTCTTTATACATCCTCTAACTATACCTGTATCGAGGTTTGCACATCTTATTACAGATGTGAATTCAAACACATACTATGAGCAGTCCTTGGAGTGATATAGAAGAGACAAAAAAACAAGGCGCACAACGCACATAGTGAAGTACAATAAAAATAAAAGTTTACTTGTAAAAATATATATAATCTGCGTACATCAATAGAGTAAAATATAGGCAGTTGGTAATTGGGTATACCACACCAGTACACAGCTCCAGACGGCACTCCTCACTCAATTGTAGGGTGCAGGGGATCTCTCCTCATCTGATGTCAAGCTGGTAGTTGTGGAAGCCGTCTCCCTCTCACTCAAGACGGGGCAGGTCTCAGTCTCTGCTGCTGGATAGTCCTGGAGCAACTGTCCTCATCCGCGTGTAGCAGCCTCCGCTCACATCCGCATCCAAGCACGTTAGTCATGTGTCGCTACTTCTCCATGGAGCGCCCGATCGTGACGTCACAGTCCGGTCGCACTATTCTAACGAACCGCCTGCAAGGTCTCACTCAGTGCGGTGTAGCTAAGGATACATGCGGCTTCTTAGGAAGATGTAATAGGCACAAAGTCTTGTGTGAGACAGGGAAACACTTACTGAGTGTTAACACCAACAAGAGGGTAATAAAAACGAGCACTGACACCCTCCAACGCGTTTCGTAACTCGTGGTTACTTCTTCAGGGAATGTATGCAGATGGGGGGGGGGGGGGTTACACATATATATACACCCACTAATTAATCAATTAGATTTCATGGTGTCAAGTTGCTGCTCAAAAGCATTACAGGTGCAGTGACTAGCTCATTCAAAAAGCTGCAATACAATGATGTCAAATGAAAAAACAAAATATCTAGTACAATCTTTATACATTCAACAATAAAATACAATTTATAAAAACAGATATATATCCTAAAATCGAACAGTGAGTATCTGAAAGAGATATAAAACAAGTTTAAAGACATGCATGATTCGTTGCAATTCAGCATATATAAACAGGAGCAGAAAAACACAACTAATACAAAGACCATATCTATATCTTCATTTAACCCCTTAGGGGATAGGGAGTTAAGTTGATAAATCCAGAATGTTTCTTGGTATGAGAGACTTTTAGTTCTATCTCCTCCCCTTCTTGCCCTAGGGACCACTTTGATACCTTTAAACATTAATTTAGATGGGTCTTTATTATGATGTGATGCAAAGTGGTGAGAAACACTATGTTTCTCATAACCTGCTTTAATGTTTCTAACATGCTCCTGTATCCTGATTTTAAGGCATCTTTTGGTGCGACCCACATATTGTAGGCCGCATTCACAATTAATCATGTACACCACATGGGTCGTATTACAATTTATAAAAGAGTCAATAGCAAAGATTTAATTTGTTGTAAAGGATTTTAAAAAAAAATTCTCTGGATGTACATACCTACAAATAGAGCACTTCCCACATTGATAATTTCCTAGGGGTTTATCCCCAAGCCAGATTTTTGTAATTGGCTTTATGCGGGCAGAGCCCACATCACTGGGTGCTAGTGCATTTTTTAAATTTTTGGCCCTCCTGTAGGTGAATTTAGGAAAATCAGATATATGATTATTTAGTACTGGATCGGAACTTAGAATTGCCCAATGTTTTCTTATTATGCTTTCAATTTTCTTGTTCATTGAGTTAAATGTAGTAATAAAAGGTATTTCCAGCACATTACTTTGTCCCCTATGTGATTCCTTATTTCTTGGGATTAGCATCAGCTGTCTATCCATAGATCGGACTGCATCTAGATCTCTAGTTAAACTAGCACTAGAGTACCCTCTCTCCAGAAATTTGTCAAACAATGCTTTTGATTGTATCTCAAAATCTTGTTCCCCACTACAGTTTCGCTTAACGCGAATAAATTGGCCCTTGGGAATGTTCGTAATCCACGATTTTTTGTGGTTGCTATTAGCCATTAGAATGTTATTGGCATCGATTTCTTTGAAATAAACTTTTGTTGAAACATTCCCATTGTCCAATGCTGTTAATTGAAGATCTAAATAGTTAATACTCTGTGGGTTCGATACATGTGTAAAAATCAAATTTCTATCGTTCGTATTCAGATAGGAGAGAAAGGAACAGACAGACACATCATCACCTTCCCATACACATAAGATATCGTCTATATAACGACGCCAAAGGATAATTTGTTGGCTGTATGGGTTATTAGTCCAGATATTCTGTAGTTCCCACTGACCCATGTACAGGTTTGCGAAACTGGGGGCAAATCTAGTACCCATCGCAGTTCCGCAAACCTGTAAAAAGAACTCTGTCAAAAATAAAAAATAATTATGGGTCAGTATGAATTCAATGGATTTCAAGATGAACTCTATATTGAGGTGATGTAGAGTGCTGTCTGTCTCTAGAAAAAATTTCACTGCCTGCAGTCCTTTATCGTGTGGTATATGTGTGTAAAGTGCTTGGACGTCACACGTGATCCATTTATATGTACTCTTCCACTCAAAGTCTTGAAATGTAAGAAGAACTGAGGATGTATCTTTTAGATAGGAAGGTAATTGAGTAACATATACTTGTAGAAAAAAATCTACATATTGCGAAAGATTCGCAGTTAGGGAGTCTATTCCCGAAATAATGGGACGGCCGGGTGGGTTGGAGATACATTTATGAACTTTGGGCAAATGATAAAACACCGGTATTGTGGGAGAAACATTAAACAAAAAGTCAAATTCCGCTTGTGTAATCACAGTATCAAAGAGAGCCTTATCTAGAAGGTCCTTTAAAAGGTTTGTGAACTCACTTGTGGGATCTTTATCCAATACCTTATAGAAGGATGTATCATAGAGGAGGCGGTGGGCTTCCATTTCGTAATCCTTACGATTTTGGAGCACCACACCGCCCCCTTTATCCGCCTGTCTAATAATAAGGTCATTATTGTCCCTTAAACATTTTAGGGCCAGGTTCTCTTGTTTACTTAAATTGTGTCTAATGTCTCCTGTTTTACAGGTTTGCATCAATTTTGAGAAATCATCATTTACCATATTAAAAAAAGTGTCAATATGGTGCCCTTTAGATTGTGCAGGGTAAAATCTAGACCTTTTCTTAAATTCGGTATGTCTACAAACCAAGTTATCTGTATTAAGTTCCAGAGTCTCTAGTAATGGTTCCTTTTCCTTCACTATTTGTGGACAATCATTTTCAATTTTTAAAAAATGTCGTTTGAGAGTTAAATTTCTCAAATGCTCGTCAGTGCTCGTTTTTATTACCCTCTTGTTGGTGTTAACACTCAGTAAGTGTTTCCCTGTCTAACACAAGACTTTGTGCCTATTACATCTTCCTAAGAAGCCGCGTGTATCCTTAGCTACACCGCACTGAGTGAGACCTTGCAGGCGGTTCGTTAGAATAGTGCGACCGGACTGTGACGTCACGATCGGGCGCTCCATGGAGAAGTAGCGACACGTGACTAACGTGCTTGGATGTGGATGTGAGCGGAGGCTGCTACACGCGGATGAGGACAGTTGCTCCAGGACTATCCGGCAGCAGAGACTGAGACCTGCCCCGTCTTGAGTGAGAGGGAGACGGCTTCCACAACTACCAGCTTGACATCAGATGAGGAGAGATCCCCTGCACCCTACAATTGAGTGAGGAGTGCCGTCTGGAGCTGTGTACTGGTGTGGTATACCCAATTACCAACTGCCTATATTTTACTCTATTGATGTACGCAGATTATATATATTTTTACAAGTAAACTTTTATTTTTATTGTACTTCACTATGTGCGTTGTGCGCCTTGTTTTTTTGTCTCTTCTATAGCTCTAGGGGTGCTGGGACACCCGCAAGAAGGGCTGCAGACGCATCATACGTGACTTAACCACATTCAAGGTTGATTTTTTCTGATTATAATATCACTGTGCACTGCATATTGCCTATTGTGTTTCACTAATTATTAGCTGCGCACCAATCACCTATTTGTTCATCACTTTCACTTGGAGTGATATACCTTGAAAAAGAAAACATCAACGAATATAAATCATTGTCATGACATGTTCATTAAGGTAAGCAACACACAGAAGTGACACTTTTCTATGTGATATGAAACAAAATATAGAATACGTCAAATATGATCTTAAATACATAATAGTCTACACATCATTGTGACACACATGTCACACTCCAAAAGAAAAATTGTATGTAACCATATTGCACAAGCTATTGGCTATCGACATAGTAGGTTTATTGTTTATGCATAACCAAAAATAGCATGTACAGAAAATATAGATTTAGAACACATTATTCCCTCACGTACACACGACACCTTTTAGTGGTAAGAAGTAGAATACAGCCTGTTGATGAATGACATACCGGTGCCACATGCAATTGTCCACACAGCAGAGAACAGAAAGGTGGGAGAACCATATTCATCTGTTTCCTAAGTGAATGGTATTTGGACACATGTATTTATCATTACAATGAATTAATACATCTATGTAGTACTATGAACATATATGTATTTGCTTACATGAAAAATATGTTTATCACATTACGACGTGTCTCCACACCACATGTTGTTTGTTCAGTGTCAGCTGCTAAATGTACGGGATGCTCCTCCTCCAAGCCCTGACGTATGTCGGTTTCTAAATTATGGCGGAGTGCCATATTGTGCAAAATGCAACAAGCAATTACAACATCTGACACTTTAGCAGGCTTATATTGAAGTGCCCCACCAGTTCTATCTAAACACCAGAATCTTGTTTTCAGAATCGTGGCTCTACTCCTTCGTTGACTTGATACGTGATGCGTGAATCCATGTTGACGAATCTTCAGTCAGCACGGCTGTACGAGTCACTGCGAGGATCGTGGTTGGAAGTCCGTAGGGAGGTTCTGTCTTCCATCCTTTGGCGGGAAGGCGCTTGACCAGTACCTTGTCTCCGGGCTGGAAAGGGTGTGTTGGCTTATCTGAAGGGAGCGGAAGAGAAGAAGAAACATCACCATAGATGCCATTCAATTTCTGTATCAAGTGATAAACATAATTCTCTTGAATTTGTTCTAGGTCTCCAACTTCCTTCGGGCAATACGTACCATGAGCCCAGGGAGTTGGAAACGGCCTACCCATTAAAATTTCAAAAGGTGACAATTTGGTAGTACTATTCGGGGTCATTCTGATTTCTGCAAGGACTGCGGGAAGGACATCTGGCCATCTTGAAAAGGTACCATTTGTTCCCTTACGCAGTTTATCCTTGATTATGCGATTGGTCCTCTCTACCTGACCTGAAGACTGGGGGTGGTAAGGTATGTTAAACTTATATATATTATTTTGTTTTGCCTCATCAGTGTGAGGTGCAACTTTTACCCAAATGCGGCCACATAATGCCATATAATGCATGTCCCACTCAGGATCCGGCTGAAACCATAGCCATTCAGGATCTCCACCCAAACATAAGCCTTTTATCATTGTCATATGAAATGGGGCAAAACTACCTTCCCTCGGGAAAGGGTTTGAAGATTGCATTCTCTCAGACCAGCCAGCTATATTATCTACAAACTGAATTGTGTAAAAATTGGAAGTACATGCACTTACAAATTCTTTAGGTGTTTCTATGTCAGGGTCATATTCTCTATTAATGATAAGTGTAACAGTTGGTTTCTGCCTAGACGTCTTACAAGCTATGTCAACAGATATCTTGCTATTTTTACAATCATTCATTTCCTTAGGGCAACTTTTGCTGTTTGAGCTTCCCATCATTTAGACAATACAATTCTTACTTGACTAAAAATAACCAACAATTAAGCAAGCACAGCACTGTAAAAATATAAGCAATACGGCTTAATCGTATGCACTTATATATATATATGTTATATGTATCTTATCTTATATATCTTATGCAGTTATATATCTTATATATCTTATTTTATATATATTTATATATATATATATATATATATATATATATATATATATAAAACATGCACATGCACAATAATCCAGTAATCCCTTACAAATCCCTTAAAATCCTCCTCCCCCCTAAAAACAATAAATTATACTTTTCCACAGACACTTTAAGAGTATTTCAAGCAGATAAACACATATATCGCTTATTCCTTTCTCTCAGCAGGGTCTATAACCCTGTGTATATAACTCAGCCAAGGATTACCTAATCCAGACTCACATGAGTCTCTTACTCATGTGTCTCTATATTTTTCCTTAACCTTGAATCATTCAGTGCAGAGGTATCTCTAAAAACTTTTAAACCTTAAAACCTTTTGGGCTCTTCGGGCAAGGAGACACAGACGGATAATATACAGATAAAAAGTATCTTGTACTTACCCAGACTGTAGTTTCTTGTCCCAAATCTGACACCATCTGAAAGTATCCTATTCTCCACGTCGCTGCGTGAGAATACGTCTCTGGCACTTGAATCGATTCACCTCCGGAGGCTTTACCCACTCTTAAAGCACTGCTTCTGGAAAGACACAAAATGGCGGACGAGCTCGGAGGAGGCAGTAATTGAGTCAGACAACCAGTGAAGCTTAGTCAAAAACTGTTCCTCCTGTTTATTAAAGATTTTGAGTCAGGTTATATAGCCATTTTGAGCATAGAAAAAACACATATATGAGTAACTCAATTCCCCTTTAATTCATAGTCTGTTTATCTCAGAAAATGACAGCTAGACGGTTTACGATTTGGGAAGTGGTCCGAGTACAGATTTTGGAGGCAGTTGAAGGAAATGTCATTCTTCGGAACATTATATTGTGTAAGACATTCGTAAAATTCAGGCTCAGCATGGCTGGCTACATTTCCTGTTTCTACAGAGCGAAATAAGTCTGAACAAACAGAGTTCAGTTATCAGTAAGTGGGTAAAAGGTCACTTTCTAACATCTGATTCGAAAGCACAATTACATATGGCATTTAGTTAGTTCCTGAGATTTAAAATGTTATTACACAATGGTTATAGAGTAATGGTTATATAGCAATCAAAATGGAGTCCCCCCTTGATATACACATTATTGCTGCTGAACTCAAACGATACCGACTTATGATCTCCTCCTCACTCATCCCATCTAACATGATTCTCTCCCTGTACAAACGTGGACGAGGCACAACTTCTCTCCTCTCTCTTCTCCTCATCTCCTTGCCCTCTCCCTCGCCCTCTCCTCTCTGCGTACCTGTCCCTGTCCCTTCCTTGCCCTGTGACATCCTGTCCCTCAGCTAGCCTCTCCTCCAAAAGAAACTTCCTCCTTCTCATGAACAATTGTATCATCTTCAGGTCTGTAGCTGTCAATGCGCAGGTAATTGCCCTCCTTTAAATACCTATGTGATGATGTCACGTGACTTGATGAAGTGCAAGGTGTTACATTAACATATCCAAGTTGTTAACTCCAAACGGGTATACAGTACAAATTAAACGGATTATTTATGTGTGTTCACCAGGCAATCATGATATTTGACAATGATGTAACGTTAAGCTTTGTACAACAATTTATTCGCAAGTATTTATGGAATGTGTAATGCATGTACCACTTCTGAACGCAACACTCAGTCATCTCATTAGGATACAACCATGACATTGATGTTGAAAAACTACGTTGCAACATGTATAATTTTCCATGTTATTGTCACATGTTCACATGAACTAATTCTATTGTGCATATGCATAATTTAATGCCATCAGGATACTTGCTATTGATTATGTTTCAATCATCTAAAAATGAGTAACTATTATAGATCTGTGTATAAATTAACATGAACTGATTATAATGCATCGTGTACAATGTAAACATGCAATGTTATTGCGTGTCCAATTGCGGACGTCATAAAAAGAGCGAGGTCACAAACTACAAAAAAAACCCGCTACATTTACATTTGATCATGCGTTACACATTCAAAGCATTCTATAATGTATACCAACATTGCTATACGCTGGATCTGTTAGATGTGTGAAATCTGTTACATCATATAATAAATTGAAGCACACTTAAGTAACATGTTTGATATTATGTGACCTCTTCCTTTAAGAATTTACTATAGGAGTTTCCCTTGACACATCATAACATTAAGACTAATGTGACATGCAAAACATCATAACATAGACAAGTACAATGTTCTGCCATTAATAAACGTAAGCGGTGACACGATGAAGTGAATCACATCGACACTGTAAAGCCAAGCACATTTTTAGTAGGAGCAATAGAACGTAAACACTCCTATTAAGTTGCAAGTCCCCGCTCCATTGACTCCATTGATGTAGAGATAAGCTTTTTTTTCTAAGTGCCGTACCAGCAACCTTGCCGATCTTTCTCCCCTCCAACTTGCCAACTTTAGTTGGCGGGACAAATTGCCGTAGAAATCTCAATTTTTGAGTGCCGATCAGCACCGATAAGCTGATCGGGGCTACTAGAATACAGCTGATTTCAAAAGTGCCGATAAGTGCGTTATCGGCAGCCGCATGCCGATACATTTTTATCGGTAGACAAAATGCCGATTTTGAACACTTATCGGCGCTTACTGAATCGCAAATGCAATTTTGGTGGGAAAATGCCGATAAAAGCCTTATCGCGCTTACTGCATGAGGCCCAAAATCGGGGTTGCAACGTGCACGAAATGCACCAATAATTTGCAGAGCTGTTGCTATTTGGTGCGAAAGCCTTGACCATGCCTTTTCGGGACTGTCTGAGCTTCTTAATTTCGCTGAGAGGAGGAACCAATGAACTAATTTCTGTCATCTGTGATGTTGCGGACTCAGCGACCGCACCCAACAGTGGGGAACAGGTTATTACTGAGCAAGGGAAAAGGGAGTGGACTGGGCACTTCTAAAGTGATAGTGAACAACAGTGTATTTCTAATAAAATACGAAGTACTGTAAATAAACTTCAAATGTGAAATATAAACATATCCTTCACCAACCCTAAAGTGAAAGATAATAAAAAAATGTATACATTGTGAAAGAAAGCTGCTCAACACCCTCAGATAGGACTGTTCTGGGTCCCAATGGTAACAATTTATTTTCTTCGGTGTGAGGAGGAGCGCTGAATATGTCCAGTGGTATATGAAATATAAAAGGAGCAAAAATAGTGCAGATGGTATATAATAGGGATGAATCAGTCTTAGGGTCTAATAACGTTGCACTCACAAAACTTCCTTATGTTAAAGGTATGTCAGAGATTCTTCTCTCTTTGACTGGAGCCCTTTTGCAGATGAATGGTAGAATCCCAGGATACACCTCATTGTGTGTGATTCGTGATCACCGATATGTACTGCACCGACACACTTTATTCGAGCAAATACCCAGTATGTACCTGGCAGATACCTGGAATGCGCCGCTCCTCACCTCTGACAAGCCCCGTTGCGTTTGCCTTCCCAGCCTTGGTTCATGCCTGGCTGACGGGCGGCTGATCTGTTAAATGATAATGATTAGGATTTAATAGGCTGCAATGCTTCGCGTGTCTACCAGATGGCATAAATTCATGAATTGTAATGCAGTATATATATATATATATATACTGTGCAGTATTGCAGCCAGCGGGAATAAAATGCTTCAATCCCTGCCTGGAAAATACCTCAATGCACTCGGGCAGAAAACAGTCACAAACCTCAATACACCCGGGTATACCCGAATTCGTGGGACTAGCCGAGCTCGAATAAAGTGTGTCGCCAGTGTAATAGGAGAGAAAAGACACAATAGTGTATACTATTTCACCAATATGTATTAGTAAGTACAATTTAAGATAAACACACACACATTTTTCAATAAACAACATTCATGGGCGAGAACCGCCGACGGGATGGAGCACTTGACCGATAGATGCTGTTATACGTCTCACTCGCGTCTCAGCCTTTCCTTCCGCATGCGTCACTTCCGGATGATGTCACAAGTGACGGCGGAAGGATGCCTTGCCTGTAGACACAGCTCCGGTTGCCAGTATCTCCAAACTCCGGTTCTCCCAAACTAGCTCTGACAACGCGTTTCACTCTTTGCTTTTTCAGGAGTCATAAGTAATGGCCCTATCTGTTAGCTATATATAGGCCCAATGCTTTCAATTAGTTGATTAGGAATAAATAGAATGTAACCCCCTCATTGCTCATACATAGCAATGAGGCCAAAAATCCAGTGTGTAACAATAAGCTTAGTATATTCTAACACATATCTAAATATACACATTGATAAAATACATAATGATATTTAAAAATAACAATAATCCTTTAATCAATTAATAAGTGATAAAATCAAATGACTAGAGGAAGAGAAGAAAAGGAATGTTAGCACCAAAGCCAATGATTATATAAATAATAAAATATTATGACAAAGGGTGAATAATGATATTAATCATGAGCAGAAGGCCCTCATATAAAAAGGGTAAGGAATTGCTAACAATGTCATTAAAAATTACACTAAAAAGGCACCAATGTTACTGAGCAAGTCAGAACTTTGACGGGTTCTGGCTGTTGGCGCTCCTGAGTGTTAATAATGACTCAAATTGTTGCTTAACGTTTTGACCTGCCAGGTGTACTTCTGCTCTTGGATATTAATGGAGTAGAGTTTCTACAGTTGATGTGTCCTCTATGAGACATGCCTGGAGTAGAGTTGCTGGTCACCTCGAGGTGTGGCCTATGCAATCCTACATACCTCAAGCCTGCTATGGTTCTTGCTGTGATCCCTGCTGATACTTCCCATGCTGAGGAGGTTATAGAAGCTGGCTATCCTGTTCCTGGAACTGGACAAAGCCATGTGCCAAGCTCCTCCAGCAGAGATGAGGAGTTTTATGGACACAAGATATCAGGCCCACGAGACTGACACTACTGAGCTTAACCAAACCTCTTCACAGACGTCAGGGAGGGTACCTTTACTGTCTCTGTCTAGAGAACAGAGAGCGGGATGTTAACCCAAAGAGTAAAAGGGACTCACCTAAAGCAGTGCTAGAGGAGGAGAACAAGGACGTAATGATGCAATTGAAGGAGATGATCTTCTCTCCGCGGAACCTGTCTCCGGCCTCCAATAGCTCTTTCCGGACTACAATGCTGGAGGATACAGATGATTTGTTTCCTGGGAGCTGTGCCCATTCAATAAAAAATCCAGTGCCTGACCTTACGACCAATACAGTCGATGGTGTGGAGGACGATTCCGATCGACTCGATGAGGATCTTTTCAAGGTGAAATTTCTTATTTGCTTCCAGGACAATGATGCTGATCCTGGGTCTGTGGAGAGAATTTCGCCCATTGTCGATGCTGGGGAAGATGCCCTGCTGTAGCCACCGACTACACCCCTACAGAACCTGGGAGATGAAAAGGTACGTGCTGCTGTTGTTCTGGATTCTCCGGTTGTGGAATGCAGCGCAGAGGTGGAGGTTGTGCCTCTGCCGTTGTCTCAGCTGATTGAGGTTCCAGTTATTGTTCCCATCTCTGCCACTCCGGTTCTTCCCTTGGTAGAGATTGCTGCTGCTGTTCCGCATTTGTCTGTCACAGAATGCAGGCCACAGGTTAGCAAGGGGCCGGGATTTTTGTTCTTGTCTGAGGCTGCTGATGCCTTGAGCTGGGACATTTCTCTTGCTGCGGTACCGGTGACGGACTCTGCTGAGGCCAAGTCAATGACATCACCGGATGATGTCATTGTGGACATTGCTGCCGACCTTACTACGAATAAGGATTTGTCTGTGCCGAGCTCGCGGTGTGGATCTCACACGAACAATGAGCAGGGAAAGCCATGGTCCCCACGCAAAATCCCCTCTAATTTATGCAATAGTCCCAAAATGTGGCTTTCAGCCTGTGTTTCCCGAGGTCCTCGATAAAACATTTAAGGGAGAGGAACCTATGCTTAACTGGTGAGATAAAAATGTTCATAGTTATGTACCCCATTTGAATATGACTCGCATGATTTGCTTACAGGGTAATCGAGCAGAGCATTGGTGGGCGACGGGAAAACTCACTGAGGATCAAGAGAACGAAATCCTGCGCAAGCGCTCAGAGGATTTTGAGGATCCCAAATATTTTTCAACTTGTATAACGGAAGATAATTCTGAGGTTTCTATTCCTAAGGAGGAACCTTTATGCTGGTTTCTTCCAGGGGCTGTCTGCACCGGTAACCTTACCAGGTCTAGTAGGGCTGACCATGTACTGTTACACCAATATAGAAGGTTGCACGGGTATAACTTCCCTTATTTGCCTAAACCCTTAATGGGGGAAGCAGAAGAAAACAGGGAAAGGTGGCTTAGTAGTCACTTACAGTACAGGGTCCAACATTGTGCTGCAGTGCCGGCTTATGTGTTGGAACACATAGAGTACCTATGGGATGCAATATATATATATATGGATCGGGTGAAATATGTAAGTGAGCAGGAAAAGAAACACTGCTATTACGTGACCGTTCCCAATAACCAGGGAAGGTTAGTTAGAAAACCTGATCCTTCTCATTATTACTGAACCATGTAAAGTCTCTACTGATTGTATTTGGTATCTAGTATATGGTGTGCATGTTACACGGCTGTGTTTACAGATGCTATGTGATATATAAAGAAATTGAATGAGATATTGTTACAAATGCTCGTGACATTTGCTGTGTTTTATAGTTTATATGGTTCCTCAGTAGGAGGATGTAAGGATCCAGGAGTCACTTCGCTCCCGACGCACTCCCGCTTTACCTCCGTCTAACACCACAGCCCCCATTCCCTGCGGCATGTCTTCTGGACCCGCGTCTGCCCTCAGAAGCGCTATCCACAGGCGCGCACCCACCTCTCTGCCGAGGATGGAAGCAAAGGGTTCCACCTCCAGGTTGCGCTCGAACACGGTCAGCGTCGGCGCGCGCACATGACATGTGCACACCACACACACAAGCTCCGCGTCAACTACCTCATCAAACAGTTTAGCCAGCACCTGTCTCCTGCACCACTACCCAATCTCTGCTTGCGCTGAGGATGCGACTCCACTCCGCCTCTCCCCTCATTGGTGCCTCTCCCTCATATATGCTCAGCTGTGCTTACCTCTTCTCTGCCGCCACAGTCTTGCCTTGTCTTGCTGTTCCTCGATCTGTGTACAGACCCGGCTTCGCTTTTGGACTCCGCTCTTCCATACTCCTGACCCCGGCTATTTATGACAATCCGCACCTCTCCAACCCTGACCTCAGCACTCGGACAACGACCATTCTTACCTCTCTAACCCAGACCACAGCTAATAGTACCTGCAACGATCCGTACCTCTCCAACCCAGACCCTGGCAAGTATACCGACTATCCATACATCTCCAACTCTGACTCGGCTACCTCGACCAACCTACACTCCAGACGTTCCCTCGTGGCTGTGGGTGGCATTTCAATCCTTTCCCACCTCAGTCCCATGGACCCGCTTTATTTGGGGTGAGCACACCGTGACAGTATGCTCAGCCCTACAAACATGGGCCCCGCTGAGGTGGAGCAATTCTTGACTTCACGGATCTTGAGGAACTTATCGCTGTCTGCATCCCTGTAGAAGAAAGGAGATTTGAATGATCCCGTCATCGCCAACTGGTGCACAGATCGCCGTCTCTCCTCTTTGCTATGCCGGAAGCTTCCCACTCCGACTCTCCTGAACCCATGTAACTGGGTGGTAATAAGTTGTCCCCCTCTGAGAAGCAACACAGACGCAGCGCAGAATTCTGTCTGTACTTTGGCAATCCCGGGCATCAAGTGCTCCTTTGTCCCCACAAGTCGCGAAAAGTCAACTCCCAATAAGGTCCAGGGGAGTCTCATTGGGAACAGTCTCCATCTCTCCTATCACAAAAGAGATCTTGCCGAACAAGATTTTGATTCCAGTTTCTCTAATGGGTGAGAACTTTCGTGCCACTGTGCTGGCATTTGTGGATTCAGGGTCTGGAGGCAACTTTATCAACCAGGGTTTCGCGGAGAGGAACAGCATCCCGCTTATCCGCAAGGGGGTTCCGGTAGGATTGGAAGCCATCGACGGTCAACCATTACAACCAGCCTTCATTTCCCTGCAGACCATTCCCTTCCACTTACTGACGGGGGAGGACCACAAGGAGGAGATCCATCTGGATGTGATTCACACCCCTTCTATTGAAGTGGTCTTGGGCCTTCCTTGGCTTCAACGCCATAATCCCCGCATTGACTTGACCAATAAAGAACCTATCCAGTAGAGTACCCTTTGTGCCAAGAGCTGTGCGGTTCCCGTCCATAAGAAATGTGGGTTGTGAGATATACGGTGAATTTCGTTTTGTTTTTGACAAGGCACGATCTGAGGTTCTACCGCTGCACCGCCCCTATCGATCTTTTGCCCGGTTCTGTTCTTCCTGGGGGAAGGTCTTATCCACTCTCACTCCCGGAGACTAAAGCCACAAATGAATTCATTCAAGAAAATCTTAAAATGGGGTTCATTCGGAAATCCTCTTCTCCAGCCAGAACAGGATTCTTTTTCGTTAAAAAAAGACGGATCTCTTCACCCATGCATCAACTATAGAGGGCTTAACAAGATTACCCTTAAGATCCGTTACCTTTTACCTTTGATCTCAGAACTTTTCGACCGCCTTCAAGGGTCAACCATCTTCACCAAGTTGGACTTGAGTGGTGCCTACAATTTGTTGAGAATTCACCAGGGAGATGAATGGAAAACGGCCTTCAACACACGAGATGGTCATTATGAGTACCTCGTCATGCCCTTTGGCCTCGGCAATGCTCCTGCCATCTTCCAAGACTGTCAACGAGATCTTCCAGGACCCTCTCAACCAGTTCCTTATTGTCTAGTTGGACGACATAATTATTTTCTTCAAGTCTGTTCAAGAACACATCGGTCACGTCAAACAGGTACTATCACGCCAGCGAAAATCATCTCTTTGCCAAATTGGAGAAATGTCAATTCCATCGAACCTCTACGGCATTCTTGGGATATATTATCTCCAACTCCGGGTTCTCCATGGATCCAGATAAACTCAAGGCAGTCCTAGACTGGCCTCGCCCATCTACTCTCAAGGCCATACAATGTTTTTTGGGCTTCACAAATTATTATCGCAGATTTATCCGGAATTTTTCATCTACGGTAGCCCCCATCACAGCCTTGACCAAGAAAGGTGAGGATTCTGCTTCTTGGCCACCAGCCGACCATTTATGCATTCGACCATCTGGAAAGATCCTTTCTGTCGGCTCTCATCCTCATACATCCAGATCCCAAGCTACCATTTACCTTGGAGGTGGATGTGTCTGATGTCGGGCCGGGGCCATTTTATCCTAAAGAAAGTCACCTCAAGCCAGACTCCACCCCTGCGCCTTTTTTTCAATTTTTTTTCTTCTGTCGAGCAGAATTATGACGTGGGTAACCGGGAACTCCTGGCTATCAAGCTTGCTCTCAAAGAATGGAGGCACCTGTTAGAAGGTACGGAGAGTCCTATCACATCTTAACCAACCATAAGAATCTGCTCTACATAGAAGGCGCTCGTCACTTAGGTGCTCAACAAGCTCGCTGGTCACTCTTTTTTTCCCGCTTCAATTACATTATCTCCTTTGTACCATGTTCCAAAAACCTGAAAGCCGATGCTCTTTCACGTCAGTCTCTAGCCCAAGAGGATCACCTAGAGACAGTTCTTCCTTCTAGGTACATTCTCTCCACTAACACATTTGACGTACTGAATGACATTCTTCAGGACCAATCCCGTTTTCCAGAGGGTCTCGAAGTCCCAGAGGGTCACCTTTTCACTTCATCCCTATACGAGAGGAAAGTCCTAGAGTGTGGTCATTCCTCCAAATCTTCTGGACACCCAGGTACCAAAAGAACCACCGATCTTGTGGAATGAACCTTCTGGTGGCCCGCCATTCAAGGAGACATTAAAGAATTTGCCAAGGCATGTTCAATGTGTGCCCGTAACAAAACTCCGCAGAGCAAACCACCTGGACTCTTACAACCTCTTCCCATCCCGGATCGCCCTTGGAACCATTTGTCTATGGACTTTATAGTAGAGCTACCTGCTTCCTAGGGGATGAATACCTTTCTTGTCATCGTTGACCTCTTTTCCAAGCAGACGCACTTCATCCCATTGAGAGATTTTCCTAATTCTTCCAAGCTCGCTGATATTTTTGTCAAGGAGATCTTTCGCCTACATAGGGTACCACAAACCATCGTCTCCGACCGAGGGTCACAATTTATTTCCAGGTTCTAGCGTTCCTTTTCTCAAAGGATGGGCATCTCGTTACATTTTTCTTCAGGGTAGCATCCCCAAAGCAATGGTCAGATGGAGAGAATCAACCAAACCTTGCAGTAGTACCTACATTGTTTCCTCTCGGACACCCAGGATAACTCAATGGATCTTCTTCCCTGGGCCGAATTTGCACACAATTCGCTGCGCAACGAATCCACCTGAGAGTCACTCTTTTTAATAAATTATGGATTCCATCCCGACTTCCGATGCTCTCTTCCTCTTCTGGGGTACCAGCGCTGGATAACAGAATTATTTTCCTACAGGATTTATGGAAAGGGATCCAGGAGAATCTTAGAACTGCAACTACGAGACAAACTCGAGGCAGACCGCCATCGTCGCAAGATCCAGGAATTTAGCCTAGGAGACAGGGTGCGATTATTGTCCAAAAACATACGCCTCAAGGTGCCCACGCTCAAACTATCACCCAGTTTCCTTGGATCCTATCGCATAGTGGAGAAAATCAATCTGGTGGCATATCGCCTACGCCTTCCTCCATCAATGAAGATTCACCTAGTGTTTCACGTTTCTCTACTGAAACCAGTCGTCCAGAGCTCTCGATTTCCAGACTCTTCCTCACTTCCAACACCTCTTATCGTACAGGGGCAACAAGAATACGAGATTCAATCCATAGTGGACTCCAGGATCTCCAGAGGATCGGTCCTGTATTTGGTGCACTGGAAGGGTTTCGGACCTGAGGAGCGACCCTGGATTCCCCATTACCGTCTCCATTCACCCGGACTTCTTCGACGGTTCCATCTGAGGTATCCCCTCAAACCTTCCTGGAGTTGCCCAGAGGTCGCTCCTGAAGGGGGGGGGGTACTATAAGGATCTGGGTGTCACGCCGTTCCTGGCACATTCCTGCCTTACCTCCGTCTAACACTACGGCCCCCATTCCCTACAGCACGTATTCGGGACCCGCGTCTGCCCGCAGCAGCGCATCCACCTCTCTGCTTTAGGACAGAGGCAGAGGGTCCTGCCTACAGGTTGCGCTAGCGCACTGTCAGAGTCGGCTTGCCCGCATGTTACGCGTGCACACCGAGCACAAGCAGCACGTCAACTACATCTTCAAACAGTTTAGCCAGCACCTGTCTCCTGCACCACTACCCAATCACCGCTTGTGCTGAGGATGCGCCTCCGCTGCGCCTCTCCTCTCATTTGTGCCTCTGCCTCATATAGGCTCAGCTGTGCCACTGGCACATTGGCTGAGCATAACCCTAGTTGCGTTGTGTTTACCTCTTCTCTGCCTCCAAAGTCTTGCCTTGTCTTGCTACTGCACCGACACACTTTATTCGAGCAAATACCCAGTATGTACCTGGCAGATACCTGGAATGCGCCGCTCCTCACCTCTGACAAACCCCGTTGCATTTGCCTTCCCAGCCTGGGTTCATGCCTGGCTGACGGGCGGCTGATCTGTTAAATGATAATGATTAGGATTTAATAGGCTGCAATGCTTCGCGTGTCTACCAGATGGCATAAATTCATGAATTGTAATGCAGTATATATATATATATATATATATATATATATATATATATATATATATATATATATATATATATATATATATATATATATATATATATATATATATATATATATATATATATATATATATATACTGTGCAGTATTGCCGCCAGCGGGAATAAAATGCTTCAATCCCTGCCTGGAAAATAACCCAATGCACTCGGGCAGAAAACAGTCACAAACCTCAATACACCCGGGTATACCCGAATTCGTGGGACTAGCCGAGCTCGAATAAAGTGTGTCGCCAGTGTATTCCTCGCTCTGTGTAACGACCCGACTTCGCTTTTGGACTCCGCTCTTCCGTACTCCTGACACCGGCTATCTACGACAATCCGCACGTCTCTAACCCTGACCTTGGCACTTGGACAATGGCCATTCTCACCTCTGCAACCCAGACCTCGGCTAATAGTACCTGCAATGATCCGTACCTCTCCAACCCAGACGCTGGCAAGTATACTGACTATCCGTACCTCTCCAACCCCAACCCGGCTACCTCGACCAACCTACACTCCAGACGTGCCTTTGTGGCTGTTGGTGGCATTTCTATCCATTCCCACCTCAGCCCAGTGGTCCCGCCTTGTTTGTGGTGAGCACACCGTGATAGAGGATACCTTAAGTAGTAAGAACAATTTGAATGAATGTCTTCTTATGTGTATCATATATATATATAGATACAAATGCGTGTGACATTTGTTGTATTGTACCTAATCTAGATAGACTTTATAGTATATATGTGGTGTATATTGTAACACGGCTGTGTTGCTTAAGTAAGGTTCCTCACAGGAAGTTACCTATATAATATGTGAACTGAATTAGTCAGTGCACTTTTGTAATATTATGTAAAACATGCAAATGAGCACACAGTAATATTTTCATTTGCTATATTTGATTTACTGTGGACGTTTTTGTCACTTTTTTTACCCACCACAATATTAAAAATCTCTGGTGTCCCTCACCTATAATATATGTGTAAACACAATTATATATTGAAACCAAATGGCTAATGTAAAGTAGGTAAAGAATATATAATCCTAAATGTATAAAAAAAAAAACCTTAGGGAAATGAGACATGTAATCAGCCTCATACCCTAGAGCCAATAATCCCACCAAAATGATGGTTGTGTTCAAGTAATAAGTGAACAAATCACTCACATAAGAATCAGCAGAAGAGTGTCTTGTCACGTTCAACCTCTCCTTAAAGAATGCATATAGAGGGAACATAGCGTGACACAGCTTAAAGAATATACATAAAAATACAATGGGAAAAGGTCACACTCACATTTTCCCAATCTTAACAGGCATTGAGTGCTATAAGGGCACACTCACACCACTCTGGATCGCCCAAAGTTCCAGAGTGGTGTCAGTGTGCCCTTATAGCACTCAATGGCTGTAAAGATTGGGAAAATGTAAGTGTGACCTTTTACAACTGTATTTTTATGTATCTTCTTTAAACTGTATCACGCTACAGTATGTTCCCTCTATATGCATTCTTTAAGGAGAGGTTGAACATAACAAGACACTCTTCTGCTGATACTTATGTGAGTGATTTGTTCACTTATCCCTTGAGCACAACCATCAATTTGTTGGGATTATTGATTATTTGTTGTGTTGGTTGCACTCTAATGTGCTTAAATTTCCACCATTAATTCTTGTACACAGTACCTAGAGACTGTTTTTTTGAGCTGCACGGAGGAGCCTTACTATAGTTATTGTTATTTTGATTTTGAACTTCTCTTATTTTACATTTTGTCATACCCTATAGGCCAGCCGGTTCAATTATGATCATGAAGAAATAGAACAACACCTAACATATACAAAGCATAAATTGATTCTACTGCACAAAACAATAGGCACAAGAGAGATATAAACAGCAGCACTCAAATTGGCAAAGTACAGATAGACTGAAACAACAAGCACATTCCCTTCAAGGTGTAGCCCCTCTGATAAAGGAAGGACAGTTGAAAAAGTCTCCCCATACCACATAGGTATATATGTTGATATTGTGCCAATTGTAAGGGGAGGTATGCTCATTGGAAATCAGGGTCAGTGATACATAGCCGCAGACAATCCTGGAGCTTGAGGAGCTGTTAGTGATGCTTGCTGTATGCCAATTCAGCGTTTGCGCTTGCAGACTTCGGTCCGGCAGCACGAATATGAGGTCATCTCTTGATGAAGTGGGGAACACCATGAGAGTACAGACAAACAGCCCTGCCGCACGTTTCACCTGTCCCACTTCTTCGGGGAGCTTGGTGATAGAGTTATACCCCGCCTCCCACATGACGTAGGACCTAAAGAACGAATAGCGCAAGGACCATCACAGCTGATCTGAGTGTCCATAACGGATAGGTGAATGCCCTGATTGCAGGCTGATCTGCAGATTGGAATATATATATGCAGATTAGTCTTGAAAGGAACTGACAACCTTTACAGTAAGCAACCAATCAGATATCAGTTAAATTAAACAGAGTACTGCAAACTGTAACCCTCTAATGTAATAGTAATACTCAAAATAATTAATGAAGGATTATGAACCTGAAAGACCCAGTAAAATATAATTGCTGCAAACTAAATTACCCTATTAATTTGACATAGTGTATATGGTATAAGGTGAAATTCTAACTAATATGTGACAAACAAAAGTTCAAACATGTATACAAAAAAGCTGATTGCGGTGTAATCAGACGCTTCAGAGCTTAATGAATAAAAGTCTAAATTAGCCCTCACCTTGACAAAGGCTGATATACAGAATGCAGCCAAAATGTTGGTTTCTTTTGGCAAAATACATTTTTTTCTGAATAGCAGGTCCATGTGCTTATTTCACACCTAAATCTCTTAGAATAACAAAACGAGTATTTTCCATCACTCAAATGTCTGTATGTGTCTCTTTTGAGTGCAGGAGAATACACTTTTTTTTCAGTGTATTACTTTTAACAAGGGTCAGACATTACTAATATGCTATAAGCTTGCTAGATTAAATGTTCCTGTTTTTAAAGTGTATCAATTAGCTTTGAATCTACTCCAATGCCTAATAGGATTTTCTCATTCTGATCCAAAATCCCCCTCATGGGCACAGAGGGAGTTCAATAACATTTCCACTCTACATCCGTCAACAATAATTAACTCTACAATGTAAAAGAGTTATGAGAAAAATGATATTACATAATATAACAGATTTCTATGCAAACAATGTCAGATAAATTGTTATTCTAATGCTAAATCACCTGTAAAGTTTAATCCCAAAGTTACATTTGAAATAAATACTATTTTGTCAACTTGGTAAAATGAAAATGTTATTTATTTTTTAAACATAATATACTGATAATACATTTAAATCCTCAAAGTCTAAAATCATAATTTGTCTATCTAAAATAGGATTGAAAAATTACACTAAAATTGTAATTAATTCATTACAATCTAAAAATATATTTATTATGCACCTATTCTGCTAATGTGGATATCTTCAATTATTATGTAATTTTATTAAAAAAATAAAAATTATTTATCTTTTAATTTAAAAAGCAAGTGGAGAAACCCCCCACCCCCCTTAAATATATCTCGTTCACTACATTAACGAAAACTATTTATCTAAAGGTAAATCAATCCAATTCAAAATTATTAACACAGTAGAATGTTTTGGACAACCTGACTTTTTAAAGCTGGACTATCCCAATCTAATGTGTATTGGAAATGCAGAAAAACACCTGAAACACTTTTACACACTTTATGGTATTGTATTAAAGTTTCAGGCATTTGGATAGAAATTTAAAAAAAACATATTGACATGATCTTAAGCTCGATTTGGATTACTAAAAACAGGGTGTTATTTTTGTGAGTGTACAAATTAGCCTTTGGCTCCCAAATAAATCTTCAAGGTATCTTGGTCCAACAACATTACTCATTGTCTAACAGGAAAAAAGGAATTATACTATCCTCTTGTGAGGACAACATCTGCCCCAGAGGATTTGTGCTTGCGGGTCACTGTAGTCTTCTGCCTATTGTCTGACTTTATATTCTCATAACCTTAGCATGCAGTTTTGCCAGCCTGTCTAAAAACGTGTCTATACCATTCTTTTTTTTTAATCCTTTTAGATCTGTAACTAGTGTATACCATACACTAGTTGCAGATCTAAAAAAAGAATATATACCAAATGACTAGGTCAAGAAATAGCTCCAGTATTTGTCCTATAAAAACATTAAACGACTACATATAAATCACCCCTTTTACTTTTTCACATATGGAACAAATGAATCAATGTTCAGCTTAGACAACTCTTAGTTTATCTTCTAGACTACTAAAGAAAATACATTTACTGTTGATTGAGATTCAATTGTATATAAAATCACATGTAATCACAGATTACTACATTCACTAATACAAATAATAATATATGTTTTGTGATAAAAAGAAATAATTGCATATCTGTACCCCCTGTATTAACTTTTACCAGACATCCCTCTGTCAGATCGCATGTTCGGACTTTATTCATAGTGCCAGTTGGCGCGAGATTTTTTGGGGGTGACATGGGTGGGTGCAGAGGTCCCGTGCTCTCCCCCGAGGCATTTAAATTAAATACCATGGGACCATGCAAGGCCGCTGCAACCTCTACTTACCGAGGTTCAGCCAGCTCAAGGACACGTTACCATAGCAACGCGGCATCAAATGACACTGTGGGGTCATGTGACGTCACGGTTGCCATGGTAACGTGATGTCATTTGACGCTACGTGAGGCAAGGAGGGGTGCGCACCAAGGAGGAGAGCAGGCACGGGGGGGGGGGGTGCAGCAAAAAAAGTTTGCGCGCCTCTGGGCTAATAGCATTCAGACTGGATCGTCAACATTTCTAGTAATCCTCCAAATATCGTACTCGCATTTTAGTAAAAAATTTCAAGCATATCTCAATCAGTGGCAAATGGTGTCTGAATGCCTTGGTGGGTGATCTCAGAAGAGAGGAGAAAGACAGGCACAATAGCATAGACTGTATGTAAAAGGTAAAATGCTTTATAATATAAATGTCTTTAGAATGCGCCCTTACAGGAAATTCATTCTTTTCAGAATTAAAACATAAGAATACCGGGATCTCCCAGGATTGTGTGACAATCTCACCACTTCCGTAGTGGTGGTGCCTGCTGTGATAGAACATCCAGTGTTGTTGCTTCCAGTTACAACCAGCCAGAAACAGATGATGAATCAGTCACAGTTCTCTCGGATCTCTCCCCAAATTTGGCGACTCAACGCATTTCGCTGCATTTTCAGCTCCCTCAGGAGTTATATCTCACACCTAAATTCCAAGTGACAAAGGCGCTTCAATATTGCATCCATGGAACATATTGATATTGCATAACACAGGACTAGGATAAGGATATTGAACTGCTAGAAGGTAGTAAAGTCCCCAAATGGGCCAAGGTACCCTGAAGGGTAAGGTGTAGGGCTAAAAAAAAAACCATCAGACCCTCATTGGGATGGTCCCTGGACTCACATGTAGCAATCATAAATTGGAAAAGTACTCACTGAAATGCCTTAGTCCTAATGTCCTGGATGGCGTGCGGCCTGAAGCGAAGAGGTAGACATGAAGGGCAGGATAATTCTGGCACAGCAACCAAAGAGTGGGTCCCAAACAAAATAGTTAAAATTTTATTTTATTAATCCATCTTAAAAAAGTGGAGGCACTAAACCTCCTACGCGTTTCGTGTTTCCAAAAAACACTTTATCAAGGAGTATTGATGAAGTTTTTTTGGAAACACGAAACGCGTAGGAGGGTTAGTGCCTCCACTTTAAGATGGATTAATAAAATAATATTTTAACTATTTTGTTTGGGTCCCACTCTATGGTTGCTGCGCCAGAATTATCCTGCTCTTCATATCTCCCACCTACACAAAGAGGTCCATTTACCTGTACACGTTACGACTTCCTATTGGCTTGCATGGGGCAAAAGCTTAGAAACACTGCTAGCCGAGAAGAGCAACTACCAGCATCCCCTATGGAGATCTGTATCTTCAGAAGCAGGGGGCCCCTGAGCTGAAATTAATGAGGTTCAGCTCCGGAGACACTCTGCTTCAATCCTTTGTTTAAAAAAAAAAAATTGCAAACATATTTGCCTGCTTGGATGCCTCTTTAAAGACAGTTAAGAAGTAGTATACAAGGCTAGCCAGTGGCTTCATTCATTGACAACAATAGAAATAAAGACATTAAGAAAATAATTTTAATCTGTCATTATACACAGTTTGCACTTTCTGTAAGCATGCAAGTTGTATCTTTTTCATTGCCACACTGTAAATCTTTCATTTACAAACTGATGGTGAGTTATAAACTTAACTGCGATCCATGAGTTGCATAATATATTGAAGAATACATTTGAGACCTTTACTCATTTCTATATGTTTGTCTTCTAACATTTCTTCTCTTTTATTTTTCAAAAATATAAATAAAGACACAAAGGCGGCACCTGTCAAATAAATGGACAATTAAAGGATGATAAAAGAAACAAAATCATAGATACTCGAAAAAAAATAAAGCAGCTAGGAAGACATTTGCAAATGAATTGCAGGGAAAATACACAGTGCAGCATCAATACACCTGCCTAACACATTGGTTATAGCGGGCTTGATTAATGTTTATTGATCATTGTTTTAACTAATTACGTTCATGGTTAATAGAACAGAGAGAACATACACAGTCATGTATGTAAAAGCATGCATAGACGGGCTAACATTTTAATTTATAAAGTCTGCCCCCTGTTGTATGGAAAAACAAGTATGAACTAAGTCAGGTCCATACAAGTGAAACATTTCTTACAGATAAATAATCATTTTTATTGATTTTTTTCCCTGCTTGTATGAACTTCACGCAATATCTGTACATAATTTTCATTGCCAGCAGCTTAACACATACGTAGCCTATACATAAAAACAGGGATTGACTATTGTGTTCTATTACCGTATGTCTAGTATGCTCTGGCAGAAACAGATACAAATAAATAAAATTAAACATTTTAGTGCAGCTACATGTAGGTGAGAAATAAATATAGTTTGCGTGCCCAAATTAAATTACACATGGATCTAATGGTTAGTAAATAACCACTGCATCCAATGAATATACTCTACTAGTTGTCAAAATATGTAGTACAGTATGCTACGCTACTTATGGCAATGCCACCACAAATTACTTAAAGAAAAAGCAAATTATTTGAGTTGTCCAATTTATGTAAATGTTATTATACTAAGCATATATCAAGCAATATTCATTTGACTACTTTAATATATAAAACTGAGTTAGTGATCTCAAATTAGATTGTAAGCTCTTCAGAGCAGGGACTCTTCTTCCTAAATGTTACTTTTATGTCTGAAGCACTTATTCTCATGATGTGTTATTTGTATAATTTGTTATTTATATGATTGTCACGTGTATTACTGCTGTGAAGCGCTATGTACATTAATGGTGCTATATAAATAAAGACATGCTTACATACAGTACATCTGTATTTTCTTCATTCATAGTACTATGGGGACTGATGTTGGCCATTCCATTGAAAATATCATGTTTTTGAAGTGAGTGATAACATTTGGTGAGTAAAATTAAGAACTGGCCCAGGAATGAACTAAGTGTAGAAAATGGTCTGGTCAGTGGAGCACAGACAAGCAGTGATAAAGAGCAAATTAGAGATTTGAAAGGAAGACATTTTCCCATGCTGCAACACAATGTAGTAGGTTTCACAAAACATATAGATGGCTTATTAGGTCTTGCTGCTGAGGTCCGCTTCATTGGGTTTTCAATGCAAGCAAACATAATTGCATTATAGGTGACAATGGCCTTAAAGCCAGATTTAGAGAAAATGGAGATATTTAGTGAAGGGCAAATAAAGTTAGACAATTTGTTTCACTGGGCCACCTGTCCATGCTCTCAATTGACTCTACAGAAAAAAATATAATGTACATTCTAGACAAGACTTAGTATTGGTTTAGAAGACCTGTGTTCCCACGGTTCTAATCAACAGTCTGTAGACCAAACGTATATTTGAGCCTTTTAAATATTCTAAGCCAAAAAAAAATAAACATATTAAACATATGACAAAAGTATGAGTACTGTACATACTCATTCACAATAAAATGTAAAACACCTATATTAGTGTACAGTACATAACTAAAAGTAAGCAGATATGGGATATAGTTTTTACAGTATATTACCTCCTTAAACAAACATTGCCTGCCGTAAAGACTGTAGAGCTTGTTTATCCCACACAATTCATTTTGCAATAACATTTGACCCTTTCTTCCCTTATATTTGCCAGCTCTGCATGGGAAGCATGGGAAGTTTTGTGCAAACCAGACACAATCAAATTATAGCGAGTTGTCAAAAACCTTCCACTGTACAGAAAGAAAGAAGAAAAACAAAGTATGCATTCAAATCTTTCAGACCCATTTGCCAACACTGTTCTAGTCTCACAAACATCATGCAGGATTTAAACTGCAGATTTGGGATACATAAGCGTCACATCAAGTCACAGTGAAGTGCTGAAAACGTGTACCCATACTCTTACTATTACAGTTGCAACTGCTGTTTTGAGCCACTTGCCTTGCAAATTCTGCACCGCAAGATTTCAGCGGCCAGACTAATGGCCCATCGGATTAACACAGCGGGGATCCCTCCATTTTAATGGGACTTTTGCTATGTGAATCCTACCTGGCTTCACCTGTCTGTAATAGACAGGCCATAAGAGATAGACTGAATCAGTCACTCTACATGCCTAATAGGCAAATCACAGGGCTTTATTTTATTTAAATAATACAGTATTGTAGCAGGGGGACTCCGAGTGGAACCACGTTGATTTCAGGTCATGGGACCCCTGATTCCCAAGTTAAGGCTCCGTTATGGGGTGCCGGTATTCCAGCTGCCATGTTTAAATTCTCCCGCGTCATGGCCCACGTGATTGGCAGATTTAACCAAAGCCAGAGGATAGCAGCATCCCATAATGGGCCTGTAACTCGGGAAGAAGGGGGTCCCCAGACCTGAAATCAATGCAATTCAGCTCTGGAGACCCCCTGCTACAATACTATGTTATCAAAATAAAATAAAAGCAGCTTCATTACCTTAGTGGCTAACTGCTAAGGCAATAAAGGAGTTAAGCTAGACTACCTGGTTTATTGAAGGTAGAGGGGGTGAAAGAAGGGGGTAGTTGCCACGGGGTGGGTGGTTAGGCCTACTGGGAAGGTTGCATGAGGGATTAACCCCTTCATTACCTTAGTGGTAGTACCCGCTATGGTAATGAAAGGGTTAACCCCTCCCACTACCCACCCAAGAGTTCTAACCACCCACCCTGGGGCAAATTATTTGGGGCTGCTTTTTTTATATGCAGCTTTCACATTGACTGCCATAGTGGCAACCCATGCCCATAGGGCATTGTCAGCTCTTCAACCCAATCATGGCATGTAACTGCATTTGTAATAAAGGTGTATGTGTACTTTTACTGTTCCAGGAGTGTCAACCAGTGGAGAGGTGCAGGGCGAGAGTTTTAGGGGTGATTTTACGGTAAAATGTTGTCAGGATGTGTTTGGGTAGAAGGGGGCCAGTGTTGCGGGTTACCCTGAAACATGTACTCAGGAATCCCCCCAGATTCCTGAGGACATGAGGAACACAGACCACTGGATAAAATCCTCCCTAGAAAGCAGCTGCAGCTCAGCGCCAAATCTCCCTGCTTCAGCACAGACCAGAACAGTAAGACTGGGCAGGGAATTTAATTACATTCAAAGGTCCCCGGTATATGCCCAAAAGAAAACAGAACAGGGGGGGAGAGGGTTCAGAGTAAAGTCAATTTTAACATTATGTGTATAACTGTGGCAGTGTTTTCGTGTAAGCGTGTGAAAGGAGAAATGGTTTTAAAAGTACACAAGGTTTATATTTTTATTAAAGTAAGGTTCAGAGGAAGTCATTCAGTACGGATAAAAATCCATTTGCATGGGAAACAGGGGTTACTCCGCTCTCTGAGCTTCAAAAGCCATCCAGGATATGGAGGTGTTAAACCTTTTGTTAGCAAGGGTGGGGAGAGGAAGAGAATTCCAATAAGCCTTCCTGGCCAGTTTCAAAGGCAGTCCAGGATATGGAAGTGTTAAACCTTTTGTTAACAAGGAAGAGAATTTCAAAGCTACCTTGGCAAGTGGCTGTTCTGCCCAGACTGAGCGGCGCCAGGTAGAGGGGACAGGCCTCATATGTTAAGCGGCCAAGGTGCAAAGCTGGCACATGCCCAGAGCAGACTGAAAAGTCCCCCTGCCAGGTTTGCAAAGAAATGGCAACTCCGTGATAGGGGGAAGGCATACAACCCACACAACCCACACAACCCACATGGACAAACCTGAAATCGCATAACCATTCCTTGCTAGACTGGATTCTCTCCTCAAACCCCAGCAGAATCCAATCCTCTGGCATCCTTCCTGATATTTTCAGTGACCATGCAATAGTGTACTGTGTAAGGAAAATTAAACCGCCCCATTCAAGCCCTAAAGTTCTCCTCACTAGAACATTTAAAAACTTTAACCCACAACAGTTTCTGGATGACCTTACCAACTGCCCATGGCACAGAATCGATTTTATTCCCGACCCTGATTCTGCGCTCGACTATTTCCAATCAGAGTTCTTAAAACTCTGCGATACCCATGCTCCACTACGCAAAATAAGGGTACGGGGGGCCCATGGGTTACAACTGACCTTATTGCACTCTACCAGCTCAGGGATACCTTGTGGAAAAGCTACAAAGTAACTGGCACTACAAAGGATCTCAATCACTACAGATGCATGCGGAATATGTGCACAAGGCAAACAAGGCACGCAAAAGCACAATATTACTCTGACAATCTCCACCAAAATACATCAAACCCAGCTAACTTCTGGAAGGTTATCAACAATATATTCCAGCCTTCTAACCATCAACAACCATACACACAAAGATACAAATATATTTTCTATTGGTAACCAAGACATAATACACATATTATAAGCCCATCAAAACACTAAATGAACCTTCAAAAATACAATACAAGGGATAGAAGCCCATCTAGTTAAATCCCAAAATGAACTATCATATACTAATGAAAAAAGGAAAAAGAAGAAAAATAATGATAAGAGTTCATGTAAATACACAAAAAACAACAAATTTAGAAAACTTATGTTACTTGAATAAATAAACTCCCATGTGGAAGTAATGTTTTACTAAGTCTGGTTACAGGATCTTTCACTGCATGATGAATCTTGTTACATGATGGAACTGCTTCCCCATGGGCTGCAGGGTTTTTTTATGCACTAAACAGGACTGTACTTAACCCATGCAGCCAATCTACTCCATGGGAATAATTTATTTATTTATTTATATAAAATATTTTACCCGGAAGTAATACATTGAGAGTTACCTCTTGTTTTCAAGTATATCCAGGGCACAGAGTTAAGACAAATAATACATGGTTACAAATACAGTTACATAAATGAACAGGGTATACATTATATACAGTACAAGACATTGCATGCACAGTTAAAGAAAATATATATTATGGGCATATGAAACAGTTACAGACCAGATTAAAATGTGAGACAGCCTTAGATTTGAAAGAACTTAAACTGGTGGTGGATGTGAGAGTCTCTGGTAGGTTGTTCCAGTTTTGGGGTGCACGGTAGGAGAAGGAGTAATAGCCGGATACTTTGTTGAGCCTTGGGACCATGAACAGTCTTTTGGAGTCTGATCTCAGGTGATAAGTGCTACAAGTGGTAGGGGTGAGGAGCTTGTTCAGATAGCTGGGTAGCTTGCCCATGAAGAATTTAAAGGCAAGACAGGTGAACTTTGCGCCTAGACTCAAGTGATGACCAATTTGGTTCTTTGAGCATTTCACAGTGATGTGTGTTGTAGTTGTATTGGAGAACAAAACGACAAATTGAATTGTAGAGGGTGTCAAGTTTGCTAAGGTGGGTTTGAGGTGCCGAGCCATATACTATGTCTCCATAGTCAATAATTGGCATTAGCATCTGCTGTGTGATACGCTTTCTGATCAGGAGACTTAGGGAGGATTTGTTCCTGTAAAGTACCCCTAGTTTGGCATATGTCTTGGTTGTCAGGGTATCAATGTGCATTCCGAATGTTAAGTGGGAGTCAAACCATAAGCCCAGGTATTTAAAACTAGTGACAGGGGTTAGGGTGGTGTTAGCGTTGGTTCTAATCAGGAGCTCAGTCGCTGGAAGCTTTAAAAATTTAGTTTTGGTCCCAAATACCATTGTTACAGTCTTGTCAGTGTTAAAAAACAGTTTGTTTTGGGAAATCCAGTTTTCGAGTCTCAAAAAGTCAGACTGAAGTATGTGTTGAAGGTCAGAGAGGCTATGGCTGTGTGGATATAGGATTGTGTTGTCTGCATACATGTGTATTGAGGCTTCCTTACAAGCTGTGGGAAGATCATTAATGAACACTGAGAAGAGTAGGGGCCCCAAAACAGATTACCCTTGTTCTCCCTGGGAATCATTGCTCTGCATAGCTTCTTCTAGTTTGGTTGGTTTTCGCTTGTGCTCTTGTTCTCTCGTATTCTTCAGGTTTTGACCCGGCTTGGCTTTCGACTCTCCCTCCCTGGCTCTGGACCCCGGCTTCCTCCTCACTATGCAGTCTCTCTCCGCCCCCGATCTCAGCTCGCTCCTCTACCTCCCGGACCTCTGGCATCCTCGACCCCCGGCTATGGCATTCACCACGATTCTTCTGTCTCCGGATCCGGCAAGTACCTTTTATTACCTAAATAAAGTCTCCTGGCCTGGCAACGTACTGTATCTACCACACTCCGGACACGCTCCTCTGCTGCGGGTGCGTGGTATTATACTTTCCACCTCAGTCTAGGGATGGGTCTGGTCTGCGGGCAGCACTACCGTGACACTAACATGTGGTTTTTGGATTGACAGATGAAGATAGAAGATTAAAGAAAAGAAAGAAATAATGACAGATGAAGAAAGAAGACGTTGATTTAAGATAAAAGAAGAATTTTGTCACCTGTTCCGAATGTTCAAGGTGGATCAGATTGAGCTTGAGGACGTCGCGGTATGAGAGCTTCCTGATACCCCTTGGATTCGTAGGGCCAACTCTTCTAATGGTAATAAAAATATTGTATGTATGTAAATGTTTTTTATTTCAGGTTTTTTTATTGTATTTTTTTCTTTTAATGTTTTTCATTGCCCATTGATTGCTCCTTTAGGGTACAGATTACAGTGATAGCCAATGCATTTTTTGGCAAATGTTTGTTTTCTATTGAGTGTTATATTTTTCTATTTCTGTTCAATGTTTGTATTACATTGTTTGTAATTTTGATGTTTTTTTTTAATCTATTTGTCCGATTGTTTAGCGTTTTTAATTCATTATTTCTTTTGTTGACTCGTTGGAAATGATGTGTTGGCTACTGGTTTTATTAATTAATTGATTTGTTGCCTACTGGTTACAATTAATTAATTGTTTTGTTGGTTAGTGCTTTTATTTAATTGGTTGGCTTGTGCTTGTATTTATTTCATTTGTTGGCTAGTGTTTTTATTTATTGAATGGTTGTGTTCCACTGCCTGTGTATATGTTTTAGTATTGTGTATTTTGGCCATCCATGCATTTTTATTAGGGTGACCATTGAGTACTATAGTGGCTTATCATGCCCATATTATATGGGTAGGATGTACCACTATGCCAATCAATGGGTACAGGTTGGGTATAGTGGTTTTGGGGTGGTTGGTTAGGCCTCCCGGGTGGATAGCGGGGGAGGGTGGGTTAATCCTTTAATTGATACTGCGGTTATTAACCTCTAAGATGATTAAGGGGTTAGGGGCCATTTGATTGTATTTTTTTATGTATTCTTGCTGGCATCGGAGGACATGGCCCTGCAGTATGCTGTCGAGGACGCCCTTCATGATGGCAGGATTAAGTAGAAAGTTTTATTTACTTTATTTATGCTGCATGGCTAATTTTTTTTAAAATAATGGGCAAATGAGCTATTATCCATATCTGGATAATTGTTATTGTACCCATTACAGTACTGTATGTGTTGGGGGGGGGGAGGTGTATTTATTGCAATGTCTTCCACATTTATTTTTTTGCAACAGAATCATTACCGCAGGCCAGCGGGGACCCGTGGAGACCACGTGAGAACCCACGGACACCATGGGGACCACCCGAGGACCCCCGAACACTCATGGGGACCACCTGAGGGCCCCCAAACACACGTGGAAACCACCCAAGGGCCCCCAGACACCCATGGGGATCACATGGGGACCCTGTTGGGGCCCCCGGGCACCCCTGGGGACCACCCGGGGACCCCCACCGGCCTCTGGTATCAATCCTGTGTTAAAAAAAATAAATTATGGTTTTATTTGGAGGCATAAGGTGGGTTGTGTATTAGTGGTTAGTAAATATTGTAATGTTTATTGGGGGAAGAGGAGGTGAATGAAGGGCCAATTATCCACTTCAATCAGCCCCTCTGTCCTCAATAAAGCTGCTATTGTGCCTTAACTCTTTCATTGCCTTAGCATCTGTCTACTAAGGTAATGAAGCTGCTTTAATATAATTTTTATTATTAGTGTGTGGGAGCAGGGTGTCTGCTGAGCTGAACCGCATTGATTTCAGCCTTGTGGACCTCCTGTTTCCCGAGTTACAGGCCAAGATATGAGGGGCCGGTATCTCCTTCATTATTTAAATCACTCAGTCAAGTGACGCAGACGATTTAAAAAAGGTGGCGATACCGACACCCGATGCCCTATACTAGGGCCTGTTACTCAGGAAGCAGGGGGTCACTGAGGCTGAAATCAAAACGCTTCATCTCAGGAGACCCCTGTTCCCACACACTATTAATAAAAATTACATTAAAGGAGCTTCATTACCATAGCAGATAGCCGCTACGGTAACGAATGTGTTACATATTTAATTAGGGTTTAATTACTATTGAATTGTAGCAGGGGTCTCCGGAGCAGAACCACATTGATTTGAGGTGTGGGGACCCCGTGTTTATGGAGATATAGGCCCCGGTATGGGGTGCCGGTATCTCAAATGCATTTAAATGTTCAGCGTCCAGAGACCATGGGAATACAATGCATAGGAGATACCGGCACCCCATAACGAGGCCTGTATCTTGGGAATCAGGGGGTCAAATCAACGCGGTTCTGCTCCGGAGACCCCCTGCTACAATACACTAGTAATAAAATGAAAATGTTAAAATAATTTTTTTTCAGTTGAGATTTGCGCAGGGAGAGGCGTCTCTCTCTCTCTGCAGCAGAAATAACTCGCTGGCTGATCCCTTTCAGAGGGTCGATCATCACGTCGCCAGCTACACACCATTTTTGCAAATGTTGCTATCACTGGTATTCGGGGCTTCCTGCATACTGTGATAGCAACGTTGTCAAAAATGGCAATTTTAAAAGAACGGTGATTTTTTTTTTATCGGCGCTTAGTGCATAGGCCCTGTAAACTTTAATGGGTACAAGAACTATTTTTTTTTTATAGAACATAAAAAGTGAACGTTTTACTTGTGGTACTAATATTGTTTTTTAATAGTGACCTTTCAAATGGTTATAGGTTAGATTTAAATATGCTGATGAAATCACTTTGCTTAGAAGATGTTTTGTTTGCTACTGAAACTCTAACCTGCAAACCCACTGAACAGATGATGTTTTTTTTTCAATTTACACACATATTCATCAATTCAACAAGAGACCTGAGTTCAGTTATGAATATAGATGAAGACCTGGATTTTCTGGGAGGACATGTGATAATCTATATTAGCTATCTGTCGCTTGACCAAAAAATGACCTTTAATTTGAACAGATATTGGAAATATATACAACATTTTATTCTCAAACTACAAAAACATTGAAGTGCATGTGACCTGCAGTAATACAGGCTGAATAAAGAGAAAATATCTTACCAATCAATCCCTTTCAGTCTGAATTGTTCAGTAAAATCTTAATGCTAAAATAACCTTAAACCAGAACAAGCAAATATTCTGAGACAGGAGAAACCTGTTTCTGTTCAACACTTAAAAAAAAAAAAAAAAAAAAAAAAATGCCAATATTCTTCAACTGTGAAATGTGGCACCGAAATGTTCTTTGTTTTCTGTACAATTTAAAATTGTGATATTTAGATATTACTGTCAAGGTCCAATTGTTCCCCTGTAGTCGATGTTGTGTATTTCCAGGAACGTTATTGTCTACACACAGTAAGACGAGTAGCTTACATAAATGGTGTTGTCTTAAAATCTCTACCTGAACAACAATGCTCCTCTTAAGGTAATTATGTAACTGTGAATCCCAAGCCAAAATTGAATGAGTAAACAATAAAGTGTAATGACTATATACAGTGCTTCCACTGCAGCAAGGGATTCTGGGAAATGACATGCAAATGAGCACATAGTGCCACCTTTTGCTTCAAAACCAAATCACATGGTCCCCTATAAGCTTATGCTTATGCTTGCTGCATTTCACAACTTTGAGCACAGCCTGGATTAAGATGTATAGCCAGTAAACCCACCCACAGACAGCCGTTTCAACCTTAATGGGTCTCATCAGAGGGGTTGGTTATACTGGCTTTGCAAAAGGAAGCTTAGGATAGGTTTCACCACACTTAGTTAAGTTATGGTGGGTAAACAAAGTGACAAAAACCCTCCACAGTAAAGCATATAGAAAATGGAAATATTACTGTGTGCTCATGTCTTAGACAGGTCTGCAACCCTGCCTTTCACCATTATCACCCAGCACACAGTGCTTCTACTGCAGCAAGGGATTCTGGGAAATGACATGCAAATGAGCACACAATGCACCTTTTACCTCTGAAAAAACTTTTGGGTTTTAGTTCTGGTTCTGCCTAAAGTCCTTTAGTTTTGATTTTAGACTATGGAGAAAATAGGCATTTGATTAAAAACATAATAACATAATTTTTTTTGCAACATACAGTATGTAAGTCTTTATGCCATTTGCAAACTGTTTCGCAAAAATAATGGGAATGTTGTTTATGAGGAGGACAATAAGTTTTTGACAAGTTGTGTAAATGTTTATATTTACATACAGTATGACAGAAACATTTAACATTATAGCTATATATCTTAATCGGTTTTACTACACTGCTCTATTTTTATTTTCATTATCACATTTCTGTGTCAGTTATCTATGGAGTGCATTGTTTATCTTCAAAGGACATTAACTTAATGTTAAATCATAAAAAGAAGAAACGCAAGGAAAAAGAGTAGATATATATGTAGCCCTTGTACCCCCCTTGGGTACTGAACTACCTGTGCTGCTATCACCTGATCTGCTCACAAGAGGCCTGAGCCTCCGCTACTGGGAGCCTGGGGTGTACTTATTATCTTATGCAGCGCCTCCACTGGCGAAGGATCCCAGCGTAGTGGGAGGAGTCCCTCACCAGAATCGATATACACAATGATTACACACGCTTGTATATGAACAGTATTTACTTAACACATATATTGCATGTACCATAACATAACACAGCCACAGCATGTGACCCAATAATGTCACTGTCCATGTCTATGTTCCCCCAGCACTGAATGGCTGACAGCACTGACTGATTATCACCCCACAATAACACCTCCCGGTTGAGAACCCCAAAGTACTGGAGTGCCTGGGCACTTAACCCCTGAGTGTCCACCAGCAAGTTTCTCCCAAGAGAGTGTATGTGTGGGATAGCGTGCTTCCCTGTGTGCTGGGGCCCGTTGGTGCACTTGTTAATACCTCCCTGGTCTCATGCCAGACCAGGACAATAATGGAAAATCTGCAGATCACGACGTGGCTCCGTGCTGCAGTCTGCTACTATCCTCCAGATTGGATCCTTAGGCGGATGCCTCTCTAGGGCCTTCCCGACTGGAGTGTACCCTTATAAATAGTCTCTATCACAGATGTCTCCTCTGCAACAGGCTGCACTTCTTTCAGGCAATGTCCTGCAGCATGTCTCACACTATTGCTACAGTGAAAGAGTCCCTATGCACTATGCCTTTCCCTACAGCATACACATTAGAGGACACTTTCTCATTGCAGCACTAGTATCAGGTGCCAGTGTCTAGATGCTACGTGGTGCATGAGGCCTGTGCTCTGGGACCAGACACAGGCCTATACCAAGAGACTCTTACTGTGAGACCCTCCAGCGGAAGTTCACCCCACGCAGAGGCGGATGCCTTCATGGATGGACCGGACCGACTTGCATCAGTGGATCAGACGGATTCTTTGTGTCATTCGGCGGTACCCAGGTACTGGAGAGCCCGGGAAGGTATAACATCTAAGTCCACCAACGGTTCTCATGGGTAGCGCTACTCCCTACACTTTGGGTGGGGACTGATGTTGTGGGACGGACACTGTGACACTGGTGCCACCACATCTCAAGTACTGTGGGGATACTCCACGTGGTTAATATTGTGTTGTGTAGTTGTACTGTGTTGATCATATGTTCAGTAAATATCCCTTATAGTACCAAGCATGTATATTCACTGCTTTGTTGTCTTGAGAGGGGCTATCCCACTGTGTAAGAATCCTTCCCCGGTTAGAGGTGCCATTTGTTAGTAAACAAGATCACCCCAGTCTCCCTACAGCAGAGGATCAGGCCTCCTGTTAGCCACTGAGGTAACGGCAGCGGAGGTAGTCTACGAGGCATTGGGAAAAGGGGTGGACTTTTTCCAAGTACTTTCTTTCTACTGACTGCTTGGTCATGAGTTTTCATCTGCGTTGGGTGAGCCTTTCTTTGTAGGCACACTGTATGGCGACAGTCTCCGAGCATTTACGCCAATAGATTTCTCTCACCATCTTTTCCATGGACTCCATTTTAGCACTAAATATCCATTCCTTGTAACCCTTGCTGAGGTCTTGCAAACCCTCTCTTAGATTAGTTTTGATTTCTGTCTGATGTCCTCAATCTATTTCTACTATCCTAGGCTCGTGCCATTTCATGGTATCATTTAAAGAGCATTCAATAATAGCTATTTGAGTTTTCAGCTCTTGAAGCTGTAATTCTACATTCTTTTTCCACTCAGTGCAGTTGGTTTAAATCTGTTTCCTTTTCTCTATTTATGATCTGCAGCTGCCTGTGCTCCTGACAGACTTTGTCCAGCTCCAGCTGCAGCTGGGCCCTCTCATTGACCAGATATATATGGTCATCGGCCATCTTGGTCTCAAAGTGCAGTGTCAGGCTGGCCACTTGATGAACGAACACCTCTTCACTCTCGTCCTTTTTGGTGAGCTGTATCTTGAGTTCAGCAATCTGTGTCTGAAGAGCTGCAAGTTGCTGGTATGTGTGTTTAGCTGCCAGCTTTAGCCCTTCCACTTTTAGGCTTTGCTGCAAGTTCAACTCATCAGCGAGAGATCCCTGTTTCTTGAGTGCATCCTGCAATTCTCCACTCAGGGCCTTCTCGTGCTCCCTCTCATACATAGTCACCTGGCCTCTAAACTTGGCCTCTAGCGATGCTCTGGTGATTCTCAGAGTAGACTTCAGTTTCTCATACTGCTGCAAGGACATACTTGGTTCCTAGATGATCCTGCAATACTTGTACTTCCTTAACAGTTTCCAGATTTTCTTCCTGCAGCGTTTGCTGCTTCTCGGCATTCTGGAGTGCGTACCCAGACCTTGCAGTTGGTTCTGCAGTTGTTGCTCTGCTTGTGTGCGTTGATTCAATGCTTCAAACTTTTCATCTTCCAATAGTCTATTCCTTTTTCTAGCTTATGAAGCTTGCCATTCATTTCACTGACATGGTCAGTCAAATAAGAATTTGCCTCTTTCAGGCTGGTATTTTCTCTTTTTACAGTCTCTATAATTTTCAGGGCATCTTCGTTGTCCTCGTTCCATGTATGCACTTCTGAGTTGAGACTTCCGGTCTCCTGGCGTGAGACTTCTATGTCTAGATTCAGGCTGTGAAGCTCCTTATGAGACTTTAAGATCCAAATTAAGCCTGCAAACATCTTTTTGAGAGACGTCCAGCTCCTCGGCGAGACTGTGAAGTTCCTTTTAAGAGACTTCCAGTTCTGAGCGGCAACTGCTGATCTCTTGGTGGGAGGCATCCAGCTCAATGCGGAGATTATGAACCTGATTCTGAGATATGTCTACCTCTGCCCAGATACTGTTGACCTCCTGGTGTGAGGCATTAGCTCTATGTGGAGAGTATGAACCTCATTCTGAGAGACTTGCAACTCTCTATGGCAATCGCGAACCTCTTGCTGAAAGACTAATCTCTTTCAGTGCCTCCTCATACTTCTGTTTCAGATTATCAATCATTTGGTCAGACTTGCTCTGCTTTTCATCCATGGCGGTAATAGTAGTGTTCACAATATCTAGATCCGTCCTTAGATCCTCCAATTCAGTCTTGTCCACAGAGTAAATTGCGAGCACAGTATTCTGTAGCTCAGCATTATTTTCTCTCTCCATTTTCAATTCTTCATGTACTGTAGCAGATCACAGTTATGCCTGGCAGCTTGCAGTGCATCTTCAGGGTTGGTCAAGGGATCATCACTCACTGGTTCCGGATCCTCTTCCCTGGTATGGTTGGTTGAGGGTTCCTCACTGTTGGCACTGAACAGACACTTCTTTGGGTTACACGACTTCTGCCTTGGGCCCTCTGGATATTCTGTCATCCACATGACAAATCCTCCATTTTCTCTAGGCTGCAGGGCATCTTGCATCCCTTTTTTCTCCGCGAAGTCTGTAGACGTGTCTGTTCCTTCCACGGTAAGTGAAGCACTGCTTTTCTTTTTCCTCTTTTTTGTTTTGGACAACTCCGTCCCATCAGGGATACTAGGGTCGCTGTCTTTATTTGAAACTTCAGCAGCTTCACTGTATCTGCCAGGCTTTTCTTGCAGTTGCCTTAGCTGGCAGGAATATTTGGGATCATAGAGACCTTTTTGTTTGGTGCGTACCGAGTTTAGGCACCACCTCCATTCTTGGGGTGTTTTGTGGGTGTGACTCGGTTCAGGTTCCCCATATCCTCATAGGAACGGAAGGGCCACTCTTCCGTGGGGTAGGGTTCATTACAGGAACACCACATCTTGTCCTCCATTTTGGGGCTATCAGGTGTATTTTTCTTCCTGACATCGGGAGGTGCAGTTGCAGCTGTTTTCACTGTATTCGCTACAATCCCAGCTGGTAGTCATACAGGTGGGCAGCCATTCCTTGCAGAGTTTGTAGCTCTCACGGGTGTCTCTGTAGACTTTTTCTTCTTTACTTTGGTAGGTTCTGAAACATCAGAAGTACTGTGCACACATTCCTTGCCAAGTAAAACTTCTGTATCTTCCTTGTGACCACAGATCATTGCTTGCTGCTGCAGTTTCTTGGCACGTTGAAAAAAATATTCCTCTGGCTGCAGCCCTTTTTCTGGGGCCTCATAGAGATCATCCTCATCATAATAAGGCCTGCAGGGACACTGCTCCATGTGGCTGGGCTCTTTACACCAGGAACATATTTTCTTCCACATTCTTGCAGAGTTTATATTTAATTTCAGCTGGGCAGCCATTTTAAAATCCCATGGGCTTTTTTCTTTTCTTTCACAAGTGGTGGGGTAGACTTTGGTCACAGCATCAGTACCTTGTTTGTCGAAGTCCTGCCAGTCAAACTGTGGCCTTGTGGCTTTCTCCAGTGCAGGGTAGTTTTCCTGTCTGGATATGTAGCCCTTTAAATCTGGTCACTTCTACACATGCTTCTTTGTTTTATTGCTCAGGCTGTATGCAGGCAAAAGCACAAAAAATTCACATACAGTCTCTGGGACCCCTTTGAAGTTCAAGGGCCACCTCTCATCCCAACTTTTTACACCTTATGTTTGAGATGTGTGCAGAGGTAATTAATGGAGATCGATTAGGGTGACATTAAAGCCTGACTTCATTGCATCTGTTCCTTTAACAAGGCAAAACATACAAAAAGAAACAAAATAAAGGCCTACTCCACTTTGGAGAAAAAACTAAAAATTTACTCCAGTCCTATCTAACTGGGTGGGTAGCTAGGCTGATTACTACTCCAAAAAAAAAAAAAAAAAAAAAAAAAATATATATATATATATATATATATACACACACACACACACACACACACACACACACACACACACACACACACACACACACACACACACACACACACACACACACACACACACACACACACACACACACACACACACACACACACACACACACAACCGTCCAAGAAAGTTTCTTATCTGTTATTTCTGCTGTAGGGGAAGACCTCTATGTTCTCCTGGGTCAGCATCCTTGTGTGCTATGGCACTCTCTGTGTCCAGGTATAGAGGTCTTGTCCCCATGTCTTGCTGTCAACATACAGTCCTTCTGTGTGCATCAAGACATCATCTTTTCCTTAGGTCAGCCCAGTTGTGCGCTAAGGAAATCTCTGGTCTGTCCTCCTTCTCCTTGTCAGCGAAATGCGAGCTACGGAAATTCTCCTGTGCCTCACGTGAGACTTTTTACAGAGCACTTATTAGTCTAGGTAGAGACTAGTGAATTGAGTGGCTGCAATCAACTATCTCTCTGTTGGATTCTCAGAGCTCTGAGGCTGCTTTATTTAAACAGGGATATGTCCCTGTTACAATCACCAACATGATTAAATTATATAGTACATATAATTATTCAGTTTCAATGTAAAAAATGTACCAATGACATTGCCGTGTACAATCTGTCATAAATAAGGTTGGGAAAGAAATATAACACATTGTTTATGTACAGTATTCTCAGTTAGTACTTCACTGAGGTTAACCAGCTATTAGGTTTGCTTAATGACATCTAATAGGTTTTAAAATGGAAGTAAATGGAGCAGTGATTGTTCATGTAGACTAGTAGTGATCCCCAAAACTTCAAAATTCAAAAGTAAATTAGAAATCATACTGCAGCACCTAAAAACAGTATGCGTGATGCTAGAGATCTGCAAATTATAAGCAAAGAACTATGCACCAAATGCACAGGAACAATTCTATTTTACAGGACAATTTTCTCCCTGAAGACTCTTTCTTTTATAACATAAATTATTCTTTCAAAATTCATTTGAGATATCCTTTTCCTGCAGCCGGTGTTTTTTTCATACAGTTTATTCCAACAGATCAGTTTTAGCAACTGCTTTTCAGATCCAACTCCAGTGGTTTTTTTTTTATTGAACAAGTTTATTTTCTGAAAACTAAATGTGTCTAAAAATAAACCAATCCCTTAACTATCAATGACTAGAAGCTCCAAATAACTAGGTATTTAAGTATATGCCTATACATGTCTCTGAACTCTTGATCTTCTTGTGATAAAACTATTTTTACTAACTACAAATTGTTGTAATCGTTGAAGAGATTTGCTTATTCTGTCTTGACACATTTAATGATCTACAATATTCATGTAAAATACTGTGTGCTTATATTTTACTGTACAGTAAATGGTCTACTGCACAATTCACACATTAAAACAACCCCAAATTGGTAGCTTAACTACACTTTAAATACACCTGCAAATACACTGCAACGGTTAATTTCCTATCATTCAAAATAAAGACATTTCTATTCACTCAATGCTAGATATTTACTTTTAGTGCTTAAAATGTCTCAATTGCAGGGGAAATCAAAAACTCATAACACTCATAATCATAACAATATGCCAGAACAAGCTAATTCAAGGTATATTTTTTAAATAAAGAGAGCTAATAAGGGGGATTACAATTACGTATACTGTAGTACTAGTTAGTTTTACAGGTAATATAAAGAACTCCTATTTTGCAGCAAAAGTACCTCAGCAGTGCAGCTCATCAAAGTCATCTCAATGTTCTTCTTAATCCAGGAGTCATCAAATATATCTACGTTTGCAAAACATTCCTAGTTCGTCTTGTGTTTGGAAATTGAAGATCTTATAACTAGATTATTATATTTTCCTTTTAAGTGTACAACAGGATTTATTTCAATGATAGGTGTTTTTTCAAAGGTAGCAAACTTTATATAGAGAATCAATAAATTTATTAAATGAATACTGAATGTTTAAGGGGAAAACTGATTTATATTACCGAGTACATACACCTGCTGTGTTGTTTATTAATGTCAAACTTTTCTAAGCAGATACATTGTATGCTTTCTATAGTACATACATTTTATACTACAATCATATCCGCATAATAAAAACAGGAGTTTACAGTACTGTAAGTACAGTATTAGAATTAGTAACATGAAAAAAAAAATGTCCTAATCAAAATTAATCAACTAAAGATATCATTATAGTGGCAAAAACAATTGTAACCACAATAAAAGAGTATTCAGTGTGCAATATGAATACTCATTGAGTGTGGTAGATAATTACAGTATTTTTCTTGTATATGTAGAGGTAGAGGGCACATGGAGGGCAAAAGGGTAACATGTAGAAATATAATTACAAATGATGGCTGCAGTTACAAACTTCCTGGCTGGGGCTATGGCTAAGCTGTACCACATTACTGTTGTATGAAGAACTTTATTTAATAACTTTACCCAAACCTTTGTTGTCATCTTGGCCACAACCTTCCTGATATTTCACAGACCATCAAAAGAATGCCTTTCAAGGTATATTTAAAAGTTTTATATTTATTGTAGTTTCAGGACAGCCATATTTCAAGCCCCCCACTTACAAAACCCGAGATCCCTATGCCTAGATACGATCAATCCTATAAAACACAGGCCTAGTCAGGGGCTTAAGAGACCATAAAAACAATTCTTGCCAATTTGTAATCAACCTCTCAGGTGCCAGATTGATTAAAATAATGAATATCTCATGACATTATCATCACAGCTGGTTTTTGAAAAATAAATAAATATTGGAAAAAAGTCCATTTTTTTTAGACTTGGTAAAAGTTTTAGCAAAGTTTATCAAACTGAAAATACAATACAATATCAAGTTGTGCCACAATTTAATTCATTTTTGTTTTTGATTTTAAATAATGGGAAAAGAAAAAAAAACTATAAAAATGTGGTTAATTGTTTTGCCTAAATATGTTAGATCTGGTAAATTTGGCCATTTTATTAAAAAAAGCACACCAAAAAAATGAAAACAGAAATTTTTTTGGAAGATGAGCATTTAGCGGCTTTTTGACTCAAAGTGTGAATCAATTGCTCAACTCGGAAATTTGAATTGAAAGCTGAATCCATATTTCATACTTGTAAACATACCAATCATTACCTAACAAGTGTAAAATAATGCACTTGGATTGCAGAACACCCCCCCTGCCCATGTTGGGGTTAGGGGCTGGGTGATGGAGGTATTTGCCCCTGGGTGGGTGGATAGGCATCCCTGGGGTGTGGTGGGAGGTGTTAACACCTTCATTACCTTATATGTTAGCCCCTAACATAATGAAGGGTGGTAATTAATGTTTTTTTTAAATAGTGAAATAAAATGTTTTGTTACGGGTTACCATTTATTGTCAATGTGGCTACCTAGGCCACATTGTGGTATACCTTGGTAACCACAGGCATTAAATGAGATCATGTTATTTCTATAACAGGCTTCTGTAATAATAGATATTAACATTAACCTATTATTAATGGGCACATTAATTCCTGCATTGCGATTTTGGCCACATATCGCACCCGCTAAATTATTACTGCAATTTTGATGCACATCAACTTAAAATTGCTGTCTTTATGTTCGTAAATTATTATTTTTTTATGGGGGAAATATTATCTACACTTTAACAGAGTTTGATGTATATGGCCCTAGACCTCTTTTAAGAATTTTACATTCCTCAGTTTGATTATTTTAATTTTCTAATTGTTTTTATGATTTTATACTTATTTTAGACATTTTTTTTAGAACCAAAACCAAACCCTTAAGAAAAGTTCCCACCTTTGTTCTCACATTACAGTGCACTTCAATACTGTACCTTAAAAAATCTCATCCTTTTATTATATACTGTACATCAATTTAAGTAGCAGATTTTGGAGAATATGCAGACAATATATAAATATATATTCAGATGCAAATCAGATGTCTGTAAACTAATGAGAGGTGTACTGTATGTGAAATGTAAAAGCTCAATATATATATAATAATGATAGCATGTTCTTGTATTGCACTGCTAGTTTTATGCAGTGCTTTACAGAGACATTTTGCAAGCACAGGTTCCTGCCCTGTGGAGCTTACAATCTATGTTTTTGGTGCCTGAAGCACAGGGAGATAAAGTGACTTGCCCAAGGTCACAAGGAGCCGACACTGGGAATTGAACGAGTTTCCAACTACTTCAAACTCTCAGTGCCAGTCATTGTCTTTACTCACTGAGCCACTCCTCTATATATTTAAATATAACTCTAAGGTTATGTAAAGTTTATGTGCACAGTTCTGTTTTCTTTTTTTCAATGGGCAGTGTTACAGTAAGTGATGTGTCACCTAGGTCTGTGACATGACAAAGGTAACAACATCTCTGCAATTTGATAGCAGATGGTGCTATGCTTAGTATACAGGCGATCAAGAGAAAAACTCAGAAAATGCAGTATTACAGTACATAGGGAAAGGAGAAAACACCTGTGAAGGACCCTCAAAAAGGGTTCAAACATGAATGTGTATATAATAACACGCAGAGAAAGATGAGCAGAGACCCACGGAGATGGAAGAAAGATAGAGCAAAAAGAAAGCGACTTTGAACCATGTTATTGAACCAGTTATTGAGCATTTAGAAAGAAGCTACTGAATTAACTTGATAGATAGAGATAAATGAAAACAGTGGAGATAGGCAGTACAAAATATAAAATGTAAAGTGGATTGCAAATACAAAAGGACAAATGTGTCTATTCATGCAAAATTGCCCCAAAAATAAATGCAATTAATCTTTAACCATATTCATTAAGAATTATCTGTGCAGAATTATTCCTGCAATTTACTGTATATACATTTCTGCATAAAATGAGTTCTAATTTGTGCTGATGTGATATGGGTTTCTTCCCTAACCACAGCAAAAGGGTATGAGTATTTTGAGGAGAGAGAAGGGAAGGGGACATAACAGTAATATTCTGTTTTCCTTATATACAAAAAAATAGTTAAACTAATCATAATAACTTTATTTCAAATAGCGCTTTTTTATGAGAAATAATTTTCAGGCAAAAGTGACGGGGCCACATGGTCCATAAAGCAACAGAATTTGTTGTGTACCATGCTTCTGGTCTCCTTTGATGTTATATAAGGCCTAGGACATCTCAATAGACCTGATGAAGAGGAAGAGGCAACATACTGCCTGAATGTTTCTTTTTCATATGATGTGAATTTGTTTTTATTTTAATGATTTTATTTGTCATGTATTTGCTGTTGTTATTCCTTACTATGGCAAAAATCTCCAGTAGTCACGTTTGGCTAATAGTGTTATTGGCCATTACTGTAAGGGGGGGACAGTTGGGGTTGAAGGAAATGGAGGTTGGTGCACCAGGGAGGGAGGTTAGGACAACTGGGGTAGCTACAAGCAGGGCCGACAACAGAAATTGTGGGGCACGGGACAAACATTTTAAGCAAGGCCCCCCCCACCCATGTCGGCGGTATTGCCTGCCGCCCCCCCCCATTTCACACATCACAGGCCCCCTAGTTCCCCCCCCTTCCCATGTATATCTCTCCCTTCCGTCTCACCCCATCTCACTATCCCCCCTCGCATGTATTTCTTTCCCCTGCTTCTCACTCTTACTCCCTCTTTTCCTCACTCACCCCCTCTCACCTCTCCCTCCGTCAATTACCCCACACTCACTTCGTCGTCCCCCCACACAAGATATATACCAAAAAACTTCCCACCCCCCAATGCACAAAACTTCCCACTCCCAAATACATTAAAAAAAATCCCCACCCCCCAAGTATATACAACCTCCCCCCCCCCAAATGCATACAGAATCCTACCTACCCAATACATTTATAAAAAACAATACATATAACCACTGTTCGACAAACCTATACATTTACATGCCCCGGGCGAGAGGATTTAACATCGTGGCGAGCTTCTATTGGCCCAAGCAGCACACGTTTGGTGCTAGGTGGCGAGTAGTTTTTTTTGTTCGGCGAGTAGATTTTTTGGTGATTTGTCAACCACTGCATATTACCCCACGACACAGACACACAGACACACAGACACACAGACACACAGACACACAGACACACAGACACACAGACACACAGACACACAGACACACAGACACACAGACACACAGACACACATATATATATATATATATTACCAGATTGTAGTCCAGCAAATGAGGAGACAGCGCACCTCTCTGCAGAACGAAATGTTGGCTGAGGTACCTGTATTTCTTCAATACAATCTACATATGATATATACTTCTGGTGTGCTGTCTCCTCATTTGCTGGACTACAATCTGGTAATATACCTACTACTATTGTCTATAGGATTAGCATCTGGATTAAACTGAAGCTTGTGTGCTGGTTGCTGCATTTTGACTATATATATATATATATATATATCTTACTGGGTGTGTGTGTGTGTGTGTGTGTGTGTGTGTGTGTGTGTGTGTGTGTGTGTGTGTGTGTGTGTGTGTGTGTGTGTGTGTGTGTGTGTATATATATATATATATATATATATATATATATATATATATAAATAAGGATGTGCATATATATCTAAAGGTTCCGCGCTGTCAATCACAAAGGCAGCGCCATATTATTCCTTCTGTCCGCAAGGTCACTGTGTACAAGTTGGGCTGCGCATGCGCGAGAGAAGCGCGCGAAGGGCAACCAATCTGTGGAGACTTTGGGGGTTTGAACTCTGAACTCCGAACTGCGAGAGAGTCAGCTGGGGCTGAGGACCAATCGGGTGCGAGACTCTGTATAGAGGAACCGGATGCGTGTGGGCGGTGGGTCAGAGCAGAGAGGGTGGTGAAGGAGGAGGTTGGCGGAACCTCGTGTGCGCGAGCGGAGGGTCAGTGACCCGTCCGCTTAGGTGAAAGGTATTCCCCCGGCCCGAGGAGTATTCCCCTGTCATCGTAGGGTGCTGTTTTGTAAGGACGGCCCTAGTTGGTAGGGACATTTCCCATTAGTGTGGTTTAGCTGCGGAGCTGCGGCCGCCATCTTGGATTGGATACAGACGGCGCTGCAGCAAGGAGTGACGGCGAAAGGCTGGAGCAATGCTAGGATCCTGCGTGGAGTGTGACGGTCATCGCAGTGACCGGAAGGTATCATTGTCTACAAGTGCACCTACACCGGTCACCAGGCGCTGATCCCGCCTCCTACTAACTAATTGGGCCACCCGTGCAAATCCTATGGTGCCATACCTATACTGGTTATAAGACATACTCCTAGGGAGAGTGGCAGAGCCACCTGTGTACAGGACATTATCCCTAATAAGGTGTGGCCGAGCCACGGTGTATGTGTGCGATGTTGATATATAAATATACTCTGTGATTCTGTTGTTCTCTATGCTTAATACATAAAAGGTTGCTGTTGCACAATGCTATGGTTATGTTCTTGCTCAGGGTATAATCTCTATCATGGGGATCCTGGGCGAGTGGAGGCGCTGCACCGCGATAAGTAATGGTATGACCCCAGGCTCCCAAATAGCGGAGGCTCAGAGCTCCTGAAGCCACAGGTAATTGCATCACCGTAGTTCCTTAGTGTAGGCATTCACAAAAAGGGCTACATATATATACAGTGGTTGACAAATCACCAAAAAATCTACTCGCCACACAAAAAAATCTACTCGCCACCTAGTACCAAATGTGTGCTGCTTGGGCCAATATTTACTCGCCCGGGGGTTAAATCCACTCGCTCGGGGCGAGCAAATGTATACTGTAGGTTTGTCGAACACTATATATATATATATATATATATATATATATATATATATATATATATATATAAATATATATATATATATATATATATAAATATATATATATATATTATATACACACACACACACCACATTAAAAAACATACATATACAAAATACCCCAACCCCGCCCCATACATATAAAAAATACCCCAACCCCCCAATGCATATAAAAAAATACCCCAACCCCCCAATACATATAAAAAAATACCCCAACCCCACCAATTCATATAAAAAATACCCCAACCCCCCAATGCATATAAAAATACCCCAACCCCCCAATGCATATAACATATAAAAAATACCCCAACCCCTCAATACATATATAAAAAAACCCAACCCCTCCAATACATATAAAAAATACCCCAACACCCCAATACATATATATAAAAATCAGACTTACCATGGTGGCTGCAGAGGGGGGGGTGCTGGTTGCCGCGGGGGTGGCAGTGTGGGGGGGGGGCATGCTGGGGGGTGCACGGCTGGGGGCGATGACTGCGGGGGGTGGTGGCGACTGCGGGGGTGGCGGTTACTGCGGGGGGCCCCGATGCTGCGAAGGGTGGTGGTGCTGAGGTGGGGGGAGGGGAGGTGGTGGTGGCGGGACTGCAGGGACTGTCAAGAGGGCTCGGTGCTGTTGGGGCAGGATGGCCCGGTGCTGTGGGGGGTGGCGGGACTGCAGGGGCTGGCAGGACAGCTCGGTGCTGCGGGGGCGGGACAGCCTGGTGCAGCTGGGGGGATGGCGGGACAGCCCGGAGCAGCGGTGGCAGGACGACCCAGTGCAGCGATGGGGGGGAGGGGTGGCGGGACAGCCCAGTGTACCGGGGGGTGGTGGTGGTGGGATTGCCCGGGGGAGTTGGGTGGCCAGCGGAACTGCCCGGTCCTGCGGGGGGGGGGGGAAGGGGGTGTTGTGGCAGTGCTGCGGGGGGCCCGGTGGCTGGTAAAAGCAGTTACCGCGGCCCCGCTGCAGGCACCTGTGCCATGATGCTGCTCCCGCTCACTTACTTCTGGCGCTGCCAACAAGGAGACCGGTGCCGGGTGCAGAGCAGGGATCCGGGCGGCCGGGCCCCCCTGACACACGGGGCCCGGGACGCCAGTGCCGTTTGTCGATATTAACCATGTCTCAGGGTGTGGTCTCCTAGGATATCTGATGCCGAGTGGTAGACTTCTTAAGGCAATAATTATCATCATAATCATCATTTTTTTTTATAGTAAAAACACGCCTCCATTTAAGGGGACATTACAATACTTTACAGTTAAACAAATGAAAATTATATACAATTGTTTTGTTAGAGAAGAAAATCCAGAAAGAGGACATACGTCTTACACCAAGCCTGAAACACTGGTAAAGTAGATATACACCTGAGCTCTGCTGGTAGCGAGTTCCAGACCTCTGATGTTGCCTAGCAGAAGGCCTGTCCACCCACCCAGTGTAAGGTGCAATACCCTTGGCATGGTTAGGCGAACCCCCTTGAGGACCTGAGATTATAACAGTATCCCTCCTTAGCTTCAAACAAGACTGCAGATCGGCAGGCCCTTAATTTTGCAAGGTTTTAAATGCCGTTACGGCAAACTTGAACTGAACCCGGAAGATCACTGGAAGCCGGTGCAGATCACATACGCTGGGAGTGATATGTTCAAAGCGTGAAACACATCTCAGCATCCAAGCTGCAGGGTTCTGCAAATGCTAGAGCCTGAACTTCAGGCACACCGGTAGTTTTGCATATAAGGCATTCCCGTAGTCCAACCGTGTGAACACAAAGTCATGGTCCAGTGACTCAAGGTCCAAAGATGACAGGAGGAGCCTCAGATAAAAAAAATAGACTTATCAACTGAGGCCACTTTGGCTCAAATGTTGAGACTCTGGTCTAAGAGGATGCCGAGGTTATGAACCTGGGACATGGGAGGCGGCTGTGCACCATTGAATAGAGGAAATTCGAAAACCTCCTTTCCCATACTCAGGCATCTTGACGAACCCATAATCATTAGTTCAGTCAATTCATCTCCATCCATTCCGCCACCTCATATAGACAGGCCTTCAGTGTGGCAACAGCCATCCCTGGGTAGTCCTGGAAAGAAACATGGATCTGGATGTCATCAGCATACTGGTGACCCTTCAGACCATGCTTCCGGATGATATTTCAAAGTGGTATCACATATACATTGAACAGAAGTGGTGATAGCCCCAATCCTTGAGGTGCCCCAAAGGGGATAGGTCCCACTGGTTATATAAGCAACCCCATAGCCACCTGCTCGGTCTGGCCTTGCACGAACGAGGCAACCCATTGCAGTGCAGTCCCACCAATACCAGCTAGGTCCCTCAGGCAGTGCAGTAGCAACCTATGATTAATTGTGTTGAAGTCTGTTGAGAGGTCCATCATGACAAGGGCTGAAATACAGCCCTTGTCCATGGCCACTAATAAGTCATCCACCACACAGACTGGGCCGACTCACTTCCATGAAAATCTCTAAATCTAGACTGCATGGAGTCATAGAAGCCAAACATTCAGACAGACAATCTTTCAGCTGGGTGAAAACTAACCACTCCAACACATTCCCTACCATGGGAAGGTTAGAGATTGGATGATAGTTGGTGAGAACATCAACATCTATACCTAGTTTCTTCAACAGGGGATGGACCAGCAACTTTTTCAATTCCATTGGCACCACCCCACAGTGAGGAATCTATTACTGCTTTCCACCAACCACAGAGCCACTGCATCAATGGCCTCTTTCAGGAGCCATGATGGACAGGGATCCAAGTCCAGTGGTCCAGTTCATCCCAATCATGATTGAGAGGAAATCTGAGATTGATATGATGCTGATCTCTTCCAAGACAAGTTTTGCCTGTGGGGTGAGGCAGACCATTGGGGTTCATCGGGGGACGAATAGCAGCACAGGTGCATGCAATCATAAAAGAATTGATTCAATTCACCACATCGCTCCTCAGTTGGACAAACCACTATGGAGGAGTAGTCTGGATAAATGAGGCTGCTCACCATCCTGAGGATTTGCGCTTGACGATTCCTCATGAAGTCAATCCTCAGGGCGACATAGGCTTTCTACGCCCTGAAGAACCCACATTTATACCCCATTGACATACCTTCAACCTCCTGGGTTTTTTTCCACCTGAGAGACCGATGCAGGTCCTGGAGGTCGCAAGAATACCACAGTGCACTTGTAGACTTGCGTGCAGCCATTCTTCAAAGAGGGGCCACTTAATCTGTGGCTGCATGGAGAGTCAAGTTGTACTTCTCAGTGAAGACAGAGATCTTGTCGTCTGGTGCAAATGAGGACAGATGGGCCCCAAGGAAAGCCCTAAACCTAATGGGCTCAAGCAGCCTCCTGCGCCTTACCCAAGCTGCCTAGGCCCACCACTATATTAAAGGGATAGTGGGGCACCTCCAATCTGAGCCTGGATCTACAAGTGCACACACTATCCCCGGTGCTTTTAAATCTCCCACATCACGTGACCGTGGGATATAAATCCTGCACTGGATACCGACACCCCATGTATCTCGGGAAGTAGGGAGACCCAAGGCTGAAATCAACGCGGTTCACCTCAGAAGATCCCCCGCTCCTGCACAATAGTATATACATATTTTTTTTAATTCATTACCGTAGCAGTTATCCGCTTTGGTAATGAAGCTGCTTTAATGTAATTTTTATTAATAGTGTGTGGAAGCAAGGGTTCTCCTGAGCTGAACCACATCAATATCAGACTTGGGGACCCATGCTTCCCGAGTTAAAGGCCCTGGTATGGGGTGCCGGTATCTCCTCCATTACTTTAATCCCCCGGTCACGTGTCGCGGCCGATTAAAAAATGGCGGCGATACTGGCACCTGATGCCCATACCAGGGCCTGTAACTTGGGAAGCAGAGGTCCCTGAGGATGAAATAAAAGCGGTCCAGCTCAGGAGACCCCCTGCTCATGCACACCATTAGTAAAAATTACATTAAAGCAGCTTCATTACCTTAGCGGCTAGCAATGAATGGGGTTAAGGCACAATACAGTAGCATGTTTATTGGGGGCAGAGTGGGTGAGTGAAGGGGGTACATAGCCCTTCACTCACCCCCTCTGCCCTCAATAAACACCATTGTTTATTTTTTCTGCACAGGATTTATACCAGAGGCTGGTGGGGTCCTTGGGTGTTCCCTGTGGGTGCCCACATGGGTCCAGGGTCCTCAATTGGTCCCCGTGGGTGCCCAGGAGCTCCTTGGAGGTTCTCGGGTGGTCGCTATGGGTTTACAGGGGCCCGCAGGGGTCCAGAAGTCCATGGGTGGTCCTCATGGGTGTCCAGGGGCCCAACGAGGGTTCTCAGGTGGACCTCATGGGTGTCAGGGCCCCACGAAGTTCCTCGGATGTTGTCCAGGGGTGTTTGGGGGATCCTCAGGTGGTACCTACGGGTGTCCAGAGGTCCTCGGTGGTCCCTGCGGGTGTTCGAGAGCTTCCTGAGACCCGGGAATCGGAGGGTGAAGACATCTAGAGGTAGAGAAAAACCATTGAATGGATGTTATTTTAATTTTGCCGGTTTTTTCATTACATTTTTTTTTATTTGTATTTTTTAATTGCCATTGATTGCCAAAGTATTTATGTATGCCCCTTTACAAGCAATGCATTTTTTGGCAAATGCTTGCTCTTTTTTCTATTAAATGTATTTGGTTGTATGATTTTAAATATTTATGGTTTTATGTTTGGTTTTAAATTGTGGTATATTTTTGGTCTTTATTTTGAGTTCTCTTTTATTTATTTATGTTTGTTTTGGGTGTTTTGATTTTTAATTCTGGTGCCTATTTTGGTTATTGCTTTATTGATTTCTGGTATTGGTTGTGTTTACTTTTTTAGTTGTTGTTTATTTGATGATTGTTGTGATTGAATTGATATTGTTGGTGGTTGTTTTTTTTTTTGGTTGAGCATTGACTGTGATAGTGTTAAATCATGCCACATTCTTGGATTGGTGCCGCAGGCCAGTGGGAACCCCAGGACACCCGCAGGGACCACCCAAGAACACCCGGACACCCGGACACCCGTGGGGCTCCAAATACCCACAGCGATCACCTGGAGGCCCCCAGACACCCACAGGGACCACCTGAGGACCCCTGGACACCTGTGAGGCCCCCGGACACCCACAGCGATCACCTGGAGGCCCCTAGACACCCGCGGGGACCCCCCAAGGACCCCCGGACACCTGTGGGGCCCCCGGACACCAACAAGGATCACCTGGAGGCCACCAGACACCAACAGGGACCACCCGAGGACCCTTGGACACCCTTGTGGTCCCCAGACACCCACAGGGACAACCTGGAGGCCCCAGACACCTGCAGGGACCACCAGAGAACCCCCGGGCACCTGTGGGGCCCACAGAAACCCATAGGTGTGACAGGAGGGGGTGACCAGGCTCTCAAATAAAGGTTAAGCCCATTTTTGTTTACCCTTAATCCATATATAAAAGTTCAAGAGAGTTAGCTCTTGAGGCCAGTAACATTGTATCTTTCAATACATAACCTGTAATAAAAAGTATTTTATGTGTTTTAATCTTTCTTGGCATGTCTGCAAGCAGGATTGCTAGGGCATGAGTTTCAAGGGGGGTTTTGTAGAGGAATTGTTATCAGAATATGCCTAGATAGTTGTGGTCCGGAGTTGTCGGTTCCTCTAAAAATGTACCCGGAAATCATGCCTGATTCTCAGATACATGTAGGCACATTGTCCCGGCAAAACGCTTGTGTGACTCACTGCTAGGGTTCCCTGCTTCAGCATAGCCCAGAAAGGTAAATGGGTCATAGGGATGAAAAGGTTCCCTGTACCTTTGTGGGATCCCTAGGTTAAGGGGGGTACCCCAGTTAATGCCCAGGTAGCCCAGAACCTCTATTGGGTTTGTGGGTGCTCCAACCGTAGATAAGGTTATGAGGGGACTCTCAGAGTCCAGGCTAAATCCCATAGATAGTGTGTGGGGAATAAAGGCTGATAGAAATATAAGTACAGTTTTCTATTCTTTCTCCCATACCCAGGGCTTAGTGATGTATTAAAGTAAATTTTATTAATACATTGTAACATACTATAATGTACTGTTGTGTACTGTTAGGTAGTGGGACTTTCAGAACCAATGTCCATGCAGGCTGCCAGTGCTAACCCATAGGTGCCAGTGAGTCTGATGGACATCAGAGTTCAAAGTAACCAGAGGATGCAGGCGGTGTGAAAGCCATTTGAGTATCAGGGAAGGGCTCAGTACCCAGGTCCGGAGGACAATGGCAGTTTTCTGGGCTGCCATTTGTTCTGCTAGACCTAGTGGAGTCTGACCCAGCCGGTGGCACGAGATAGCCAGGGACAGAGGTGGCAAATTGCGCATGTCCTTTGGCAATTTCAGATTTCCCGCTGACCCGGCTTTTCATATCGGCTTATCTCTGATTGGCTGCTGAGAAATTTCCCACGCAATGATTAGCTGCTGGGTTTCATGAATGGACTCGCTTTTCAAAGTTGTTCTTGCACAAATAGCAAGGCAACCGGCTCTGATTTCAAGCTACGAAGTCTGCCCGCCAGATTCTAAGTCCAGCTTTTTGCGACCAAGTTCTCAAAATCGAACATAGTGGTCGCAGCTGGGATTTGATGCTGATTTCGGTTCCAGAGGATTGGTGGTAGCTCGCGGTCAAAAGAGTCCAAGCTCTCAGAAGAGAAGGGAGTGGTGGAATGTGGAACTTCACACCGATTTGGGAACCAGGAGATTCCGGGCAAGTCCTGGTCAGGGTTAAACTCTTAATTAGAGTTCCCTGCACCTAGAAGTCTAGTCTAGTTTCGACTCCCAGATCCCCAGTGTGTTTTTCGTCTGTATTTTGTGTTCCATTGTGTGGAAACTGCCTGGTGTACCGTGACAGCGGTGACAACCCGAGGACCATGGACACTCATGGGGACCACATGGAGGACCCCAGACACCCACGGGGACCAACTGAGAACCCCCAAACACTCGTGGGGCCCCCGGACACCTGAAGACCCGGAGACCCCCGCCAGCCTCAGGATTGATACCAGTGCTGAAAGAAAAACATGCTTTTATGCATCTCTCAATCTTTTTTTGCGCCAGACTTTAGCTGTTGAAAAAAATATGGTGAGCTTTTACACACCGATAAACTTTTCACAGTTTTTTAAATTCTTGTTACTGGCAAGAAATGGAGTTTTTGCCTTTTTTTGTCCTATCGGGCGACTTTTTTGTCTCTGACTGTTTAGGAGCATAAAAAAGCCATTATAGCGCGCCACTGCACTGTTATCACTGCTTTGTGAATAGCAGATCAAGCAATTGTGCACTATAAGGGCATTTATTGCCCACTAAACCATTTATCAAAAAATGTGGTGCAGATGCTTTAAAAAAGGAAAATAGAAAAAAAAGTAACTACATTAAGAAGCACTTTTCAGTTACTTTATACATACAGTAGTCCCCATCCCTCAACCCTTGTTATGAGAAGCAGGCAAAGCATTGTAAATAATATTTTTTTCAACTTGAAAATAATTTTGTTGGAACAATAAAACAAAGCTGTTTTTTTGCTTGTACTGTATGTTTTGCCACTAACTTCCACAAGGTGGCATCACAAGATTACAAGATGATCCCAAACAGATTGTAAATTACCAGTAGAAGATTAAAACTAAAATAAAATGACATGGATATTGATACTCTGCACAAACTTGAATATGATTTTTAGATTAAATCTATTTCTCTCAATTTACAATCTGAAATCCTAAAACCAAAGCAATTATAAGAAATCAATGATGCTTAAAAGTGTTAGATCATTACTGAAATGTTCACCAGTCCCTTTCAATTAATAATTTATGTATTTATAAAATATTTTACCAGGAAGTAATACATTGAGAGATACCTCTCGTTTTCAAGTATGTCCTGGGCACAGAGTTATAATGACAAATACATGGTTACAAATGCATAGTTGCAATGCTTGAAAATGCGTGAAAAGGGTTATACTGTACAGTACATTATATACAAGACATTGCATGCACAGTTAAATAGGGTGACCATTCGTACCGGTTTTACCGGTACAGTCCCGTTTTTTTGAGGCCTGTACCGGTTTAAGCCTGTCCCGGTTTTTGTCCCGGTTTTTGTCCCTGGTCCCGGTATTGCGGTGCAGCGGCGGTGAGGAGAATGCGGCGGCGGGTAAGTATTTTGTGTGTGCGAATGCTGCCGGGGGGCCTGAATGATGGAGAATGCCGGGGGCGGGACTTAGAATGCCGGCCGGCCCGTAGGGGATTGGATGAATGATGATGCCGGGGGCGGGACTTAGAATGCCGTCCGGCCCGCAGGGGATTGGTCACACCGTCGCAGGCATGTCAGAGGAAGCCGGGGGCGGGGCTTCCGCTTTGTGAAGCGCACACGTGACTGACTGCCTTCCCGCTCCCGGCTTCACTGTGTGCGGTGAGTGTCCCCCTTCTGTCCCGGGTCCCAGCCAGGGGGGTGCGCAATAGGTGGTAGCGGGGTGCGCCTGCCCTTGCCCCCCAGCGCGCGCACCTGCCTTTGCCCCCCGGCGCGCACGCCTGCCTTTGCCCCCCGGCGCTCACTTCCCCCTGTCCACTTGGTGTGGGAGATAGGCTCGGGGGCGGGCAGTGGTGGCTGCGCGTTGTGCGGGCGGTGTAGAGGCTGGCGGGGTGTATGTGTGTGGGTGTGTGTGTGTGTGTATCAGTGTATGTGTGTGTGTGTGTGTGTGTGTATCAGTGTGTGTGTGTCTGTGTGTGTATCAGTGTGTGTGTGTGGGGGTATCAGTGTGTGTGTGTGTGTGTGTGTGTGTGTATCAGTGGGTGTGTGTGTATCAGTGGGTGTGTGTGTATCAGTGGGTGTGTGTGTGTGGGTGTATCAGTGGGTGTGTGGGTGTATCAGTGGGTGTGTGGGTGTATCAGTGGGTGTGTGGGTGTATCAGTGGGTGTGTGTGTGTATCAGTGGGTATCGGTGGGTGTGGGTATCGGTGGGTGTGGGTATCGGTGGGTGTGGGTATCGGTGGGTGTGGGTATCGGTGGGTGTGGGTATCGGTGGGTGTGGGTATCAGTGGGTGGGTGCGGGGGGTGCGCAATAGGAGGTGGTAGCGGGGGTGCGCCTGCCTTTGCCCCCCGGCGCGCTCCCACCTTTGCCCCCCGGCGCTCACTTCCCCCCCGTCCACTTGGGGTGGGAGATAGGCTCGGGTGCGGGCAGTGGTGGCTGCGCGTTGTGCGGGCGGTGCAGGGGCTGGCGGGGTGTGTGGGTGTGTGTGTATCAGTGGGTGTGTGTTTGTGTGTGTGTGTATCAGTGGGTGTGTGTGTATCAGTGGGTATCGGTGGGTGTGGATATCGGTGGGTGTGGGTATCGGTGGGAGTGGGTATCGGTGGGAGTGGGTATCGGTGGGAGTGGGTATCAGTGGGTAGGTGCGCAATAGGAGGTGGTAGCGGGGGTGCGCCTGCCCTTGCCCCCCGGCGCGCTCCCACCTTTGCCCCCCGGCGCTCACTTCCCCCCCGTCCACTTGGGGTGTGAGATAGGCTCGGGGGCGGGCAGTGGTGGCTGCGCGTTGTGCGGGCGGTGCAGGGGCTGGCGGGGTGTGTGGGTGTGTGTGTGTGTATCAGTGGGTGTGTGGGTGTGTCAGTCTGTGTGTGTGTGTATCAGTGGGTGTGTGTGTGTATCAGTGTGTGTGTGTGTGTATCAGTGGGTGTGTGTGTGTATCAGTGGGTGTCAGTGGGTGGGTGTGAGTATGAGTGGGTGGGTGTGGGTATCAGTGGGTGGGGGTGTGGGGGTGTATCAGTGGGTTGGGTGGGTGTGTCAGTGTGTGTGTGTGTGTGTGTGTGTGTGTGTGTGTGTGTGTGTATCAGTGGGTGGGTGTCTCCCTCACCCTCTCTGTCTCTCCCCCTCTCTGTCTCTCCCCCTCCCTTTCTCTCCCCCTCCCTGTCACTCCCTCCCTGTCACTCCCTGTCTCTCCCTCCCTCCCTGTCTCTCCCTCTCACTCCCTGTCTCTCCCTCTCACTCCCTGTCTCTCCCTCTCACTCCCTGTCTCTCCCTCCCTCTCCCTCCCTGTCTCTCCCTCCCTGTCTCTCCCTCCCTCCCTGTCTCTCCCTCCCTCCCTCCCTGTCTCTCCCTCCCTCCCTGTCTCTCCCTCTCCCTCCCTGTCTCTCCCTCTCCCTCCCTGTCTCTCCCTCTCCCTCCCTCTCCCTCCCGCCCTGTCTCTCCCTCTCCCTCCCGCCCTGTCTCTCCCTCCCTCCCTGTCTCTCCCTGTCTCTCCCTCCCTCTCTCTCCCACCCTGTCTCTCCCCCTGTCTCTCTCTCTCCCCCTGTCTCCCCATCTCTCTCTCCCCCTGTCTCCCTCTCTCTCTCTCCCCCTGTCTCCCTCTCTCCCCCTGTCTCCCCCCCTCTCTCTCTCTCTCTCTCTCTCTCTCTCTCTCTCTCTCTCTCTCTCTCTCCCTCCCTGTCTCCCTCTCTCTCTCCCTGTCTCCCTCTCTCTCTCTCTCCCCCTGTCTCCCCCTCTTCCCCTCTCCCCCTGTCTCCCCCTCTTCCCCTCTCCCCCTGTCTCCCTCTCTCCCTCCCTGTCTCTCTCTCTCCCTCCCTGTCTCTCTCTCTCCCTCCCTGTCTCTCTCTCTCCCTCTCTGTCTCTCTCTCTCCCTCCCTGTCTCTCTCTCCCTCCCTGTCTCTCTCTCCCTCCCTGTCTCTCTCTCCCTCCCTGTCTCTCTCTCCCTCCCTGTCTCTCTCTCTCTCCCTCCCTGTCTCTCTCTCTCTCTCTCTCTCTCTCCCTCCCTGTCTCTCCCTCCCCCTGTCTCTCCCCCTGTCTCTCCCTCTCTCTCTCCATCTCTCTCTCCCTCTCTCTCCCCCTGTCTCTCCCTCTCTCTCTCCCTCTCTCTCCCCTGTCTCTCCCTCTCTCTCTCCCCCTAATCTCTCCCTCTCTCTCTCCCTCTCCCCTGTCTCTCCCTCTCTCTCTCCCCCTAATCTCTCACTCTCTCTCTCCCTCTCTGTCTCTCCTTCTCTCTCTCCCCGTCTCTCCCCCTGTCTCCCTCTCCCCGTCTCTCCCCCTGTCTCCCTCTATCTCTCCCCGTCTCTCTCTCTCTCCCCCTCTATCTCTCCCCGTCTCTCTCTCTCTCCCCCTCTATCTCTCCCCGTCTCTCTCTCTCTCCCCCTGTCTCTCCCCCTGTCTCTCCCTCTCTCTCTCTCTCCCCCTGTCTCCCTCTCTCCCCCTGTCTCCCTCTCTCCCCCTGTCTCCCTCTCTCCCCCTGTCTCCCTCTCTCCCCCTGTCTCCCTCTCTCCCCCTGTCTCCCTCTCTCCCCCTGTCTCCCCCCCTCTCTCTCTCTCTCTCTCTCTCTCTCTCTCCCTCCCTGTCTCACTCTCTCTCTCCCTGTCTCCCTCTCTCTCTCTCTCCCCCTGTCTCCCCCTCTTCCCCTCTCCCCCTGTCTCCCCCTCTTCCCCTCTCCCCCTGTCTCCCTCTCTCCCCCTGTCTCCCTCTCTCCCTCCCTGTCTCTCTCTCTCCCTCCCTGTCTCTCTCTCTCTCCCTCCCTGTCTCTCTCTCTCCCTCCCTGTCTCTCTCTCTCCCTCCCTGTCTCTCTCTCTCCCTCCCTGTCTCTCTCTCTCCCTCCCTGTCTCTCTCTCTCCCTCCCTGTCTCTCTCTCTCCCTCCCTGTCTCTCTCTCCCTCCCTGTCTCTCTCTCCCTCCCTGTCTCTCTCTCCCTCCCTGTCTCTCTCTCCCTCCCTGTCTCTCTCTCTCTCCCTCCCTGTCTCTCTCTCTCTCCCTCCCTGTCTCTCTCTCTCTCTCTCTCTCTCTCTCCCTCCCTGTCTCTCCCTCCCCCTGTCTCTCCATCTCTCTCTCCCTCTCTCTCCCCCTGTCTCTCCCTCTCTCTCTCCCTCTCTCTCCCCCTGTCTCTCCCTCTCTCTCCCCTGTCTCTCCCTCTCTCTCTCCCCCTAATCTCTCCCTCTCTCTCTCCCTCTCCCCTGTCTCTCCCTCTCTCTCTCCCCCTAATCTCTCACTCTCTCTCTCCCTCTCTGTCTCTCCTTCTCTCTCTCCCCGTCTCTCCCCCTGTCTCCCTCTCCCCGTCTCTCCCCCTGTCTCCCTCTATCTCTCCCCGTCTCTCTCTCTCTCCCCCTCTATCTCTCCCCGTCTCTCTCTCTCTCCCCCTGTCTCTCCCCCTGTCTCTCCCTCTCTCTCTCTCTCCCCCTGTCTCCCTCTCTCCCCCTGTCTCCCTCTCTCCCCCTGTCTCCCTCTCTCCCCCTGTCTCCCTCTCTCCCCCTGTCTCCCTCTCTCCCCCCGTCTCCCTCTCTCCCCGTCTCCCTCTCTCCCCCTGTCTCCCTCTCTCCCCCTGTCTCCCTCTCTCCCCCTGTCTCCCTCTCTCCCCCTGTCTCCCTCTCTCCCCCTGTCTCCCTCTCTCCCTCTCTCCCCCTGTCTCCCTCTCTCTCCCTGTCTCTCTCTCCCTGTCTCTCTCTCTCTCTCTCTCCCTGTCTGTCTCTCCCTCTCTCTCTCCCCCTGTCTCTCCCTCTCTCTCTCCCCCTGTCTCTCCCTCTCTCTCTCCCCCTGTCTCTCCCTCTCTCTCTCCCTCTGTCTCTCCCTCTCTCTCTCCCCTGTCTCTCCCTCTCTCTCTCTCCCCTGTTTCTCCCTCTCTCTCTCCCCTGTCTCTCCCTCTCTCTCTCCCCCTAATCTCTCCCTCTCTCTCTCTCCCTCTCTGTCTCTCCTTCTCTCTCTCCCCTGTTTCCCCCTGTCTCCCTCTCTCTCCCCATCTCTCCCCCTGTCTCCCCCTCTCTCTCCCTGTCTCTCCCTCTCTCTCTCTCCCCGTCTCTCCCCCTGACTCTCCCTCTCTCTCTCTCCCCCCCTGTCTCTCCCCTGTCTCTCCCCCTGTCTATCCCTCTCTCCGTCTCTGTCTCATCTTAACTGCCGTATACCTACACCGAAGTAACCTACCCTGCTTTCTTCCAGATCTGACTCAAGTTTCACGCGGGAGACATCGGAAGACAGGTAGGGAACACCTCCCCTCCAGTATAGTGCCTTGAGGGACGGAGGATCAGGTAAGAGCCCAGGCGGGATTGCTGCTTTAGAAATTGTGAAGAGGGGGCGTCCTGACAATGGTTAAGGGGTACAGAAGTCATTCACATCTGGCTTTTTTTTTGTTCGATTAGTGAGGCCATCCGAGACACACACACACACACACACACACACACACACACACACACACACACACACACACACACACACACACACACACACACACCCACACGTAACTAGGACTAATGGTAGTAAAGTATAAGTGTAATACAATATATAAACTGTTAATGTAAAAAAAAATTGTGTCCCGGTTTTTCATTTTCAAAATCTGGTCACCCTACAGTTAAAGATAATATACAGTTAGGTCCGGAAATAATTGGACATTGACACAATTTTCATAATTTTGGCTCTGTACGCCACCACAATGGATTTGAAATTAAACAACCGAGATGCAATAGAAGTGCAGACTTTGAGCATTAATTCAAGGGGTTGAACAAAAATATTGTATGAAACGTTTAGGAATTGCAACCATTTTCATACACAGTCCCCTTATTTCAGGGGCTCAAATGTAATTGGACAAATTAACACAATCATAAATAAAATGTTCATTTTTAATACTTTGTCGAGAATCCTTTGCCGACAATGACTGCTTGAAACAAAAGAAAACAAGCGCAGACGCAAATGGTGAAGTAAGTTCAAATCAATTAATATATATTAAAAGGTATGATATCTGCGTACATGAGTGAAGACAAAAGTAGGCATATCGTGCACTTACTGCACCGACACACTTTATTCGAGCAAATACCCAGTATGTACCTGGCAGATACCTGGAATGCGCCGCTCCTCACCTCTGACAAGCCCCGTTGCGTTTACCTTCCCAGCCTGGGTTCATGCCTGGCTGACGGGCGGCTGATCTGTTAAATGATAATGATTAGGATTTAATAGGCTGCAATGCTTCGCGTGTCTACCAGATGGCATAAATTCATGAATTGTAATGCAGTATATATATATATATATATACTGTGCAGTATTGCAGCCAGCGGGAATAAAATGCTTCAATCCCTGCCTGGAAAATACCTCAATGCACTCGGGCAGAAAACAGTCACAAACCTCAATACACCCGGGTATACCCGAATTCGTGGGACTAGCCCAGCTCGAATAAAGTGTGTCGCCAGTGTAGGTTAACATGTTACCCGGCACCACCAGACGCACAGGAACCGTAGAACCGCAGCGACCGCCGTGTCACCAAGATGGGTGAGGTAACGCTGATCGTCCGTCGATTTAGGCCGTCACTGTCTGGCTTAGTCTGGCTCTACAAAGTCTGCAAGAACGTCTTTGCACCGTGCCCGCTGGAACCGCCGTCAGGCGCGTCTCTCCGGAAAGTCCACATAGTTTTGCGGCCGATTCGCGACTTGCTGTAAGGCAATCCTTGCCGCAAAGTGGTTTGGTGACTTCACAAGAAAGTTCGTATCCCTGATGAAGTAGCTTATGCTATGAAACGTGCGTTGGATATATTTAGTATCTAGCCCCTACGGTAATATCTCTGCCATATACACTTGCTGAGGTGTAGAGAGACTTGCTCCGAACTTTCGTGTCTTGTCTTTGGGTCCAGTGCGATATGAGTAACGTGGTTTTTCCTCTCGTATCGCAGCGTCAGCTACATCTGGTCACCCTAAGATTGAAAAATTGCTAAATCATCACTCTAGGACTTGAACCATTCCATCTGGAATTCCAGGACTATTACCCAATTGGACTTATTAGGCGCCGGTATCTCTTTTTTGTCTTTGCATTTCTTCTGATTGTACTATCAGGATTCCACCAGGCTGCCTAGCACCCCAATAAGGTCTCACCCTCATATAGGGTTCATTGTTTATTATTAGATCATTAGTGCTAATTCTACATCACCTTTTTTCCTTCATGCGTATATAACAGTTACAGACCAGATTAAAATGTTTCTTGGTTGAACAAGCAGTGCACTGCTAGTACTTCCCCTTCGTGACATCTCTCTACTGAATTCAAATGGAGCAGTCGCACGTTGACTACAGGCTACTATTTCAGCAACGTAGAGTACCGTTACTTCAGGATGCATATCCGTATATTGCTGTTTTTTATGTATGTTACAAGTTATATTCTAGTTTAGTACCAGGGATGTTGCTTCTATATTGGCTCAGTTGTGGGGTCCGGCTGTTCACTTATTGAGGACATTTCGTTCATCCCATTACATTGCTGTAAAACTCTGTCATCCCTCCCTTCAATTGGCTACATTATCTGACAAGCTATTCAAGAAACACCTTACTTCAAAAGAAGCTTGTATCAATCGTTGTTTATTGTAAAGTCTTAAAAAACAAGAATCATTTGAAAATAAGGATCATCTGAAATGCCATATTATTGCTATTTTTGACCTTTTTTTGCTCACTTTTGAGCACACATATGAGAGTTATGCTCTAATGTTCTCTAAAATGTGAGACAGTTTCGTTTTGAAAGAATTTAGACTGGTGAGAGTTTCCAATTAGACTGTTTCAGTTTCCTCTTTATATGAAAATATTACAGTATACTGATTTTATAAAAAAAATTAATAACAATGAGTTTAACAGAAATAACCCATTACTTCTAAAGTTATAAAATCAACCACAGTAACATTAAAATGTTAATATTTAAAATTCTATAAATCCTAATGCATGCAGACACGTGGAAAGTTGTAGCCCAACAAATCATTTCCAGGTTTCAGAATGTAATTGTATCCAATGTTTAAGTAATGTGACTTTTACAGAGTCACACAGTGATTCAAAACGATGATCTTCTAATTAAAAATACATTGATTACACAAACACAGAGCTGGTAAATGGTGCAATTGCTTTTGGCCAAAATACACAGCAGGGAAGAAAGATCTGCTTTTATAGATTTAGGTAACATCCAAATGGAATGAAGCAAGCAAGTGCCAGACAACAGTTACTGTCAGTGGGTAGAGTTGTGTAGCAGCAGTTTTTGAAGTTTGTAAAACAGCTGTGAAAATTGAGATATACAAAACGTATTCACACATTCTCATTTTGAACTTTTGCGGCTTGCAAATATCCATAAGCCTTAGTGTCACAATCAGGGGTTGATCAGACTACGAGGTTTGATCGCCAGACATAACACAGGAGTTTAAAAGAACAGGTTTATTTAGCAAATGGTAACAGTGAACTGATGTACCCATTTTTGATCCGAATACTCCAATGCCTTGGACAAGTTTTCCACTCATGGATTCCCTGGCATCTATGTTGATGCATCCGACACTTAACTGACCCAAAGTACTTGCTCTTACTCTCGGTCAATGCAAAACCAGAACGTTACCTCACTGTCACAGATACTGTAAGAGACTATCCGACCAATTAAACTCTGATAAACTCGCTGCCATATCGATTGGGTTGGCCTGTTCCTACCTCACAGTATGACATTTGTGTTATCATGGTATTCATAAAAAATTCTCGCTATCCAGAAACTGTTCGGTGGGAAAATGCCATACTGATCGTCTTAGCTGTTGCTTTCTCAGAGATCTGCCCCTGTGATCTGCCTGCCGTCTGCAAGGGCTGCGCAGAGAGAACTGGATCTCCCTGCACAGCTCTTACAGGCGATCGTACTTATTTATTTACAAGTTATTAACATAGGATTGGAACAGTAGGTATCTGCACCTGAACCCCATTAATTTCAGGTACCCTGCTTTTCGAGGTACAGGTCTCCGTAGGGGGTGCCGGTATCTCCTGCACATTTAAATGTCCTGCGTCACGTGACATGGTAGAACTAAACTTGCATCAGATACCGGCACCCCATAATGGGTACCTCGGGAAGCAGGGGGTCCCCAGACCTGAAATTAATGCAGGTCAGGTCGAGAGACCCCGTGCTTCAATCCTATGTTATTAAAATAATAAAAGAGCTTAATTAATCGAAGAGTTTACCACCACTACACAGTTTGCTGGTGGTAGAGGGGTTGGGTAAAGGTTATAGTTGCCCCAGTGAGGGTGATCAGGCTTCCCCGGAGGGATTAACCTTACCTTAGCAGTTACAACCCACCACAAAGAATAACCACCCTCCCTGGGGCAACTACCCATTCATCCAACCCCTCTACCACCAACACCACACTGGAATGGCTAATAGCACTTTTGCCTATTGAAATTATCATTATAGTGCAATTGTAAGGAATCCGCTCCACGGTTTACTGTTTGCCTTACCTCACAGACAGTGCAGTCCTGGAACACTTCCCCTGATATTTACTGCAGCCTGGATTCACTCACCAAAGCAATACTGCCACACGCCCCTTCTGCCATTGGTTCTCTGACCTTTAAGTACTGCTTTCCCACAATGCTCCCTGCCGAGCATAGTCCTTCCTGGATGTCTCTGTGTTCTGCCATAAGCCTTGTCTTGTCTGTCTCCTTGGTTCCTGAGACCGGCTGCTAGTGTCACGCAGCGGTCTGTTCCTGTGCTGAAGCGGAGTACTCTCCTTGTTGTCTTCAGCTCCCTGGTTCCTGTGACCGGCTGCTAGTCTCATGCAGCGGTCAGTTCCTGTTTCCTGTGCTGAAGCCGAGTACACTCCTTGTTACTTCAGCTCCTTGTTTCCTGTGACCGGCTGCTATATTCACGCAGCGGTCTGTTCCTGTCGCCTGTGCTGAAGTGGAGGTTTCCCCTGTGTTTCTTCAGATTCCTGGTGCCTGCTGCTCTTTCCCTATTGCAGAGGCCGTGTCCTGGTTCCTGCGCTGAAACGGAGGATTTCCCTGCCCGCTCAGGACTCTTGCGCTGAAGCACTGGTTTACCAGTGCAGCTAGGCGGTGTGCTACTCTGGTCTGTCTACCATCTCCTGAGACCAGTACCATGGGCCATGGTCGCCGCACGCGCAGAGGCCACTCCCGCGCTCCTAAGCTGAAGCGGGGCTCTCCTGACTACCTGTTGCCGAACCCCTGCTTGAACAACGTTTACCCTGATGTCTCCAGTCCTGACCCTGGCGTGTCCACCGACGATGCTGTCTTCCCCTATCCTGATCCTGCTACGTACGACTACGAACTGCGCAATCCGGGTCAGCCTGCGCGGTCTAAGGTCGGTGCTTTTACAACCCCACCTCAGCCACGCGGTCCGACCCAGGTTTGTGGCGAGCACAGCCGTGACAGTATGCTCGGCCCCACAAACTCGGACCGCCCTGTGGTGAGGGTTGGTAAGTTTCTGTCTGAAATCCTGTCCCGGCCTGTAGACCAGTCCCAGTTTGAAAACCAGTATCTGTGCGAAATACTACCCCTGATTGAAGAACAGATTATGTATGAAGGTTTAACCCCGTTGCAAAGACAATGCCGTAATGATCTCATTATTAAGGCTTACTGCCTCAAGGACTTAAAACAGTCTCTGGCCGCTTGTGTTTGCTCCCCTGGTTCCCCTTTAATCTGGGATAATGTGAATCCTATCAAACTTGCCAACGCCCAAGATATACTCTTTGCCTTGGCCTTATCATTGGACATTCCCGTAGTACAACAGGACCCTCTCTTCATGTTGGTTCATGCTCAAGACACACGCCGTGTACTTTGCCAGATTTTGGACATTTGCATAAAGGAACAGGACCCTCTCCTCGCCAGCTACGCTGGCGCTTGGCAGTACACCTGTGCTGCCAGTCCTGTCGCTAAACCTGGGGACGTATCTCCCTCTCCAGGAAATGACCAAGCTGACCCACTATCACTGCCCCCTAACGTAGAAGCTGCCACGGTCCCTAGCCCTGATTGTAGACCCGGGTACTCTGACACCAATGATACGTCTACGTTAACCCCTGCTGATCAGTCCTGTGAGGTTCCCCTGGAATATACGTATATTTCTCTAGCCAACACTAAGGCTCTAGTATCCGAGAACAAGTCCCTTTGTCCCTCTATTCCTAACTCTGAATCTCCCTTTTCAGCCCTTGAAGTTTTTCCTGCTTTAACCCCTGTTAGGCAGTTCTGTATGCCTTCCCTGTCAGAGAACGAATCCCTCCTACCTCCACGTACTCAGTTTGAATTTCTAAGTTCTGTTCCCAGGATCATTCCTGTATTAACCCCTGTGGGGCAGCTCTCTGAGTCCCCTTTGGTAACCCCCTGTTCTCCGCCAGCCATGGTCACGTCCCTAGCTCCAGAGGAAAAATCCCTTGTTTCACCTATTACAGAGGAAAAACTCTCTATGTTCTACTCTCTGGTACTGTCTGCATTAACTCCTGTAAATTCTTGCTGCCTCCAAGCTAATGCCTTCGTTCTAGCCTCAGAGAATGTGTCCCCAAGTCCTACTGCAGAGGTTGCATTAAATGACTTCCCCAAGATTGCTGAATCCTTAGTTAGTTTTTGCTATAAAACCCCTGCTTCAGCTCAAGTCTCAGCTGCTGTGCCCCCTGAAACTTCGGCTAAAGTTCTGATTCCAGTTAAATGTATTCAGTTACCAAGTTTTTCCCTAAGCTTGGTCGCAGAGTTCCCATTCCCGGGTACTTCGCTGAACCAGTCTGTCACCCAGAGAGCGATGATCCCTGCATCAGCACATAGTCCCCACGTCGTGGAATCTGCAGTCATTTCTGGTTTCCCAGACACTCCTTACCAAATACCCACTTCAGAGACCAGTACAGTTATGATTACCCCCCGTGTACTGTTTGTGTTCTCCCCTTCTCAAAGCTTAGGGTTAAAACCGTACAGTGGTCAGTATGCCCCTCCTGGGGTTCATGTGGTGTTCCCAGGAAGATTTGCTGACACACTGTTTTCACTCAAAAGTGACGCTTTTTCATATGTGCTAGCTAGAAGCCTGCACACAGTTTCCCCTCTCTCTGAAATTTGCCTTGCCGGCCCTGATACTCGGAGAGGTAAAAACCTCCCTTCAGATTCAGAATCTCTTTCTATAGAGGTCGTCCTTACTGTTAGTTCCCCTGATTTCTCTGCCCATGCAAACCCTCCAGGGATCAGCATATCTGTTGTTACCCCCTTAGTACAGTCTGAGACCACCCTGCCTATATTACAAGTCCTGGTGTTTAAATCTGAGCTATTTAGTTTTACTGCCCTTGCTAAACCTCAGTCCCTCAGCACTGCAGCTAAACGTGCTCCAGCAACCGTTGGGTTACTCGGGGTAAAAATTAAAATTCCTGTCTTAAAGGGTACTTTCTCACATATGTCCAGCAAACATAGAACCTCAGTGATTGATTCTAAGTCACTTATCACTATATCTGATTTTCTCACTAGTCAAACCCTGACACCCTCACCACTGGCTAGGAGTCCGGTTATCAGAATTTTTGCACTAGTAAACACGCCTAAATCTGTTTTTGTCATGACAAGCACCCCTGTTGTTAGGGCCCTTGCAGTTTTGGATAAGACTCCTTTTACTTCAAAGGTTTCTGCTATTGTGAGTTTCCACGGTTCCAACTTACCGCTTATTGTCTCTTTAACTCCCATCATTACTCTCCCATTACCAGTCACTGATTCCCAGGCACCAGCTCCTGACGCTAGTTCTCCTATCGGTACCCCTGCTTTGCGAGATGTTTCTGTTATGGATTCCGAGCCTCCAGCTCCGGAGTCAATTCCTTTACTCGCTGCTGTTTTTGTAGTCACTCAGGTCCCTGTCACTGAAGTACAGACTTCAGCTTCTGAGGTAAGCTCCCCTCCCTCCGCTACCCTTGCTCTGCCTGATTCTCAAGTTTCTGATATTAAAGCCCCAAAGCCTATTCCTACTCCCCAGACAATACTATCTCCCACTGAGGGTTCCCCAGTATTTGGGAGCTCCACTGCTGAGTGCTTCTCTGCCTCTGTGAAACCATGGTTTTCCCCCTCGGAACCTTCTGTTGCCCCTGTTATTTCCTTTGAATTGGAAATACTCTGTACGTATCCCAAGATTTCGGTCTCTATGTCTGGTTTACTGCTTGCCCTGTCACCTTCCATACCAATTCCGAGAAATGCTCCCACCCTCCCTATACCCTCGCTGACCACTACCTGGGAGACCTCTGGATGAGAAGTCCCTCTCAAATTCCTACATGCAGAGGTCAGCCAAGACTTTGTCTGTCCCGAAGGTCGTCCTGGTATATTCGATCAACTATCAAGGCCGCTTATCTTAAATTCTGGTCCCATTACTATAAACTGGGTTCCCAGTGGGGGTTCTTCTGCTGTTTCTGCTCCGGAACCCTTTGGTTCTTCACAGCCTTGGATTCCCAAGCCATTTCGCGGGGCGAGCCATGTACCAATGATATCTCTACCACCACTCTCATATCCTAGAACAGTACTCACTAAGGAACTACTCGTTTACGGATCCCCTTTCCGCCTAAAAAACTTTAGGAACAACTCGATGTCCTCGAGACCCATGGATAGCCCTGTCTGGCCGCAGTTCTCTCTGGGGGGTGGGGGTACACAAAGGAGTGACCACGAGTCTCTGGACCGTGACTCTAACACCAATCCTAGACGGTTCAGGAACAATTCCTGGTCCCCCAACTCTAGGAGTGGTCTTGTTCGCCCGGAGGTCTCACGTGAAGGGGGGGGGGGGGGTACTGTAAGGAATCCGCTCCTCGGTTTACTGTTTGCCTTACCTTGCAGACAGTGCAGTCCTGGAACACTTCCCCTGATATTTACTGCAGCCTGGATTCACTCACCAAAGCAATACTGCCACACGCCCCTTCTGCTATTGGTTCTCTGACCTTTAAGTACTGCTTTCCCAAAATGCTCCCTGCCGAGCATAGTCCTTCCTGGATGTCACTGTGAACAACGTTAACCCTGATGTCTCCAGTCCTGACCCTGGCGTGTCCACCGATGATGCTGTCTTCTCCTATCCTGATCCTGCTACGTACGACTACGAACTGCGCAATCCGGATCAGCCTGCGCGGTCTAAGGTCGGTGCTTTTACAACCCCACCTCAGCCACGCGGTTCCGACCCAGGTTTGTGGCGAGCACAGCCGTCACAGCAATACACTGTACATTACTATAAAAAATACATTACTATGAAACAAAACTAGCCATTTAATCCATTGATTCTCACTTGGGTAATCACAGATTGACACATTGACAAGCAATGGTGACCCAATTACCCCCCCTCCCCACTCTACCCTCAACTCCAGACAGTAATTGTCAAAAAGCCTATTATTCAGATCTGGATAATAGCACATTTCAACATTAAAAATAAAACATTAGCCAGCATATTGTAAATGAAAGTTGTACTTACCCGTACAAGGAAGAGGGCCGTCTTCATCTTCAGGCAATTGTAGAGATATAGTGACGCACCACCATCCACTCAAATTTGAAGAAGAGGGTGACCAGAATTTGTTCAAAATAACTTGGTTTATTGAAACATGTTTGCCAAGGAAAAAACGATCTACATGTTTCGTGATACGCGGTTGCTCACGGTCTGAATGAGCCAAGATTCTAGCCTTCCCTTATGAATGCTGCATGAAACCTGGAAAAAGCTTGTTTTTCCACCACGGGGAGGAGGGGGGAGGGGGGAGGGGGGAGGGGATTGAGCGCTAATTACAGGTCAACATCTGTACACGTCAGCACTCAAACAGGAAATAGAATACTATTTATCGTGTTACAAAATAACAAAGAAGACATTGTGAAAAACTATATCTAATACAAATATTTAGGTCTATTACAAATAACATACAATGTGAACATACATCTTTAAGGACAAAAGAGAGAGGCACCCGCTCAACTTAGTGTGACCACTAGGGTCACTATTTCAGACTGGAGCAAAAGGGCAGGGAAGGTAATCAAAACACAAATAACACTGTATGACCTAAGACACTGTGCATACAGATAAGGCCCTATACTGCTGCGGCAGAGTTTATTCGAGCATTTGCCCGTTCTCTGCCGCAGCAGTAGCCTGGCGCGCGCCCGAGAGTGACGGGCGCCCGCCGAAGCAGCGGAAGATCGCCCTCCGATCGGGGCGCTCTCCCTACCGCTGCCGGGTCCGCCGGGTCCCCCGGAACCCCCTGCCGCTGTCCCGCAATCGCGGGACACCAGGGCTCCCTCGGGGAGCCCCTGGACGCGCGTGCAGGGGGCGCACGCTCCCGATGACGCGTGACTGCGCGTCTATGATGCGCGGCATGCCGAGGGGCGGCCACTAGCAAGCCGGGAGATTTCCCGGCTTGCGGTACCGACCACACTCGGATAAAGTGTGTCGGTACTGTAGATGCACTCAAAATCTGCGGAGGGAGAACACCCTGAAAAATAAGCAACACAACAGAAGAAATCTGGACCAAATCAGAGATTTGATGTATAAATATGCTTTATTATTGATAATAAAATGGTTGGTACCGGAACATATAGTGAATGAGGTGAACTGAATGCAAAAAGTGCTAGTAGGCAAAATGCCTGAAGTGTATCCAAAATGGAACAATGAACGTAAGCACTATAAATCCAGAAAGCAATGAACCTATGCCTATGGTATAAGGCAATAGGGGCTAACTCTGGTGTGTGATGTCACTAGAACGCTATATATAATATATACACTCACATGGGGCACTAAAGTGTGTATAGGCACATAATCACTGTCAATCATGCATCAATGATGTACTATATAAGTAACATAACAGTGGCAATGAAAAATCAGTAGTGTAAATGTAGCACAAAAAACACACAAGTGTAAGACTGCTGACATAAACCAATGTAATGGTCAAAGAGCAATAAGAGGCGTGAAACCCCACCAAAACTGACCCTGTTAGTGAGTAACTACACACAGGGACAGAAAAGTGGGAAAGGGAGTACCCTGCACACCAATATATGCTAGCCCTGTGGGGGGAGAGAAATGAAACAGGATTGTGTAGTCCAAAAGGTCTGACCCTCAATAACATACCCCAACAGCACATGGGGGGGAGAGGGGGGGAAGAGGACAGAAAAGAGGGAAAGAGGACCCTGAATCACGTATCTGTACTGGCCCTGGGTACACGATCCGTTAAAGCAGCCTGGATGAGTGTCTCATGGAGTGTGCAGCTGAAGGGAGCTCGAGCAGGAACTCGGTGAAGTCAACTAGAAGCTGCAGGCATCCATGTTGGAAATCGGAACATGTGACGTCATCACGCCCCTGGGTCAGGGTCAGTTTTGGTGGGGTTTCACGCCTCTTATTGCTCTTTGACCATTACATTGGTTTATGTCAGCAGTCTTACACTTGTGTGTTTTTTGTGCTACATTTACACTACTGATTTATCATTGCCACTGTTATGTTACTTATATAGTGCATCATTGATGCATGATTGACAGTGATTATGTGCCTATACACACTTAGTGCCCCATGTGAGTATATATATTATATATAGCGTGCTAGTGACGTCACACACCAGAGTTAGCCCCTATTGCCTTATACCATAGGCATAGGTTCATTGCTTTCTGGATTTATAGTGCTTACGTTCATTGTTCCATTTTGGATACACTTCAGGCATTTTGCCTACTAGCACTTTTTTGCATTCAGTTCACCTCATACACTATATGTTTCGGTACCAACCATTTTATTATCAATAATAAAGCATATTTATACATCAAATCTCTGGTTTGGTCCAGATTTCTTCTGTTGTGTTGCTTATTTTTCAGGGTGTTCTCCCTCCTCAGATTTTGAGTGCATCTATAGGGCCTTATCTGTATGCACAGTGTCTTATGTCATACAGTGTTATTTGTGTTTTGATTACATACATCTTTAACTAACACAATGTATCGATTTTAATTTACATTTAGATTTAAAACCAAACACAATCCATGATGGTAGAAAATTGGCATCCTCCTATATACAGTACATGAATTGTAACTAATGTGTTAATTTTAAGAAACAATATCCTTACCAAATAAAGTCTAGAATACTATTACACATAAGAGAAACCCATAAGAATAATATTTGAAAGAGACATACCAACTCTGATAGAGTATATGATTTAAGTTTATTTTGAATTTAAAGAATTTAAAAAATATTTTAAATTCTATTCGTTATTATTATTTTTATTTTTAATAAAATTATTTTATCTATATGAAATCACCTGAGATTATAAATCGGTCAAATACATACTAAGATTGAATTAAAGTCTAATTTAACTTAAACTACTAAAAAGTACTCCAAACTACTCAAACGTATTCTAAAAAAATTGACAAAATGTTCATAGTTTAATTGATTTGTCTCTCCATACACAGAAAATGAACAAATATGCACTGAATATAAAACAGATAAAGAGATGTTTTGGACGAACACTTTAATTCTTCCAGGAATCATGGAAGTCCATTCCCGCGCTTCTGGTACCAGCTTGTAGCCTCGCTGGGCATCTTCCTCGGGTGTACTCTCCAGGGAAAAGAGGTGATCGGCCTTGACTCCCTCCGGGTAGCAGCACAGTGCGACAATGCACTTCAATCCCCCTGGTGGAATCTCTGTTACCCCACCTTGCAGGTTGAAGAGATCTCTATGTCTATCTTTTGTGGATATCTTGCAACACTCTTCCAGAAGCATGAGATGGATTGCTAAAGTAGCCAGAGGCAATTCGCCGGTTTCTCGCAGGTAGGCCCTGATCACAGCCCGCACTACGTCAGTGTTGGTTCCCAGTATGATAGGGGAACTTAGCTGCTCTCGGGGTTCGGGACATATTAGCGCCTCCACATCCATGGTGTGCGAATTGCCTGTGTTCAGCTGAGGTATCTCCAGCCGAACATTCACTACTCTATCGATGAGATAATGAGATAATCCTCATTGCTGAGTCCCCTCCATTTTATGTGTTCCACTGACTGCAAGGGTCGGTATTGGAGATGTTGGTTGTAAAATTCTCTGTACACGATGGTCACTTGTGACCCGATGTCCAGCAATGCCGACGAATAGACACCGTCCACGATGACTCGTATGATGGTGGCTGGTCCAACACGACTATAAGCGTCCAATGGTGGGGTTCCATTGTTGAAGCTTGGCCTGGGAGGGTTTTCGGCAGGTAAGGACCCTGACGATCATTACGTTAGGGTAAAAATTCCTAGTGGGGGAGGTTTTTTTCTGGGCGTCTACAGTCGCAGCCCATTTTATTCTCCAACATTTCCAAGATTTTTTCCGAATGCCATGCACTTCACCGCGTTCATGCCGCATTCATGTTGCATTCATGCCGGCGTCACCCGCGGTTGATGTGTTTATTGATGTGTTTATTGATAATGGTTCGGATTTAATTGGTTGAAATTCTTCGCGTATCCGCCAGGTGGCAGATATTCATGAATTGTAATGCGCATGCGCTTCAGTAATGTGTCGACTTGCAGGTGTTTAAAAAAATACCACAGTGGACTATTGTAAATTGACCTTGGTACTGAAGAAGTTACAATAATGTATCAATTTAGGTTTTTCATATTAAAAACTAAATGCGCAGTGTCTGGTGTTCTATTGTCCTGAGAGTTCCGAGATGATTTTACCACTGCAGTCCGTGTTCCAAAAACCCGACATAACGTACGCTTACTTAATATGGGCCGCGATTAATGCAACAGATGATAAGATGGCAACAGTTGGTCAAATTTATCAGTATTTTATCGAAAACTTTGACTTTTACAAATTTTCACCAGATGCTCATGTGTGGAAGCGTGCAATAAGGAAAAAATTATGTATCGATCCGTGTTTTTTGCGTATTGATCCCGGTGTTATTGGAGGGTATTGGTGTGTAGCACCAGATTTTTCCCGTACCTTTGACCATGGAGACTTCAAAAGGCGAAAGGTCATGTTAAAACCAACTAAGAAATGTCAGTCGCTGGCAAGCAATGCACCAGCGACAGAGCCAGCTTCTAATAACGGTCCGACCGTCAGTGAAAACCTGGTGACCGGCAACCCTTGCTGTCTGTCCCCGCCCGGATACCTGCAGCCTGAGCCGGATTTCGCGTACAGATTCCAGCAAGCTTGCATGTACCAAAGCGATTTCCAGCCTCATCAGCTGTCAACTAAAGGTGTAGCAGACCTGCTGTCACCTGTCAACTACGTGTATAGTCGAGAATACGGGACTGGCAGTGGCTCGGCGCCAGCTGATTTGCAAAGTCTATGGTGAGTAATATTGCCGTATTTTATTCTGTTTTTGAAATATCAATATCAATGCACAGTCAAGCGATTCTCCTGTAAGCAATATCATTTGCTGAGCAGCTTCTACAGTAGATACTGAACAATTGGTGGAAAGCTAGGCACATGCGCATTGGAACCTTCTTGAAACGCATATGCGTGTCATCACATCAACAGTAGACGCATGCGCATGTGAACAGGAGAAGCCCCCCGAGAAAATTATTGGTGGGACTGACTGTGGGAACTTCTTTATGGGACTGCCTGACCATTACAGTAAAACTTTTACTTTTGTTTTTCCTCAGAAAATAAAACTTTGCCATCTCATGCGGAAAACGGCACATGGAGGGATTTAGATGGATAATATCGCTTTGTGTAACAATGCCTGCACATTGCTGAATCGGATTTAAAAAACCACGTACCGGTGTCAACAGTTTAGTAGCCGTTGCTATTGATTAGGATAGAATACTGTAACTGAGAGCTTCATAGAAAACCTGAAACAGTATGCTGTTGTTTTCAGACCGTATACAATACTTTTTTATATATATACACTGTATAATAAACCCGAAAAATAAAAAGTATGCATTTATTCTACATGTATTCCAGTACATATGTGTATTCTACTACCCGTACAGCATGTATTGTTTTAATACTCTTGTGATGTACAGTACTGAGCATGCCTACAGTATACGGTACAGTATGCCTGGACAGTACTGTACTGTATGTTCTAGAAACACTGTATTTTGTTACAGTATAAAAGGACACAATGGAACAATTTAAAACAAATCAACATTTTCTTTTATTGGTGGAGTAAGTACAAAAAGTGTACAGCAACAACAGTATGGTGTTAGTAAAAACCATTTCTTTATTAATACAAGTTCAAACACGCAACATCTCCTTTATTAAAGTACAGAAAGTCAAAACATTTACAGTAGGATGGTGTACAGTACAGTACAGTAAGTCAGGCCTGCACAACTCCAGTCCTCGAGGGCCGCAAACAGACCCAGTTTTCTCCTGAAAACCGGGCCTGTTTGCAGCCCTCGAGGACTGGAGTTGTGCAGGTCTTGTGTGAGTAAAAACATTTCTTTATTAATACAAGTTAAAACAAGCAACAAGTCAAAAAATAAACAACAGTTGAACAGTCACGCAAATTCGATCCCCACCAGATTGTCCTTCCAGGGCCGATGTCTTGTATGACGCAAAATGCCATTAATGGAGTCTCTCACGATTTTTATTACAGGATCTGTAATTGAAAAATAGCGCCGCAATTCCTCCACAATAGTCCTTCTTACATTTTCAGGAAGCGCCCTTTTTTCGCAATTTCCTTCGTAGTTTACATTGTTGGCCCACCCACAGTACACCAAGTAGGACACGCTGTGCTTGAAAATTAACATGGCATACTTCTGGGGTAAACCAGCACTCATCACCCTATACTTCTTCCCGAGTGGATTGGACAGCTTGCGCAGGATGATGTCGTGCACCGTATCGATGCAAGCGTATGTGGGTTGGATTTTTGGAGCGGGTGTTCTTCTGGGAGCGGGTGTGCTTGTGGCGGTGGGCGAGGGTAGGTTGTCTGGGAGGATGCTTTCATCCTGTCTTGGTCACCGTGTTGTCTCCTGGCATGGTCTTGACGGGGTTGTTATGTCATCAACGGCATACATGTACACATATTCTTCTGTTGGAGGGGGTGCACTTGGTGATGAAGGCGGTTGAAGGTCCCATTCATCCCATCCTTGCCACCCTCCTGCTCCGGCGTCAGAGATACAGGAGCATGAACTCCGAGCAAATTATGTATCCCCGCTATGTCAGTCTCTATCTTCTCCTTCCGTTAATCCATCTTCTCCATCCGTTGACCCATCTTCTCCAACCGTTGATCCATCTTCTCCATCCGTTGATCCATCTTCTCCATCCGTTGATCCATATTTATCATGGTCTCTAAAAGAAGATCTATCTTTACCAGCATAGTAGAGTTCCCGGGGATATTGGCACTTAACCCATTCAGCATGCGGTCTAACGAGCTGGATCTGGCCATGGGGTGCTGTGGATAGATGAGTGGATGGGTGATATGGAGAATGAGATGGGGGTTCCCTGGAGCGAAGCGGCAGCGTCGTCGAAGAAGGATGGAGAACGTGACCTGTGGATTTCCAGGAGAGAAGCGGCAGAGTCGTCTAAGCGTAATGGAGAAAGTGACCTGTGGATTTCCGGGAGACCAGCGGCTGCGTCGTCGAAGAATAGTAGAGAAGATGGGCTGTGGGTTTCCGGGAGAGCAGCGGCAGCGTCGTGGATGAGTAGTGGAGAAGATAGGCTGTGGATTTCCAGGAGAGCAGCGGCAGAGTCGTCGAAGCGTAATCGAGGAAGTGGCCTGCGGGTTCAATGGGTTGGCTGCCAATTGTTTTGCCTTGAGTGTAAATCACCAAATTTCTTCTTGACATAATAAGGCTTACGTTTATTAAAACCCTTAGCCTTTGGGGTAAGCAGAAGGTTTTCTTTATTTCGCTTTGGACTTGGTTTGGAAATGGCTCCTGACTTTCTCTTTTTCTGCGTAACAGGCACGGCAGAGGCGAGTGGGTTCCTGCGTCCATAGAATCGGGGTCGATCCATGGAAGCAGATGGCACAATGCAGTATCTGGACAAGGGCAAGTTCAGATACAGATCATCGAGTGGGGGGATATGCAAATTGTGTAACCTTTTATGCATGGCGACGAGGTACAGGTGTTAAAAGTGGGCGTACTCTGTGAGTCATTAATGTGTAAATACACCATCCATTTTGTGGATTCACTGCACATTGAATACACATCGACTAAACATCGAATATACATTCTTGTGCTTGTATTTCTTTCTACTCGCAGCAATGCCTGTTAAAAAGATTTCAAAGGATCTCAGCAAGAGAATTAAGGAGATGTACACGAGCGGACAACGAATTGCAGATATCCAACGCTGGTTAGCTGCTTCTGGCCTCGTTGTGCCATCAACCACCCTGTGCTATCATGCACACGGAAAGACCAAACAACGCACGAGGACACCAACGGTAACTAACGCGTAAGTATATTTATATTACTATATCATATAGTATATCTATCTATTATTGTTTATATTGCTGCATATAAATATAACTATATAGTATAGATCTATCTAACATTATGGTTATTTCTGTTTATTTATATTACTATGTAATATAGTATATCTATCTATTATTGTTTATATTGCTGCACCTATTATTGTTTACTGTAAAGGATGTGCTGTACTTGTGGCCTACTGCACTGTAACTTACTGGATTGTTCTTTTTCTGTACACTGTAGGGAGACAACTCTTCTGGTCGACAAAATAAGTGAGGAGAATGATGAGAAGAGTGCCTTAAGGGTCAAATACACTCTGCTGCAAAATCACAATCTCACTGTATCCGAGACCAGCATAAAGAAGATGAGACGCAGAATTGGATGGAAATATGGATGTGTGAGGTTAGTACTGGACAGTACAGGAGGTTAAAGTGTTGTTTAAGAAACTGTACTGTGCCTATAAAATTATTCCTTGTCATTACAGAGTGTACCCTATGATAAGGGACGTTAACAAGATCAAGAGAGTGGTCCAGGCCAGGCATGGATCGACAGTGGAGAAACTTTCCAGGATTGCATCTTCACTGACGAGTCTATTGTATCGCTGGAGATATTTGCCACGTTTGCATTCCACAAAAAGGTTGCATATCTATGAAGCCGTGTCCAAAACACCCAGCAAAGATGCATGTGTGGGGTGCCATCTCTAGGCATGGACCAGGATGCATTGTCATCTTTGAAGGTAAAATAAGTCACATGCTTTTGCCTTATGCACTGTACTGACTAGTGTGCAGTTTTTTGAGCACTTTAATTTTCTTGTTATAGGAAGCATGAATAAAGCTTTTTTCCAAAAGCAAATTGTGCCTGAGATTGTGGAATACATCACACGTGAGTTCCCAGATGGTCACCGTTTCTACCAGGACAACGATCCGAAGCACACCACGTCAACAGCGCATATTCTTGAGCGCGGTATCAACTGGGTGAAGACGCCAGTGGAGTAAGTGCGGTAACTGTGTCTCATTTTTTCCCCACTGTTTTTACTGTGTATCTCTTTAACTAATTGTCCTTTTTTCCCCCTCCAATGACAGATCGCCAGACTTCAATCCTATCGTAATGGTCTGGCATCAGCTGAAGGATCATATCCGAAAAGTCATGAAACCCTCCAAAAAGGATGAGTTGGCGCAAGGCATAATGAGTTTTTGGAACGATGTACTCACCGTGGAACAATGCAATAAATATAATGACCATATTGCGACTGTGTTGCCCATTGTGATCGAGCGTAATGGGCAAGCATCAGGAAGGTAGTATGGTATAGTACTGTACTGTAGTATGATAAGTACAGGCACACCAAGTACAGTACTGTATGATACAGGTAAGTATGGCACATATTTTTTCTTTCCTCAGAGAGCAGCACTAGCCATCTGGTTTCAAAGTATTTAACAGTAGTTACAGTATACAGTAGTTCCAGTATAGACTAGTTTGACAGTACAAACTGCATACTGTAGTCCAATATGGAGTAACTATACAGTACACAATGCCATAATATGCACCTAACTGCACTAATTTTTTCTTTCCTTGTCTTTTCAGAGAAAAAAGGATGGAAAGGGGGAGGGAGGTATCATGTGTACATTGTGTGAACTGTGTGTACATAGAAGTGTATCTAAAGTGCAGTCATGATTTACACAAAACCTCCCCTCTCTCAATGAACTACACAGAATGAGGAAGAAGATAAAGACGGAAAATATTATATTATTACATATATTAATATATATTATATATTATTAATTAATATTATTATCAATGTGCATTATTCATGATTATCCAGCGGCCCTCAATTTTCAACTGACAGAAGAACTGAATAAAGACTGCATTTTGTATTATTCATGATTATTTGTATATTTGTATTTTTTGTTCCTGATAAAATAAAATAAATATGTCTTTACATTTATGATAATCATAATCCTTGGCACCCCCCCCTACACCAAAGAAAATGAAAGAATGACAAAAATTGGTAACTTACTGCATCAAAAACATGAATCAGATTATGTTTTTTTTAACTCTCAATTTCACAGTGCTGTGCAAATCAGATTTACATATCAAATTCGAGAAGGGATTATCACAAGCGTTACCGTAAACAAAGCCTCAAAGGGTTGGGGGGGGGTGTGGATTGGTGAGTCATGCGCAGTAATCATCAGCTAGCCCCCTTCCCAAAGAGGATTACAGAGAGGTGACTCAAAGCCAACAATAGGAAAATTAATGAATGGTTTTGTAGAGGTGTCGATAAGAGGTTCAAATCCTTGAGCGAGCCTTGTGTGTGTGTACGTGGGGGAGGGGGTACAGGGTACAGATGCATGAAGGATTAGCTGTACTGTAGTTCAAAGACATTACATATTTTCAACAGGCAGGTTATCATAATAATTTGATTCCCACACCCCCAAATACATAAAAATCACACAAATCAATCATGTGCAGTCAAACGCACAGTGTCGCAGTCAAAAGCTACAGCACAGATTGAATATCGTAATGTCAAGATGGTTGAGGCAGGAACATGTTCATTCATGTTGAGAAAATAATAATAAAAAATGACGAGAAAAAAAAACATTTCTTTTTTTTTGGTCACTCTTGAACTTCGCAAGCAATTCACGCATGCGCAGTAATAATCAACTACAGCTCCCTTCCAAAAGAGGATTACACGCAGGCACAGAGAGGGGACTCAAAGCCAACAATAGGAAAATGAAAATATTTTTTTTTTGGTCATTCTTGATCTTTTTTCCCCCCAATGAGCATTAATAATCAACACAGAAGAATACAGTAAATCAAAACGGAACGTTTTACACGCAGGAATGTGATGACAGAAATGTGAATGGCGTGGGAGAGGTGTACTGTAGATAAGAAGTTGAAATGCTGCAGTGCAGTACATTATCCTATGTGTGTGTGCGGGGTGAGCGAGGGAAGAGCGCTATATACGCCAAAATGTGATACTGTTACAGTATTGTATTGTATTGTGTCTTTATTTATATAGCGCCATTAGTGTACATAGTGCTTCACAGTAGTAATACATGTGGTAATCAAATAAATAACAGATAATATAAATAACAGATCATGGGAATAAGTGCTTTAGACATAAAAGTAACATTTCGGAAGAGGAGTCCCTGCCCCGAGGAGCTTACAGTCTAATTGGTAGGTAGGGAGAACGTACAGAGACAGTAGGAGGGAGTTCTGGTAAGTGCGTCTGCAGGGGGCCAAGCATTATGTATCGTGTTTAGAATATCCACAGTGCTATTCATATGCTTCTTTAAGCAAGTGTGTCTTAAGGTGGGTCTTAAAGGTGGATAGAGAGGGTGCTAGTCGGGTACTGAGGGGAAGGGCATTCCAGAGGTGTGGGGCAGTCAGTGAAAAAGGTTTAAGGTGGGAGAGGGCTTTAGATACAAAGGGGGTAGAAAGAAGACATCCTTGAGAAGAACGCAATAGTCTGGATGGTGCATACCGAGAAATTAGGGATGAGATGTAAGGAGGGGCAGAAGAATGTAAAGCTTTAAAAGTGAGGAGAAGAATGGAGTGTGAGATGCGGGATTTGATCAGAAGCCAGGAGAGGGATTTCATGAGGGGAGATGCTGAGACAGATCTAGGAAAGAGTAGAGTGATTCTGGCAGCAGCATTTAGGATAGATTGTAGGGGAGACAGGTGAGAGGCAGGAAGGCCAGACAGCAGGATGTTACAGTAATCAAGAAGGGAGAGAATGAGGGCCTGAGTCAGAGTTTTAGCAGTCGAACAACAGAGGAAAGGGCGTATCTTAGTTATATTGCGGAGGAAAAAGCGTCAAGTTTTAGAAATGTTTTGAATGTGAGGGGCGAATGTGAGAGAGGAGTCGAATGTGACCCCTAGGCAGCGTGCATGGGCTACTGGGTGAATGATTGTAGTTCCAACAGTAATGTGGAAGAGGTAGTAGGGCCAGGTTTGGGAGGAAGTATGAGGAGCTCTGTTTTAGCCATGTTGAGTTTAAGGCGTCAGAGGGCCATCCAGGATGATATAGCAGAGAGACATTCAGACAGTACACGCCTATGCTTTTCAACAATCTTCAAATGAGACATATATGCTTGTATAAATATACAAATTGTCAAATTCTCTAGCCTGCTGTGCCCATGCTTGGCCACCGGGACTGCTGCCACTCTCAATGTCTTGTTCTAGCCTGCAGTACCTAAACTTGTCCACCGGGATTGCTGCTGCTAAACTAAGGAACATTCCAGAACCTGATACCTGACACCTCTGCACCTGTGCTCCACCTCTCAGCCTGCCTATATAAACCTCCCTTTCCTGTTCCTCCTTGCCTGTTTATACTGGTTCTTAGCTCCTGCAAGGTTCCTGTGTTTACTGCTGTGTTAGCTATTGCTATCATCCTGTTCCAGTTTCCTCGTTGCCGACCTCTGCTTGTTTCCTGACTTCGCTACCTGCCGCCTGCCTCGGACCCCTGCTTGTTTCCTGACTTCGCTACCTGCCGCCTGCCTCAGACCCCTGCTTGTTTCCTGACTTCGCTACCTGCCGCCTGCCTCTGATCTCTGCTTGAGACCTCTACTTCGCTCCCTGCTGTTCCTGCCACTGGGATCCACTTCAGCCGAAGTCCAATCCTTGACAGAATAAACAGGCCCTACCATGGATTCCGCTGGAACAGACCCGGCTCAGGCTCAGTCACTCCATGACTTACAACATATCATGGTTGGTTACCAGGAACAACAAAGACACGTGTTTAATCATCTTGGCCGCTTGGAAGAACAAGCCGCCACTGCGGAAGCTGAGAATCGTGAACTACGTGCAGCCTTTACCACCTTGTCTGGTCAAAACACTGTGCCTGTGCAAACCGCACCCCGTATATCCCTTCCAGAAAATTTTGGGGGGAAAAAACAATCTTTCCGGAATTTCCTTAATCAATGCAGACTTGTGTTCAAGCTTCAGCCCATCATTTATCATACCGAAGAAGCCCAGGTTGGACTGATCATAACCCTGCTCAAGGATGAGGCCCTTGCTTGGGTCTCCCCTATGTTAGAACAAGATAGCCCACTACTAAGGGACCTGGAGGAGTTCATCGAAGCCATGAGTCTTATTTTTGATGACCCAAATCGTAGTGCAACCGCTGAGGCAACTCTGAACAATCTTCGTCAAGGAAGACGCTCGGCAGCTGAATACGCTACTGAATTCCGCAGATGGGTTAACGATACTGATTGGAATGAGGCCGCGCAGAAATATCATTTTCGGCAGGGTCTCTCGGAGCAAGTTAAAGACAAACTAGCCGGGGTGGAGCCCCCAGAGAGATTTCAGGACTTTGTCCGTTTATGCATCCAATTTGATCGCAGGCTTACGGAAAGACGATTGGAGAGACAGGGGTTCATGCCAAGCAACCCTGGGTTTAGAGATGTCAGTACCCCAAGACGTTCCAGGGAGACTGAGGAGCCGATGCAAGTAAATACACTGCGGGGACCCATCTCAACCGGGGAAAGGAATAGACGCCGAACAGAAGATCTCTGTTTATATTGCGGAAATGATGGGCACTATCTCACTGATTGCCCAAACAAGTCCAGGCGGTCTTCTTTCCAGAGCCCTAGGAGAAATCAGCTGCACGCTATTTCAAAGACTGTTTTCTCTGCTTCTCAAGGGAAAAATAACCCTCCTTCGCTACACCCTCACCTCCTGGTTCCTATTATAATCGAGGAAGGAACACATCGTTTTTCAACCACAGTAATGGTTGACTCAGGGGCGGCAGGGAATTTTATGGACATAGAATTCGACAAGAACAATTCGGTATCATTTGTAGCCAAGGAATCGCCAGAAAGGATGGAAGTCGTTGACGGTTCTCCCTTGAGCTCTGGACCTGTTACCCATGAAACCAGTAACTTAACACTAATCATGGAGCCCAATCACCAGGAGAAGATTTCTTTTGGTCTCATTCCATCACCTTTGTTTCCAGTGATTCTGGGAATTCCATGGCTCATGATCCATAACCCACTAATTGACTGGAAGACAAAGACCCTTACGTTTCCCTCGGAGCACTGTCAGCTAGCCTGTCTACCTAAAACTCCTATACCAGAGTGTGTAAGAATACATAAGATTTCCTCGTCTCAAGAAAATCTTCTGCCGGCTCCTTACTCTGAGTTTTTAGATGTGTGTGACAAGAAGAACGCAGATACGCTTCCCCCACATCGCTCTTATGACTGTCCCATTGAATTATTACCGGGTGCTGCCATTCCGTTTGGAAGAATCTATTCCCTCTCAGAACCGGAATTGAAGGTCCTCAATGACTACCCACAGGAGAACCTATCAAAGGGTTTTATCCGACCCTCTATTTCTCCAGCAGGCGCTGCGCTCTTCTTTGTGGAAAGAAAGACGGTTCTCTACGCCCCTGCATTGACTATCGGGAACTAAATAAGATTACGGTGAAGAACAGGTACCCATTACCTCTAATACCTGAACTATTGGAAAGAATTCGGTCAGCCAAAATCTTTACCAAATTAGATCTCAGAGGAGCATATAATTTGGTCCGCATTCGACCCGGTGACGAATGGAAAACAGCCTTCCGAACCCTTTATGGGCACTATGAATATCTGGTGATGCCTTTTGGACTCTGTAATGCCCCTGCTACCTTCCAGCATTTAATTAATGATGTCCTCCGAGAGTTATTGGACCAATTCGTAGTGGCATACCTGGATGACATCCTTGTCTTCTCAGATAACATCATGGATCATCAGAGACATGTCCGAATTGTCCTTGAGCGTCTCCGTAAGTACAAATTGTACATCAAGTTAGAAAAATGCGAATTTGAAAAGACCAACATGCAATTTCTCGGTTACATCATCTCTCCCGAGGGTTTGAGTATGGACCCAGGCAAGATTCAAGCCGTGGTGGAATGGCCAATCCCTCGAAATGAAAAGGACATTCAGAGATTTGTGGGTTTTGCCAATTTCTATAGACTTTTTATTAAAAATTTCTCTGGCATTATTGCTCCAATCACCCAACTCACACGGAAAGAATTCCCCTTCAAATGGTCTCCTAAAGCGGATGCGGCATTCGAACAATTGAAGTCACTCTTCACATCTGCCCCTATCCTCATCCATCCAAATCCAGAATTACCATTCATCTTGAAGTGGATGCATCCGACTCGGCTGTTGGTGCCATTCTGTCACAAAGAATTGTACCCAAGATGCTCCTTCATCCATGTGCTTTTTATTCATACCAAATGTCAACAGCTGAACGAAATTATGACATCGGAAACAAAGAACTCTTGGCTATAAAAGCTGCATTCTCTGAGTGGAGACATCTACTGGAGGGGGCCAATCATCCAATTACGGTCTTTACGTATCATAGGAACTTAGAATTCATTCGATCCGCAAAGAGACTGTCTGCACGACAAGCCAGATGGGCTCTCTTCTTTGCAAGATTTCAGTTCCACATCTCATACCGCCCTGGCTCCAAGAATGGGAAAGCCGACGCCTTGTCACGGTCCTTTCCGAATCCTAGTTCAGACAAAGAGCAAGAAGAAACTATTCTTCCAAAAAGAAATTTTTTGGGCATCACATTCTCTGCCGATCTTCTCACACGAATAAAGGGAGCCTACTCAAATGACACTTTTCTTAAAAACCCTCCTCCGGAAGCAGAACTATTTCTATGTGATGGTCTCTGGAACTGTAAGGATCGTCTGTTCGTCCCTAAGGAGGTAAGATTAGAGGTGCTCCAATTAATGCACGACTCCCGACCCGCTGGTCACCCAGGTGTCCTCAAGACACAGGAACTGTTGTCTTGCTCTTTTTGGTGGCCTAAATTAGCACAAGATGTTAAAGACTATGTCCTCTCCTGTGAGACTTGTGCTAGGACCAAGACCCCTCGAGCATCACCTGTGGGTTTACTGCAGCCTCTTCCGGTTCCAACTCGTCCTTGGGGATCCATATCAATGGATTTTATTGTTGACCTGCCACGATCAAATGGACATAATACAATCCTGGTAGTGGTGGATCAACTTACAAAGATGGCTCACTTCATTGCAGCACAGAATCTTCCTTCTGCAGACCAGACAGCCAAGTTGATTGTGAAAGAGGTGTTTCGGCTTCACGGGGCTCCTGATGAGATCATATCTGATAGAGGGGTACAATTCACTTCAAAATTTTGGAGGACCTTCTGTTCCTCTCTAGGAAATTCGTTTAAATTTATCGTCTGGCTATCATCCACAATCCAATGGCCAGACAGAAAGGACCAATCAGACTTTTGAACAATACTTACGATGTTTTGTTTGTCATCTCCAGGATGACTGGATTGATTTCCTACCATTAGCTGAGTTTTCATACAACAACTCACATCATTCATCGACTCAGAAGAGCCCCTTTTTCTCAAATTATGGATTTCATCCAACCTTTATTCCTCGTTTTCCATCTTCGGGCCCCATTCCGGCAGTTACAGAGAAACTGGAGACTCTGCGAGACATCCAGGAGACCCTCAAAGAGACACTTCGTGAGACTCAAGTAAAGTACAAAAGAGCAGCAGACCAACACCGCAGACCCTCCCCAGAATTTCAAGTCGGGGATAAAGTCTGGCTTTCTACAAAAAATCTACGTCTAAAGGTTCCAACCATTAAATTGGGCCAAAAATACATCGGGCCATTTCGCATCTCAGCACTAATAAATCCAGTGTCCTTCAGATTAGAGCTTCCTGAGGCCATCAAAATACACCCTGTGTTTCACTCTTCTCTGCTGAAACCTTTCCGTGAGAACCCGTTTCCTGGACGGTGACTTCCTCCCCCTGAACCTGTCCTCGTGGATAACGAAGAGGAATTCATTGTGGAAAGAATTTTGGATTCCAGGTTACACCGAGGGAAACTACAGTACCTGGTTCACTGGGGGGTCTATGGCCCAGAGGAGAGGTCTTGGGAACCCAAAGATTTTGTACATGCTCCACGATTAGTCAAACTTTCCACCGACGATATCCAGACAAGCCTAGCAAGGATCGTCCGGAGAACGCTCTTGGGAGGGGGGAGTAATGTCATATTCTCTAGCCTGCTGTACCTATGCTTCGCCACCGGGACTGCTGCCACTCTAATGTCTTGTTATAGCCTGCAGTACCTAAACGTGTCCCCGGGATTGCTGCTGCTAAACTAAGGAACATTCCAGAACCTGATACCTGACACCTCTGCACCTGTGCTCCACCTCTCAGCCTGCCTATCTAAACCTCCCTTTCCTGTTCCTCCTTGCCTGTTTATACTGGTACTTAGCTCCTGCAAGGTTCCTGTGTTTACTGCTGTGTTAGCTATTGCTATCATCCTGTTCCAGTTTCTTCATTGCCGATCTCTGCTTGTTTCCTGACTTCGCTACCTGCCGCCTGCCTCGGACCCCTGCTTGTTTCCTGACTTCGCTACCTGCCGCGTGCCTCGGACCCCTGTTTGTTTCCTGATCGCTACCTGCCACCTGCCTCGGACCCCTGCTTGTTTCCTGACTTCGCTACCTGCCGCCTGCCTCTGATCTCTGCTTGTGACCTCTACTTCGCTCCCTGCTGTTCCTGCCACTGGGATCCACTTCAGCCGAAGTCCAATCCTTGACACAAATTTACAATTACTGCGCGCACACACGTAGACTGTGTACTGACGTAGGTTGAACTGCTACAGTATTAGACTTTGAAGACAACAGCTCGCGAATGCCCACATGAGATTTTAGACGGTATTGCAGTATTGCAGACAGCGCTAAGAATATGCTAATATTATGAGCGCTAAAATACCGGAACATATTCCGAAAAAAAAAATATACTGCATCTGCCCGCGGTTATAAGAGTTGTGCCGCTACGGCCGCATTAGGATAAAGGCGGCCGCCACTGTATGACATGTGAACCTTCTGGGTCAGTGGAAGCAGAGGACATTACTGAGGTCCCCTTCGGTCCTGTAGGTAGGTGATGCTTTCCTGGATGCCCGGGGCTTGCCGGTTGGTGGTTTGGGAGGAAGGTTATCCTCCATACCTCTTTGCTCTTTGCTCTTTGACGCAGTAGATGCTCCCTTGGGTTCGCCCTTGGGGGTTCGCTTCATGGGAGTATGTAAGCGAGTATATGACTCATGTCCTTTTACCACTCCTAGTAGGTCCTTGAAGGTAGGGGGAGGTCATTGTAGTAAAGAGCACCTAATCATGATCAAGATGTGATGCGTGGGGGTGGCCCCTCTAAGGAATTGTTTGCGATGGTACTCATTCACCGTGGAGGCGGGGATGATGTCATGAGTCCATAGCTTCCAGAGGACCAGCTGGATCCGTTGAATTAAGTTGGATAGGTCTTTTCCGTCCTTTTGTCTGAGGACATAGTATTTGGACCACAGTTTGCTTCCATCTTCATGTTTTACGTAGATGTGCACCAGCAGCTCCACGATCCTGTGAGCCAAGAGGTCGGCGTCTTGATCGCGTTGCATACTGACCATGGTGGATGCTGGAGGTCAGAGGCTCTGTCGCTTCAATGCCTCGGAGCAGGGCCATTTGTCAAGTACCTTGTGGGTGTGTTCCCTCCAGGAACGAGGGTAGGAGCCATCCCGGAGAAAGCCTTTAGTTTCCTATAGTATTGCATTTGGGATGACATGGTTAGGGCCTCCACTAATTGCGATAGGGTCACGCCCAGGATGGAGCTGCCACTGGCTAAGCGACTATCGGTTCCATGCCCTGGACTAGGGACCGGTGTAAAACTTCTCGCCTGGCGGTTAGTGGAAGGTGACTGCGGTGCACTCCCGGCCCAGCTGGTGGCCTTGAAGTGAACGCTACCCGGGGTGGGGGTACATCAGGTCTAGCCGGAGTACTGGTAGCCATATTTATGGTTCTCCACTCCCCGGGGTTGTCAGAGGAGGAGGAGATCATGTGGGGGGTATTTGAGCAGGCACCCTTGTGGTAAAGTCTCTGGCATGTATTTAACCTGAGGGGCATCTTCGGGGCATATCTCTTGCCTGGTGGCCAACAACACTACACTCCCCTGACAAGTGGGGGTCATATTTTCTGCTGATGATCCTGACATTGCTCATGCCAGTGGATCTTTTTACTTGGTCGCAAACATTGAGGTGAGGGCATGGGACTCCTCCCAACTGTGACCATGTGTCATGGAGGTTGCCGAAGCTCTAAGGCCCAGTCAAGGACCTGTTGTTGTGAGGGCGTAACATGGTGGTTGGCTTCGTTCACAATTTGGACTGCTGAGTAGGGCACCCCAGGTCTTAGATCTATGCAGCATCTCCAAATGTAGCACACTTTCCTCCACCCCCTGGGAGATATGGCAGCTACGGTATGTGTGGTGCATTACCTGCGGCTCACATGAGGCTGGAACCTCCACTGCTGGGAGCCTGGGGTGTACCTGATCTGTTGGGTGGGTGACAGAGCCTCCACCTGCGTGGGATCCTAACAGTGTGGGATAACCCCATGCAGGACAATACAAGAAATACACACTGATATGGTATAACAGTTTTAATGAACACGTGACAAATAATGATGACAGAACCTTTCAGGCCTCACAGGGCCGTACCTCCTTCACCATGCCACTCCAACACTGTGTCCACACCCCGGTGGGGTTTACCCCAAAGTACTGTGGTGCCCCTGGGCACCCAACCACCCTGGTGTCCACAGAGTTAACCCACCCAAGTGTGAGACAGCGCTGCCCCACTAACGTGTGTGCAGTTGGTGCACTTGGAGTAACTGCCCAGGTGCTCCTGCACCCAGGTATGGCCAGAAGAAGAAACGGATCGACTGATCCCAGTGATGGGATCTTTAGCTATAGGTGGTGATCTGGTCCCAGACCACGTGATGCCAGGATACAGCTGCGTCCTTTCTGTGTTCCTCACACTGGCACAAAAGGGCAGTGTCTCTATCTATGGGCATCTCCCTGCAACAACCACAAGCTAAGGGTAGTCGGGGCCTAAGGGGGTCTCCAGCCTAGTGCAAGGGTCATGACACCATGCACACACACACCCTACCATTGTGCTGTCCCAGCTCCGTCTGACATGGCTGAAAACACGCAAAATGTATCAATCTTCCCTTGCAGGAGAGCCTGCAGCCCTATTGGCTGTTGGCCTGCATGTACTTTAGCAGCCCCAGGGGCTGCTGGGTGTTTATATATATATATATATATATATATTGTTCAACCCTCCATATTCCCTCTCGCATGGTTAATATCAACCTGTGCTGCTTGGTGCATCCTGTTCGATGCAAGATAGAACATGGCAAGTATCTTTTTTTTTTTTTTAAAGCACCCGTACAGTTTTATATTTTGCTTTCACTTGTGTCTTCAGAAGGGAATGAGTAGGATAGGGTACATCACTATATGTGTATTGTCTCTTTCAATTACTTTTCCGTGCCCATTAATAACAAGATCTAATGAGATGAGCTGGATCTTTTGATGTGGGAGCTAACGTGCTGTACTGTACAGTTTGTTCATGCACATGTCAAGCGATATGCATGAACATTATATTATTTTCTTCACCTTCCGCCTAAACTTGTATTATTGAAGAGTAGTTCCCATGATAAGGGATGTTAACAAGAGTAAAAGAGTTGAACAACTTGTACGTGGATTGATAGTGGATAAAAGTTTGAGTATGTTATATTTTCTCATGGCAATTCCAAATTGTGGGGAAACAGCCTCAGTGAGGAGAATCCTGCAGTGCAGCCAACACAGCACCGACAAACAATCCTTCAAAGTACAGGTCTCCTCAAAGACAGAGATACAATGTAGAGCTCTACTCACAAGTTCATAATTAAGTTTGACCTTTCGCCAGTTATTCCACTGTTCTTGGCAGTCACATTAAATGGAGAAATTCATTATGAACTTGTGAATAGAGCTCTACTTTATATCTCTGTCTTTGAGGAGAACTGCATTTTGAAGAAAATATTATCTCATGAGACAGTTGCCCTGGAAAGATTTTCTACTACAGTATGGCATTCCGGAAAAAAATTGTTTATCCCTGAAACCTAGACCGAAACATCCACTTAAGTTTCATGTATGGGGGCAATTTCTAGACTTGGACCAGGACCCATAATAATATTTGCAGGTACTGTAAGCTCATTCCGGTATCTGAATGTGACCCTATCCCTATATCCTTTTCCCATCAAATACCTTTATAACAGTATTGTATTTGTTTTTTCTCCAGAAATCTTGGATAAAATGTACTTACAGGAGGACATTATCACCCAGGCAGTACCATACATTTTTTTTCTTCCCATCGGGTAACCGGCTCCTCATAGATAAGGACCCAAAACACAGTGCATCTACTCCAGTTAATAAGGAAAGTGGAATCAACTGGGTCAGAACACCGCAAAAGTAAGTACTGTAAAAAAATTTAATAGTTATATATTATTATCTGTGCTGTACTATTGTGTGTGTTTGTTTTATTCTTGGGAATAATCGTAATATATATATATATATATATATATATATATATATTTGCAGATCCTCCAATTTCAACCTCATAGAATTGGTGTGTCATGTACTAAAATAGCATCTAGAAAAATATTTGAAGCCTGCATACAAAGAGAAGGAGGACATGAAGTACTGTAAAAAGTGTTTAACTGTGGAATCATTCAATAATTACATAAATCATAGATATAATGTATTATCATTGGCTATTAAAAGAAATGGAATTGCAACAGTGATATAGTTGTAATAAATCCTTGCCTTGTATTTTACATTAAACAATTTTTGACTCTACTAGTTCCAAGTTTCGCTAACAGCTGACAAGTGTCGACCACTGATGGGGTGTGACCGTCTACATCAGATTTGACCATTGGTTAACAAAAGACCCGGTTGATCAGTGTTATCATCGTCCTCTCTTTAAACACTGCATGCAATCAGTGTATAGCAGGCAAACTTTTGTTACATGTGTCATGCCCAACTCAGACACGGACTTTCATGGGGAGGGGCGTGTGCATTCACATGAATGATTCATGGTGAATGTGCGAGCATCACAATGGATGGGGAGGGTATGCACTATTTGCCTTCAGTCATTATTAAGTGAAGGCCAAAATATGCTGTGCAGTTTAATAAAGAAAAATATTCATAAAAAATGAATTTAAGGCAGATAAGAAACGCTTGGAGCTCCAGCACTCCCGAAGATGCAACCAAAGACCAACCTTATTGATGTATTTGTTTTAAAGCCCTAACCGCATTTGTTTTGGTTTGCTTAAAGCTACAGCCACATCTTGGTGATGGGGGGAGGGTAATGTCACTAGTCTTTTTTTTAAGCTCCAGGGCCTTCTCCAGTGTACAACTATTTGCAAGGTTTGCAATGCTCTATCTGCAGGAACCCCCCCCCCCAACCCCCCATCCCCCATCCCAAAATATGAAACGGGAACTTTAGGTCAGTATAATAAAATGATCCCATTCATTTATGTGAAACACCCATAATTCTATGTTTGCTGGATAATTATACTAGAAAAGTATTGTAAATTATTGTTTGATTGTCTCTGTTAACCTAAAAGCCATTAAAATTGACGGAAATCATTAACAAACACTTTTATTTGCAGCAGTCTGCCATGTAGTGTGCTTTTTACTGTATGTGTAAACACTCAAAAACATTCAATATTACACTGAGGTCCTGTATGGCTTATTATATGAAGTAACATATTTTGAAGAACCTTAGGTTAGGTTAGTATGGTAAATTATCAATACATATACTGTGATATGCGTGGCATAATGTTTGCAAATACTATTTTTTGCCATTGTTGCAATCACTAACCGCATGCATCTTTGTTTGCTTAAAGCTACTGCTACATCTTGATGCTGGGGAACAGGGTAATATCGCTATTCTTTTATTTAAGCCCCAGGGCCCTCTGCAGTTTGAAACTGTGTGCAAGGTTTGTGATGCGCGAATAGCAAGTTTGTTACATTTATTTGGGGGTTGCAGGAAAGCACACAAATTGCTGATGCACTGTAGGAAGCTTTTCTCCCTCCCTCTGTTTAATTGTTATACTCTTTACTGTTAATAAAAAAAAATATATATATTGCTGTTCTTAAAATTATTTGTTCATATTTTCAGATTTCCTCATACAGTTGTATATGTGTATATCATATACACTGTGTGTATATAATATATACTGTGCAATTTTGCACCTCTTCAATGTACCGAAATAGTACATCTGGCTACATCTGTACAGTGTGAATTACTCAATCTATATACAGGTTTCTTAATAAGATTGCTTGCCCCTCACTGCATTCATCATCATGAGATGTAAACAATTAAAGGTAAGATTAAATTTACTAACAAAGAAGCAAGCGTTGTCATGTAAGTGCTAACGCTAAAACAGCCTCTAAATAAATAGCCTATTTAGGCTTTTAATGACCCTTTTATTCATAGAGGCCAGATGCATTTTCCCAACTGAACTAATGCAACAAGTACAGTAAGTGTGGACAGGATTAATTAAGTTATTTATTTTTACTCCGTTCATTGATGTGACATTTATTCATCTGCCACTTAAAAATCTTCAAAATGCACCTGGCCAATTTAAAATGTTTAGTAATCGGAAATTATGTTTGATATAAATTAAATCTTTGAAGGTTAACTTTAATAAGCTGTCATAAAATAAAGTGAAGAGCAGCTGCATGTAATAAAGTGTGCAGTACTTCTAACATACCATGTAAACACCCACAGAAAACATACATCATGCTAAGTTTTGGAATTGGACAGTAAATGTCAGTGTCAGTAGGAATAAATAAAATATAAAAAATAGACAGCTTCTAATTATTGCTGTTAGAGTTTATACTCATAACATTCCATATAACATCACCTACAGTACGTATCTTCTTTCAGAAGGATTCATAATATAAATATTTCCAGCACCGTACAGTATCAACCACTGGATGTCACTGGTACCCCAAATAAAGGGATTTCAAAATAAACTTTGATTTAAATAAGCACTGAAATACCAGATTTAAAATAGTGATTTACAAATAGAATTTAGTTTCTGCTAGTTTGTTTCTCATTATGTTAAACTCATAAAGTTTGAAAATGTTTATGGTAACAAGAGCCTCCCTCACAATGAGAGATGTGGGAATGTTAGCAGTGGTAGTTTACTTCTTTTAATGTAACAATTTATTTTAGACAGAATTATGGAAATGTTGCAATTTTTATGAAACTTTTGAAAAAGGTATAATTGGTCAAATTGGGCATCTCGTGTGATATTTTGAGCATTACATTTTGACCAAAGTTTGATGAAAATGATAGAACTAGCGAACTATTTTTACGTTAATTTAGGGTATTTTGATTATGTAACCTTGCAGCATTTTTTGGGATCAAAACCAATGTTTTTGCACAAACTACTGCCGATTTCATTTGTATTAATAAACTTTTCACACATCCCTACTTACACTTTCTGGTTGTTGTAGAAAAGCAAGTAATAAAGTAAACGGAATGATGCACTGTATAAAAATAGTTCTTTCTGTGAACATTTACTGTCACGTATACTGTATTCCACTATGATGACAACAACTGGTATTTATATGAGATGGTGATAGTCATGGGAAGTTAAAAAAGCAAGATACTGTAGTAACAGAACATCATTGACTGTTAATGGTCCAGAGCGCCCCATTTATCTCACTGTCTTACAGTAATTTTGCTGGTAATTAGTGCTCACTTTAAAATAAAATGTCACCTTCTTCTGTAAACATCAGAACAACTAAATCCATGTTTTTAAAGAATGATTTTTTTCTTTAAATTGTGATGCATGACCACAGGCAGACTATAGCTTGATGAGGGATCCTCTGTCTACACACCAGTCGCTCATACAGTAGGATCATTGTTAATGCCGAATTCTAGCTAGGTTTGTGACTATTATTTCTTTTTTTTATAACTAACTCAACTCTCTTATTTCCTAATAAATTGATCTGCACCATGGAAGTATTTTCTGCGCTTGTGTTCTAGGAGGAAAGTTGTGAAGAAGCGGGGAGTTGACCGTTTTACATTTAAGCAGCATATAAAAACACTATCCAAAATGGACATTTACTGTACAGTATAACTGTTACTATTTTCATGTGGCTTGAACTGTGATAAGCAGAGATGGGCGATTTTATTTTTGATAAATTTGGATCCGCAGCGGATCAGCCGGTTCCTTTAGTTTGCGGATTTCAGAGGATCAATCTTAAAAAGGAAGATTCGCTGTTCCTGATTTTTATTGTTATTATTATTATTACCAATACACTCAATGGATTCCGCAATCCGTTAACAGATTTGTAAAATCCAATCCATGGATTCAGCAATCTGTTGCCAGATTAAGAATCCGCTAATAAATAGCTGAATCCACGGATTGAATTCTACAAATCCATCAGATGATTGTACCCAATGGCGGTTTTTGATGAATCCGCGCGGACTAAAATCGACCAAATCCGTTCGTGGATTTTACACCGCAAAATGGATTTTGGGAGGAAAATGTGAGAACATTTGGGAAACTTATTTGGATGGATTCGCACATCTCTATAAATAAGCCTGCACAAATATATACTGATCTCTATAAATAAGCCTGCACACATATATACTGATCTCTATAAATAAACCTGCACAAATATATACTGATCTATACAGATAAGCAGTCACAAATATATGCTGATCTCTATAACTAAGCCTGCACAAATATATGCTGATCTCTATAAATAAGCCTGCACACATATATACTGATCTCTATAAATAAGCCTGCACAAATATATGCTGATCTCTATAAATAAGCCTGCACACATATATACTGATCTCTATAAATAAGCCTGCACAAATATATGCTGATCTCTATAAATAAGCCTGCACAAATATATGCTGATCTCTATAAATAAGCCTGGTCAAATATATGCTGATCTCTATAAATAAGCCTGCACACATATATGCTGATCTCTATAAATAAGCCTGCACACATATATACTGATCTCTATAAATAAGCCTGCACACATATATACTGATCTCTATAAATAAGCCTGCACAAATATATACTGCACATTGCCAACAGACTTTTTTTGGTGTACAGTATTTATGAATTGTAATACTGGTGAACATCCTTTTATGCGCATTTAGAACTTTAACTGTTATGTTTCTATAGATACAGGCACAACAAAACAAGAAAAAAAGGGAATGCTTAATTAGGTTTATAGGTATTTTCTGCAAATATTAAAAAAATAATATTTTTGTTTTCAAGTATATGCTTATATGTCAAATGTTGTGTGTCAGAGCCTGGTTCAAAAGAGGAAGTGGATACTGTATTACTTCTAAATAGTTGCTGTAGCAACCAAAGAATGATCAGTACATTAAAAAAAATCATTAAACATTGCATTACGAATTAAATGCTGACAATATTATCTAATACTACAGAACTGATTTATTTTAAAATGAACAAAAATAAATAAGATTTTCCATATTTTGCTGCTTTAAAACAGGTGATCCTGAAGAATAAAATGTAATAAAAATGCATTAACATCATATACTGTACACTAACTCATTGGATCCAATGTACAGTATGTTTATGTGTAAAAAAATTATTTCATTATGTTATTATTTTTCTGTAATATTTTAATATGTTTAATGGCAAATATAATAAATATAATTACAAAAATGTGTCTTATGTTATTATATATAACATAGAGTAGTATTGTGCAATATTTTAAGAGACTTTTAACTAGGGATTGAAGCGTAATATTCTATTCTCTTTCAATATTGTTTGCAAAGAGTACAGAGATATTTCAAGGTAACTTTCAAGAATTGATTTTGTCAAACATTATACCATCATACAAACTGCAGAAATAAAAGTTATTATAATCTGTAGAAAAACAATTCACATTTTAGAAGACTAAAGATTCAAAAGTTAATTGTAATTATGGGGTTCTGTACAGATTGAAAATATTCTAACAGGACCCAACAATCAAATAGGTGATAGTTTATGATCAATCAGCAATGTGACACAGGTTTTAAAGTACTGTCTTGATTTTTTTCAGGAAATAAAAGAGACAAGTGGCTGTATTATTCATGGGGTTTTGGACTAATACACTTAGTTGTGATACAGAATAACACTTGTCTATCATACACATATATGGTCTATTCAGTAAACTCTGATAAGTGACTTATGGACTAGTAAGAGCACTTTTCAAGTGAGTTTGCATGTGTAATTATTCAAAGAGCTCTGATAACATAGCAAACTCACCTGCAAAACTGCTTCTTCCCGATCAGTAGCACTCTTGCTCAGACAGACTGAGGGGTACAGTAGCTCCAAAAATGCCTAAACTTGCGTTTAAAAAAAACCTTGCTATTCAGATCTGAGCAGATCAGATCTCACAACCGGAAGGGTGGCGAGATCGGATTCGCGATGTGCATATCAAGGAGAAAAATATATTGTTACTACATCGGATTGAAGACGGGGGGCTCCGGAGCTGACAAACATTAATATCAGCTCTGAAAAACTCTTACTTCAATCCAATGTAATAAAAATACATTTACAGCCCAGCTTCATTACCTTAATGCCTAACCGCTAAGGTAATGAAGGTGTAAAATAGCAGTGCTCGGTTTGTTGGTGGTTGTTACGCTTGTGCTCCTACACACAAGCCGAGGAAAGGAAGGGACCCGATAGCGAGGTGGGGAATCTACAGGAGAGAAGAATGGGAGTGAGTTTCCACGCAGCTAGGGATCGGCGCACGTAGTCACGTGAGCGCGCCGCATGCAGGAGAATGCGCGACGCGTGCGGAGCCAAGCTCAGAGACACGACCAGTCCAGCTGAATGTGCGCGCATGCTCTGGCAGCAGAGCAAGAATGCGCGCGTTCTCAGACACCAACGTGGGGGGTGAGGGTAAGCCACAAGTGAGTAGCAGGGGGAGGATAGAGTCCAGAGCACAAGGTCACAATATAATTGCTTCTTGGAGGACGTCCTGCCTCCTTAAAGGCATAGTACCAGTAACAGAAGAGTGCAGCGAAACTAAGTTCAAAGTAAGGGTTCTTTAGTTGAATGCTTTGGCCAAAGTATTGTAAGCCTGCTACCACGTCAAGGTAAACCCTAATCAGCAGGTCCTACATTACCCGGATGGAAAACTAACATCAGAAGTAAATGAGTGACTGTCCCAGGCTTCCGGAATTCAAAAGAGATGAGTAAAGTTCCCAAGGAGGTCCAGGCAAGAACAGTATGCGATGGTAGTACTTGCAGGAACCAGGGCAGGTAGCAACTGACTTGATAGCAATGTGAGTCAGAGTGAGGCTTACTTCCTTTCAGGAGGAAGAGGGCAGGATTTGCCAGAAAGCAAGATGGCGACGCTTGCTTCAGAATACTTAAAGACACAGGATCTTGACTCGCAGCTAGAGGGCGGCGATCAGAAGTTAAACAGGTAAGGAAGGAATACGCCGCAGGGGGCTTGTTCCGTGCATCGTCACAGTGGTAGAGGTGGGTGAAGCTTTCAGTTGCTCGAGGGCGGGTAGTAAGCCCTACAGGGAGAGTTGCAGTAGGAGTTAACCAATTAATTACAAAAGCGGTTACTACCGCTAAAGTAATGAAAGGGTTGACCCCTCCTGCTAGCCACCCGGGAGACCTAAAAACCCACCCTGGGACAACAACCACCTTCCTAGTTGCTCAAGGGAGGGTGGTTAGACCTCTTGTGATGGATTAACCCCTCCTTTACCTTAGCGGTTATAATCGCTAAAGTAATGAAGAGGTTAACCCCTACCATGAGGCTTAAACACCCACACCTGGGCAACTACCCCCTTCACCTACCCTCTTATCCACCAAAACCACACAGGTATGGGAAAAAATGCTATTAGCCAAAGATTGATATTAGCGCTTTTGCCCATTAAAATAATCAATACAGTGCAATAAAATAAAATACATTACTATAAAAAGACATTGCAATACAAAAAACTGTTGCCATTTAATCCTTTGGCCACATTAGCAAGCAATTGCCACCCTACAACTCCCCCCCTATCTACCCCCAACAACCCCCCCGTCCCCACACAAAAAAAAGACACACTGTAATGGGCAAAATTACTAAAGCACATTGCCCATTAAAAATAAAACATTATCCAGCCACCCTATAGTAAATCGTCAATCTTCATCTTCATCCTCCTCGTCTTCCGTGGCATAAACAGTAAAATAAAAAAAGAACTAGCAGTCATTAATTCCTCAATTACCTTAGCGGCTATTAATTGCTTTGGTAATAAGGGGTAAATGCCCCCCACCCCCGCTACCCATCAAGGAGGCCTAACCACCTGCAAGGTGGTACAAATGGTACATCCACCAATACAATTGGTGGATGTACCATGTGATGGCCTCCCTTTTTTTGGAGTAATGTGAATCCAATTCACATCCTATCCAATCAGGTAGCATATGTTTCCCTCCCTTTAAGGCAGGCCTGCACAACTTGTAACGTGAGAAGGGCCAAACTGCTCCAAAGAAAACTGATTTGGGCCGCACGGGTAAAATCATCATCATCATCATCATCATCATCATCATCATCATCATCATCATCATCATCATCATCATCATCATCATCATCATCATCATCATCATCATCATCATCATCTTTCCCACAGTACCCCTCATCCTCATCATATCTTCTCTCCCCCCCCACAGATCATCATCATATCACCCTCCCCCCCCAACCCAAATATGAGGGTGATGATGAGAGGTGCTGGGGGAGATATGAGGATGGTCATACCAGATAGGGCTGTAGACTGCTTTCCTGGGCTCAAGACAACTTTTCCATTGCCCCCACTCCCCCAGTGTCGGCGGCCTTTACGAGACTCGTCCATTCTCTCACACCCGCATCTCTCCAACTCACACATAATATCCCCCCTCCACATCACACACAATACCCCCTGCACACCACACACATCCCACCCCCCTGCACCTCACATCACCCTCTCCCCCCCCCCCACTGCACCTCACATCACCCTCTCCCCCTCTGCACCTCACATAGGGCGACCACATTTTGAAAATGAAAAACCGGGACACATAAAAAAATTATTAATACAACAAATAACATTACTAAAAAATAAATATTATAATGATATCTAGGGATAGGGATATCTCTTCCTTCCCTTTCTCCTGTTTCTCTCCTTTTCCTACCCCTTTCCACCCAATCTCTCCCTTCCCTCCTCCATTCTCTCCTCATCCCCCCATTCTCTCTCTCTTCCTCCACTCCTCCATTTTCTCTCTCTCAATCCCCTCCTCTATTCTCTCTTCCCTATCCCTCATCCAGTCTCTCTCCACCTTCCTCCATTCTCTCTACCCCCCCATTCTCTCTCTGACCTGCACAGACACACAGCCACTGACCTGTGCAGACACTCACAGAGGCATTGACCTGGACAGACAGACCTGCACAGGCACAGCCACTGACCTGCACAGGCACAGACACTGACTGGCACAGACACTGACCAACACAGACACTGACCTGCACAGGCACAGCCACTGACCGGCACAGGCACAGCCACTGACTGGCACAGGCACAGCCACTGACCTGCACAGACACTGACCCGCACAGACACAGACACTGACCCGCACAGACACTGACCTGCCCAGACACTGACCCGCACAGACACTGACCCACACAGACACTCTGACACTGACCCACACAGACACTCTGACACTGACCCACACAGAAACTCTGACACTGACCCGCACAGACACTCTGGCACTGACCTGCACAGACACTCTGGCACTGATTCGCACAGACACTCTGACACTGACCCGCACAGACACTCTGACACTGACCCGCACAGACACTCTGACACTGACCTGCACAGACACTCTGACACTTCCGCACTGACACTCTGACACTGCCACTGCCACACTGCCGCACTGACACACTGCCACTCTGACACTGCCAAACTGACACACTGCCACCCTGACACTGCCACTCTGACACTGCCAAACTGACACACTGCCAAACTGCCACATTGCCACTGACACTGACACACTGCCACACTGACACTGCCGCTGCCACACTGAATCTGTCACACTGACACACTGCCACTGCCGCACTGCCACTTTGACACTGCCGCACTGACACACTGCCACACTGACACTGCCACTCTGACACACTGCCACTCTGACACACTGCCACTGCCACACTGACACACTCACTCACACACTGACACACACTGACACACACTGACACACACTGACATACTCACACACTCACACACTGCCACTAATTCTGAGTTGCAGCTGCAGGGGGGTCCAACCTTTCACTGTGGAGCATGGCTGGGGGGAGAAGCCATCTTGGGCCCTGGCTGCAGGCACCTCACTTCCTGCTCTGACTAATGAGGCTCCGCTGTCACTAACCCCGCCCTCAACCTCTGCAGTCAGACCGGCCTCAGCTCTGTTTCTTCTCTCCTCTCTGCCTGCAGGGGATCGCATCAAACTGCTGCCGATCCTTCCCTAATAGGCAGAGAGGGCTCAGGGGGTTGAGGGAGGGCATCACAAGGGCATGAGGGAGGGAATCGGCAGAGCGGGCTCAGGAGTGGGTGGGGAGCGTGTCAAAATGCTGGCGCTCCTTCCCTCCTGTGTCTGCAGAGCGGGCTGGGGGGGGGAGGAGGGCATCGCGGGCCACACAGGGAGTCCGGGCGGGCCACATGCAGCCCGCAGGCCGTATGTTGTGCAGGCCTGCTTTAAGGTGACGTTACATCATCAAAAAAAGGGACACCATCACATGGTACATCCACTAATTGGATTGATGGCCGTACCATTTATCAGTCAAATGTGACGTCACAGACCTTATACTGTATAAGGCCTGTCACATCTCATTTGACTCCAAGAATATAGCGGATCAATATCTCCATGAACTGTTAAAGAGAATAAAGAAGAAAAGAAAGAAGATAAGAAGAAAAGAAAGAAGATAAGAAGAAAAAAAAAAAGATTAGAAGATTTACTCACCGGTAACTCCAAGCAACTGAGGATTTTGGACTTGGTGTTGTTCAAGGTGAGGATCATTGCTTCGGAGGTCAAGAGTTGGTGCTACAGTTGGATGAGGAGGATTGTCTAGCGTTGCCGGGTCTGGGTTGGAGAAAGAGGGTTACTCTGTATACTTGCAGGTCCTGGGACTGGAGAGAGTAGAATCGTAGAAGTCCGTTAGCTGTGGTCTGGGATGATGGATGGTGGGATAGACCAGGTCTGTTTAGCCATGATCACGGGTTGGAGAAGTCGCCGTAGTCGAGGGTAAGCCGCGGTCAATATCCAGAGAGGTTCACTTACAAGACGGGTCGGTACACAAGAGGTTAATCTGAAAGACAAGACTGGAACAAGGCAAGGCACAACTGTAGGAAGCAGCGAGGCTACACCGAATTATGCTGAGCACTGACTGAGACAGGAACAGGGTATATGTAGGCAGACAAACAGGGAGTGGAGCAGGGCGTGGCCCCAGCGGAAGCTACGATAAGCTGCAGGAGACAAGAGGCACAAATTATGCTTGACATGCAGCTGGGGATCGTTGCATGTCGTCACAGCGCATCCGGGGGGCGGAGCCAAGCTCCATGGCAGGAGCTGAAGAGCTGCGGGTGCGCGCATGCTCTGTAATCAGAGCGGGGTTGCGCGCATGAGCAGAGAGTGAAGCAGCGGCAGCAGCAGCACTAGGTAAAGAGGGAACACGTTGATTCCTTACAGTACTCCCCCCCCTTTAAGGATGGGCCTCAGGACGATCTCCATAAGGTTTGTGCAGAAACCTGGCATGGAACTGCCGTAACAAACCGGGAGCGTGAATCTGACGAAGTGGTACCCAGGAGCGTTCTTCGGGTCCAAAATCCTTCCAATGCACGAGGAATTGGACACCTCCCCTGGAGTATCTGGAGTCGATTATAGATCTGATCTCGAATTCTTATTGAGCGTGAACAATGACCGGAGGTGGTCTTGGAGAAGTGTCAGGAAACTGAGAGTTCAGGACGACCGTCTTCAACAAGGACACATGGAAAACTGACAGAATTCGCATAGAGCGAGGCAGCTGAAGATGATACACCACAGGGTTGACCCTTTCGAGGATGGTGAAAGGACCCAGGAATCTTGGAGCCAGCTTCAGAGTGGGTGTCTTCAGTCTGATGTTTTTAGAAGACAGCCATACCTTGTCTCCTGGCCTAAATTTGGGCTCCTCTTGGCAATGACGGTCCGCCTGTCTCTTCTGTCTGAGGACTGCCTCTTGAAGAGTCTTTTGAATTGTCTTCCAAGAGTTCTGGAGAGAATTTACCCTGGAATCCGCTGCCGGTACGCCGGAAGGATTAGAGGACATAGGGATGCGGGCAGGGTGAAAGCCATAGATTATATAGAAGGGCGACTCTTGGGTGGACTCGTTCCTGAGGGAGTTGTGAGAGAATTCAGCCCATGGGAGTAGATCCACCCAATTGTCTTGTGCATCGGAGATGAAACATCGGAGATATTGCTCAAGAGATTGATTCGTTCTTTCCATCTGCCTGTTGGTTTGAGGGTGATACCCGGATGAAAAAAGAAGTGAGATTTCTAACCTTTGAGTGAAAGGCCACCAAAAGTTTGAAATAAATTGTGATCCACAGTCGGAAACGATAGAGTTTGGACTCCATAGATACGGAAGATTTCTTTGGCATATATATCTGCCAGAGTAGCAGAATTAGGGAGACCCTTGATGGGTATAAAATAAGCTTGCTTGGAGAACCTGTCTACAATGACAAGGATGGTGTTCATCCCATTGGAGACTGGGAGTTTGACAATGAAGTCCATTGACAGGTGTGTCCAGGGACAATCCGGAATGGGTAAAGGGCGAAGCAGACCAGACGGCTTGTTGCGAGCGGACTTGTTTCGGGCACAGGTGGAGCAAGAAGCGATGAAGTCCTTAATGTCTTTCAGCATGTTTGGCCACCAAAAAGTGCGTCTGTTTAAATCTGAAGTTCTCTTGGTACCAGTGTGACCAGCAGATTTGGAGGAGTGACCACATTCAAGGATCTTCCGGTGGAATCGTGGAGCAGCATGCAAGCAACCGTCCGGCGCCTCCATACCCTCGGGAATAAGTTATTGAGACTCCATAATCTGGTCCAGCACATCAAAGGAGTTTGCTGAGAGGATATACTTAGGGAGAAGAATGCGCCCTGGGACATCTTCGGACTTGTCTTCACTGATGAATTGGCGGGATAAGGCATCGGCCTTCAGATTCTTAGTACCGGGAATGTAAGAAATAATATAATTGAAAATTGAGAAAAAGAGCGCCCAGTGGGCCTGACGTGAGCGCCTTCGATATACAATAAGTTTTTATGGTCCGTGAGTATTGAAATGGCGTTCTCTGTACCCTCCAGGAGTTGTCTCCATTCTTGTAGAGCAAGTTTGATAGCTAACAGTTCTCTTTTCCCAACATCGTAATTTTGCTCTGCGGAGGAGAATTTCTTTGAGAAGAACCCACAGGGGTGTAATTTATCCTGAGGAGATTGTCTTTGTCAGAGTATGGCTCCTGCTCCGATATCCGAGGCATATTCCTCCAAAGTGAAAGGGAGACTAGGGTCTGGATGATGCAAGATGGGGGCGGAAACAAACGCTTTCCTGAGAGACTTGAAAGCCTGGCATGCTTCAGGGGGCCAGGAGGAAAAATCTGCACCCTTCTTAGTCAGGGCAGTGATAGGAGCCACCGTGGCAGAGAAATTACGGATACATTTACGGTATGATATACAGGTATAATATACCTGTATGATTCCCAAAGGTGGTTCTAGAATATACAGAGAATATTGAAGCAATAGCACCTCACAAGGTCATTGTGAAGAATACACCTGAAAGTGCCAGAATGGAGGTGAAAATTTGTTTTTTCTATAATGAATCCGGCCACACAGAAGAGTGTCCCGTTACATCTTTTGAGGATATCTCTTATATGCTCCCAGCGAAACACCCATAGGACCTTAGGGGTGCCTAACACTAGGCACATAGAAAAAATGTGTCCCAACATCCTGTAACATGAACGCTGCTAGCCAGGGCAGAACCTGTAGAACTCTGAATATTGGCACCTGCTACTGCAACTGCAAGAAAAGCATGGTGGGTGCAGTGAAACGGCAGACATTTCATGCAAAGAAGGGGACCTCAGTATCCATGAGGCACCCAAGTCTTCTAAAGTAAAGAGGAAGAGAAAGGAAAGGAAGTTATCATCTTACCGTGGAAGTTGCAGACATGTCCGCACATGAACCTGGGACATCAGAAGGAGGCCGAGATATCCGCAGCCTAGAGTGAATAGAAGATTCATCCCGGGAATGGCAGACTCTCAAGAGGGCCCAAGGCAGAAGTCGTGTAACCAAAAGAAGTGTCTGTCCAGTTCTGAAAGTGAGAAACCCTCAATAAACAATAAGAGGGAAGCAGAGCCGGAACCAATATTGGATGATCCCTTGACCAGCCTTGAAGATGCACTGCATAAGGCCAGACCTAATGGGCTCAAGCAGCCTCCAAGGCCATACCAAAGCAGTCTCGTGTCAACCACTCCACTTAAGGGGTGGTTGGGCGCCTCTCATTTGAGCTGGGATCAACCTATGATCTGTCCATAGGGGGAGGAAACCGATACCCCCGGTGCAAAGATCAAATTGTGGGTATCACTGTGTTTATGTGTTGGGTCATGCACAAATGTACTATATCCCATGGATCCTATAGCATCAAAAAGAACCATAGCCTAAGGATTGTCTGGGTCATCAACCTACATATTGAGATCCCCCCATACCACAGAACGAGTGAACTCCAGTAATATGGGAGAGACTACATCCAACAGCTGAGGTTATGTGCAGTATGTATGTATAATTTTAATCAGTACATATTGCAACAACCATTTGGGCAGCTCTTTACAACATTACAATAGGAGGTAAATACAATCCAAACAATGGGAATGAGTGCAACAGGTAAATAACAATATAAGGCCCTAAAGAGCTTACAATCTAAGTGGTTAAGCAAATATTAGCCTTGCTTCCTCTTCTTGTACTGTATAATTATAATAAACATAAATAATATAGGAAATGTATGAATTTTTTTAAGGCTTACAAAAAAAATGTGATTTTAACATAAAACATGTAATTAATGCATAAAACCATCTGTAAATCTCCTGAGCACTGGAGTGGTCACATTCAAGGAAAATATGTCATCATAACGTCCCAAGGTACAGGAAATAAATGATCCTTAGATATGCAAAAGTAGAGGGCAATGATGTCTCTGTATTTAGGTGATTAATTCTGAAACCCTTTGATCCCTGAGGGACCTTTAGAAAGATGAAATATCTCTTTGGAAGTATATTCACATCATAACTAGATCAGAAAACAAGTATGCAATACTTAAGTATTCTCGAAAGGTAATGCACTTACAGAAAATATCAGAGAATAATGTGCAGAAAGATATGAAAGTAATAATTGAAGTGCACAAAAATATAAAACTGATCCATGACAAAAAGACAATACACAAAACCACTTAACAATACAAGATTGAGATAAAAATCCATTAACAGTGTTAAAAAGAGAATGGATGGATGGATATTAAAGTCTGCTGCCTAAGAAAAATTGTTTGCACACAACTAGTGCTTGTTATTGCCATACTTACTGAGTAATCAACCATCGGTTATCACAAGTGTTACTGTCTAACCATAAACCAAGATAAAGGGCAAGGAAGTGTATTGTAAGGGGCACAAGTGATGAGAGATGACTATATAATTCCTGCTTCATAAATCTCATATTCCTGATGAACAACAGACATCAATCCCTCTGAATGTGCCAAAGCACCTGTCACCATCACCTAGCCATGCCTGTTGGTGCATAACTGCATAAATGCCCACACTAATTTGATGTGTAGAGGAAGAACAAATTGAAAATCCTGTAAAAGAGGTCCACAATCAATCTGTGTGCAATGGTCCTAGGTCAGTCCGGCAGTGTCAGCATAATCAGTGTCGGTATAGTCATCAATGGACTATAAGGTGTCTTCCAGTGCCCGAAGGTGTCTTATGGCTCAATACTGCTTAGTAAGTATGGGTTAAAATCTTTCTATGGATGCCTTTTAGAACAAAGAATGAATTATGTTCTTATGTATTTAAGTGAAACAAGGCATTAGCGCAGCAAATAGGAACTTCATTGCTAGTCCACCATCCGTAGTGAAACCAACTCCAGCCCCAACTCAAGATATAAGTATCAATGTTACCACAAACATGTGTCAATTTACATTGTATAATTTGCTGCAAAATTTTAATGGACATTTAAGAGACAAAATATGTTACACAAAAACAGAAAGGTAGAACTTTCACAATGTACTGTATCGAAGATACAAAGACTGATTTGTGTCAGATGATCCACAAAAGTTACTAATTTGTGGCAACAGTAGTTATAAAATGTGCTTATACCAAAATTAAGGATGTAAGCTACTATGGTACCAGTGCAACTGCACAGAAAATTATCTATTACTCGATAGCACAGAAGCAGGGACATATACCTACTACCCAAAAATAGAGGCAAAAATATTTTCTTTCTTCACAGAAAAATAGGGAAGGTGTCTTTTTTTTTTTATTGTGGCCAAACCTATAAGTAGTGAACATATTAAAAGGAGAGAGACAGCACACCATTCCAGTAATAGAGTAACACTCACGATTCATAGTTAGAAATCCAATTCCCATTTCACAGCACACATAGGTAGTGAATTTTTTTTAAAGGAACAGGTCACACAAGAAGCTACATTTCAGGCCCAGACACAGCCATACAATGATAAAATGGCGCAGTTTTAATACATATCGACGGCATCCTCCAAATTAACTGAAAGTCACCTCAATCAATTTCCGGAGTGTTGGAGTGTCTGAACTTTTTATGTAAACAGTCACATTTTAAAAGAACCACACTATTATTATAAGCAGTGAAGAGACACCAGAAGACTGAAAAACAAATAACATAGTGGAATTATTAACATAATCAGAAATAGCAATATATATCACATCTTTATATGTATCATTGGCAAATGATTTAATAAATGTTATAATAGTGAAACAGTGAATAATATATCAATAAAATCAACATACGAATATATTAAAGATCCAAGAGACTTGTAATGAATCTTGAGCTTGCGTGTGCTGAGCTGTGTGCCTGAATTGCAGTGTGTTTCAAGTGAAGTTAGTATTAAGTGTGATGTTAGAACAAGAAGGACTTGAAACAAGGAAAGTGTTACTGTAAATCAAGGCGTTTAGAACTACAGTAAATTGGTAGCACATAATACTCCATAGTTGCAGCAATGAGCAGGATTGAGAATGCCACTCAATACACATATTTTCACATGTATATGCACTTGGAGTAGCTGTTCCAGAAGGTGTACCACTGTAGTAAGTGTGTGCAGGTGGTCTCTTTGGAAACTCTGAAGCGGCAACCTGCAACATTGAGAGACATTGACAATCTTGAAAGGAGTTAAGTTCTCAGTGCACAAGCCCTGGCTGGGACTAATGGGGCAGAGTTTGGAGCTGTGAGTGAGGAACAGGAATAGGTAGGTAGCTGGGTAACAGTTAGAAGGGGCAGAGGAAGTATCTGGTCGGGTCTGAGCTGACCTACTCCAATAGATTTGTCACATTGAGTGTACATATTGGGGTTGTCAGAGCAGGATTGGCAAGACTGGGGGAGACTGATATTGTGGCAGCCAGGGGAATGGTTATTGCAGCACAGAGGGGAATAAGGATACTCCGAGAAAAAGAAACGTTGTAGCGGTAGAGGACACCATTATTTGGAGGGTAGAAAGGCAATTTGTTGCTGTAACCACATGAACCGAACAGTTGTTGACTACTAGGGTCTGAGGTTTGGCATATTGTGGATCGGGTAGACAGATTGTTGGTAGGGGCTGTGACTGACCCGACGGTCTTGGAACACATTGGAACCAATAACAAAGTTAGAGAAATATGGAGGTTCCTAAAAAATATTTCAGGGATCTAAGCCCTAAGCTAAAGGCAGGGACCTCAAAGGTAGCATTGTCTGAAGTACTACCAGTGCCATGCGCTACCCCAGGGAGACAGTTGGAGCTAGGGGAGGTAAATACATGGCTAATAAAGTGGTGTACGAAGGAGGGTTTTCTGATTTTAGAGAACTGGGTGTCCTTCTCTGAGAGACACTATCTTTATTGTAGTGATGAATTTCACCTCAATGAAGAGGGATATTTTTTTTCCCTTATGAGACATCATTGGACAATGTTTCACTGGGGTTTTTTGTTTGCCTTCCCCTGCATCAAAATACTGTAATTACAAATATAGGATAAGTATCTGTCGTCTAAATTTAACTTAGGTTTAACTCAATAGGCATATGTTTAAATTTAAATTATGTAACTGTATAAAATATGTCACTCAACAAATCGCAAGCTGATGTACGTGGCACAAAACGTGGAGCAAAGACCCTGTTACATTAACACAAAGAGAAACAAGATGAAAATTACGCAAATTGTTTCAATTGTGCTCTTAGATTGCGATGAAACATCACCCCCATTGTGTTTCCACTATTCATATTCTTCTTTTAGATTGTAAGCTCTCTACCTGTAGTAACAGTTTTTACCAATGCAATAGTTTTATATGTTCCACATAAAACCATAATTGTACAGGTAGTGGAAAGATACCCACCCAATTGGTTTAAGCTTCTCTGTGGGCTAATACAAAATACGGTGGGCTAATACAAATACAACTCGAGGAGCCAAAGATATTCCCTGATGAAGCGTCATAGGATGTAAAACCGCGTAGAGGCATCGAATCCATGTTCTGTGACGTATGATGCATGACGCTGTGATGACAGACGCCTGAAGTTAATGTTCCCCAGCGAGGACACCGCGCCCAGCTTTTCAGCTGCTCTGCGGTTTCCCCTGCGATATACAGTACCAGGACTCTCTCTGAACTTTGTGTTCTCCCCTCCCTCCCCCCTTGTGTGGGTGGGAATGCTCAGATCATCGGCTGGAACCAAGGTTTAAAGATACACCAGAGTCCTAATAGGGAGATTGGAACAATTGTTTTATACCTGTTTGTAAGTATTGTATTGTTTATTGTTTGCATAAAATAATACTTATTTTTACTAATAAAAATGTCTCTCCATGTGCTTCTTTTTATGTTTTAGTGTTATTATTGGCACCGTTGATCACGGGAGAAGTATCAAACTGCAGGAGTGACACTCATAAGGGACAATGGAACACCTGTTAGTCAGTGCGCACCTACAGTACTATCACCAACATAAAACCATATTATGTTATTTTAACCCCTTTAGCAATTGTAATGTTTTATGGAATATGCTGGAGAAAATTAAATAAACCATAATGAGATTACCTACAGTATGAATGAGTGTCATGTGCCTGTGTGAGTGCACTTGATAGCCTGGGCTATCAACAGGAAAATATGAAATTATCATGTACAAAAACCTCTATCCATTTTGGATCTTAATTCCACCAAAAGGCCTTTCATTAGGAATATTTAAAAAAAAAAAAGATTCCGTCTTTGACATTATAATATCTTCCTGTACTACGATTACCACATTAAAGTACCATTCAGCTATTAAGCGTGAAGGTATTTTACAATCATGCTGTTACATATCAAGTAAACACAATGAGATCACAGGAGACTGTGTTTGAATCCATGTTTGAATATGATTAAAAGAGGATCATGGAGAGATAGAATCATGTATATATATATATATATATATATATATATATATATATATATATATATATATATATACACACATCACTTCTCACAACCAGATCATTCCATAAATGATCTAAAAATCAAAATCCACAATGGAATGTTTAAAAGTACCAATAACGGAAAACATTTGAACTCAGAATGATAAGACTCTTTGACACTAAAACCAAAGGACTTAATGCGGACATGGGTTTTCTCACACCCTATCAAAATTGCTTGTAGTTATCCTGCTTGCCTCTATTCTTATCCACACTTTCTCTCCCCCCCCCCCCAGTATCCCTCCCCCTCCCCACCTTTCTCTGACACTGTCCCCTAGCTTCAAACACTTAACACCCTACCTTATCTACAGTAAATTTCCCCCCTTTTTTCCCCCTCTCTCCACACTGTTTTAGCCATTGAACCCTTTGTATATCAGTATTGCTTGACCTGAAGAAGAGAGGATAACTCTCGAAAGCTTGTCCTATGACATAAATTGTTAGTCCAATAAAAAAAGGTATCACCGAATACTGAAGAACTAATTTATTCTGCACTATTGCAACTGGACTAACACGGCTATTTTCTGCTTTATATATATATATATATAAGACCTGAAGAAGAGAGGAGAACTCTCTATGACATAAATTGTTAGTCCAATAAAAAAGGTATCACCTAATACTGAAGAACTCATTTATTCTGCTATATATATATATATATATATATATATATATATATATATATATATATATATAATATATATATATATATATATATATATATATATATATATATATATATATATATATATATATATATAGTATGTATGTATGTATGTATGTATGTATGTATGTATGTATGTGTATATATATATATATATATATATATATATATATATATATAGACCAAGGATCAAGTGCAGTAGATACACTCACAACGATAGAGTGTCAATATGCATGTTGAGAATAATTCTCATAATCACCAAATCGATTTTATATGGTTTAGTCAGAAACAGTTTCCATCTCGTATTATCTGGAGTTAGTGTATTCTAGGATACTCCTACAAGCATCCTGCATGTATTACCGGTGATTAGCTTGTGACCTCCCAACATTCCTCTATCGACGTAATGGCATCAGCAAACCTCCCAGCACATTTCATCACAGATTTGGTGACTTCATCAGGGTTATTACAGCATTTTCACAGTCCGCAAAGTTCAAAAATGTGTCAATTTTACAAATTTGTGCAGGAGTTATGCACAGAACCAGGAATCAAATCTCAGACAAGTCAGAGTTTGAAGCAATAATGTAGTCAGGAACAAGCTAAAATCAAGATGAATTGATAATTATACAGAAGGTAATGGTTATAGAAGTAGATAAGGGAGGAATTGCTGGTCAAATTAATTGGCAATCTTGATTTTAACCAAAACTGTTGAATGTGATCATTATGTACTTCTAAACCTCCAGTAGATGTTTTACTTTATTAGTGAAATTATACATTTTTATCCTAAATCCTTAATAAAATGGAGTCATGTAGTTGCATATTTTAATACAAAAATGTTTTAATCTGTTAAATATGTAAAAGGTAGATTCCATTTTAGTAGATGATTACACTAAAACTTCATATTCCTCATTATCTTGTTGACTAGACCTCTCTGACTATTAGACGAAAAGGCAACACGCAAGGATTAATATACTGTATGAAAGGCATGACAATGAGTGCATAAAAACCTACAACCTGGTCATTACTATGATATAGGAGAGTAATGAAATTGTGAGTTCTTGGAAAGGCAGAAATTTGGGACTAGAGATGGGCGAACTCGCCAACATCCATTTCACCGATTTTCTTGCATTTCCCCCCCCCCCCCCCAAATCCGCTTTGCGGTTTTAAATCCTCAAATGAATTTGGTCGGTTTTAATCTGCGCAGATTGATCAAAAAACACATTTACGGATTTGTAGAATCCAATTTGCAGTTTCAGCAATCCGTGGCAGATTATTAAGAATCTGCTACGGATTGCTGCTTTCCGCGGTTTGGATTCATCAATGGATTGCAGATTCTGTGAAGTGTATTGGTAATAATAATAATAAAAACGCGAATCACCCTTTTTGATATTGATCCAATTAAATCCGTAGCTTTATAAAATAAGCTATCCAGTTATGTGGTGCAGGATTCTTTCAGTAAGACCATGAGCTACAACTCCTGCCATGCTAGACCTGTCCCGGCAACTTCCTGCATTTGCTCTGCAGAGGTCAGTCTTAATTGGAGATGCTGAGTAATTTCTAGATTACGCTGTGAGACAGTAACACAAGCTGTTAGACCGTTCAAGGAAAAAAGAAGTGTTGGTATTTAAAAAATAAAATATATTAGTTTATTTTGCCATGTTAAACAAGAGCATGCAAACACCTAACAAATGTGGCAAAATATAGACATATTTTATTTTGGAAATTCTTACAGCGCTTCTTTTTTCTCTTTTTTAAACTTTTGTTTTTTTTTGTTTTGCTGTGCATCAAATTTTTCAGTGCCTACTGAATCAGACATTTTTGTTGGTAAAACGCATATCAGGACAGTGTTTGATTTAGGTGCACATCTCCCTTTCTATGGGGCCTATGCACTCAAGGTTCATAAAAAAAATCACAGGGACATTTAAATCACTGTTTTTATGATCGTTGCTATCACGGTATTTAGAAAGCCTTCATTACCTGTCATTCCAAAATTCACAAAATGGGCGATTAGCTGGTGATCTGTTGAACGACCCTCTGAAAAGGCCTAACCTGGCGAGTTGTATCTGCTGCAGAGAGATGCTCTGAGAGAGCCGTCTCTCGCTGTGCAAATATCGGCTGGAATTTATGTGTATAAATTTTAATTCTGTTAATAGTTAAGATGAGCAGGGGTTCTCCTGAGCTGAATCGCATTGGTTTCAGCCTCAGGGACCCCTACATCCTGAAATACAGGCCACGTTATGGGGTGCCGGTATCTCCTATGCATTTTATTCCCATAGTCACGTGATGCAGACATATAAGTGCATAGGAGATAACGGCACCCCTTAACAGGGCCTGTATCTCGGGAAGTAGGTGGTCCCTGAGGCAATCCGCTATGGTAATGAAGTTTACTGTAAATGCATTTTTATTGCATAGGATTCATGCCAGGGGTCTCTGGTGCTAATATTAATGGAAATCAGCTCCAGAGATTCCCGGCATCAATCCTATGCAGGAAAAATAAAAAAAAATTCTAAGACACATCTCGACCCTTCTCTGCAAGTTTCCAACACCTTTATGCCAACGTTTTCTGGCGTGAGGATTTTGTGATAAAATCACCATTCTAGAGTGGTGATAGGCGTTCATAGCCTAATCACTGCTACTAGAATTGCACGAGTTTATGAACATGCCGAAAAGCAGCGATAAGTGGCTTATCACCGCTGCCTCAGTGATTTTTTTTTATGAGCAATTTTTTTGGAGCGATTCAGTCTTTTATCACCCACTTATCACCGCTTACTGAATAGCAGTAGGCATTTTGGGCGATAAGTGCTTGATAAGTGGCTTATGAATGCTTACTGCATAGGCCCCTATGTCTCTCCATAATAAAAAGGAATACTGGTGACCCTGATGTCAGAAAATTGCGAACTAAGTGCAAATATTGATAGTTTTTCCGAGGTGCTACTGAATTGGTGTTTCTTTAAGAAATCATAACCATAATAAACAATGTAGACCAGCTGAGATCTACAAGAACCAGGTGATATATTTTGCCTATAATCTCTGGGCCTCCCTTAAATCTAGGTTCCAATTAACTGGTATCCCATCCTTTATGCAATCTCTGTTTTCGGACCCCTCCCTACCTTTTTACACAGGTAACCAGGGAAAAGGGAGACCAAAAAGCGCACCAGCACAAACGGAGCAGGAAGAACCCAAGACAAAAAAATGATTAAAAGGGCACTTTAATGTGGCAAAAGACCCATCCAATGCATTTCGAACGTCGCAGCGTTCTTTTTCAAGGATAAAACACAATGTGATAACATCCATTATATACCCTCTTACCTGTGGGCCATTTCGCGCCAAAAATCAGAACCTGATGACGTCATAACAGAGCGACTCAGTGCCGATCTAAGGGCAAAAGGAAGTACCAAAGGCAGTGTGGCCATCTTGGATGTGGGCAAACATAGGAACACAATAACAAAGCTTTATTGACCATTCCAGCAGAACAAAATACATTGCTGCTAACTGGACAAGCACATTTAAACGAAATAAAGCTATATTAAACTAAACTAATGCTTAATAAAGGGTACTATTATATCAAGAGAAAACATGAACAAGGTGGATTAAAAAACTAGCTGTGTTGCAACTAAGTTATATACAAAAAAAAAAAGTTAAAAATAAAAACCTCTAGACATGATTAAAAAATGTGCAAGAAAAGTAAATTTAAAGACATATTACACATACATACTGCATAACACAGATTGTGTACCTAAATCATAGGAACCAGGGAAATACAACCATTATAAAATATGAAGTATTATCCACAAGATACATCAAAGAACAATTTAAGCTTACATATTAGCATAATATTTGCATGATAAGGCATAGGTTCAAAGGTTATAATGATAAGAATATAATGTCCAATATAATGACAATTGTCTTATTTAATCTGTATTACCAACTAATTACACCATAATACGTCTATCACAAAAATGTTTACAAAAAATGTGTTAGTTGCCAGTCAATGTTCAAGCCCATAGGGAAGCGCGTTTGGAGAGTGAAGATCCAATACGCCTCCCTACGGTCCAGAAGGTTGATATGATCACCTCCTCTAGATTTAGAAATAACTGATTCAATCCCCAAAAAGGAAAAATTATTAATTCCCCCCTGACCACATTCAGTGAAATGTTTTGAGACCGGATGATTAGTGTCTCTCAATTTTATGAGCCTTAAATGCTCTAACATCCTGACCTTAAGGGCTCTAGTCGTCCTCCCCACATACCTCTTGCCACAACCACATGTTATTAGATAAATCACAAATTGACTTTTACAATTTATAAAACTGTTAATCTTAAATTCCTTATTTGGTAATATATTCACACCATGTGGCGGTGGCAAGGCAAACTGGAAAAAACTTTTGGCAGGCTTCATGTGTTTACATGCACTACAAGAGCCACATTTGAAGGAACCCCTAGTGATAAAAGGTTTTTTGAGACCAGAAGATTTGAGTTCACTTGGTGAAACATGAGATCCAATTGTTCTCGCTCTACGATATACAAAAGTAGGACCAGAATCCACATATTTTTTAAGGACAGGGTCCATGGATAAGACATTCCAATGTTTTAAAATTATAGAGTTTACTTTTCCACTTTGTTTACTAAATTGTGAAATAAAAAGAGGAATACAGTGGTCTGGCTTATTATCATTTTGAGATATACCTGCATTTGAGCGCTTCAGCTATTTTCCATACACAGGTAACCAGCAATCTAACCCCTGGGTCCAAAAGGGAATTTTAAGAGTTAATTATATTCTTATCCAAGGTAAAGTTCCTTCATTTGTCTCGTTACATACAAGTCACGATATCCCCTCCTCTGAATTTTTCAGATTTCATCAGGTTAGACACTATATCCAATTTATCTACAAATCAAACCAATCACATGTTTTAACCTTATATGAAGATTGGTGTCTACATCAGCCCCTTACAAAGGGCATTATTTCCAGAATATACCATAGTCTGACCCCCATCAATAATAGCCAAACCCCAATAATTATATGGTATCTTGGGAAAAGGAGTTGAACACCTTGGACCTTGATATATAGAAAGATATCTGGGAAGCCATCTCCAAAAATTCATCGTGCGTCGTGATTAAGGAGAATATTTACAAGTTAATTTTTACATGGTACATGACTACTACTAAACTCTTTTCTCCCAGGTGTCTCCCCATTATGTTGGCGTTGTTGTGGTGAAATGGGGAATATACTGCACATATTCTGGTCATGTCCAAAAATTCAACAAACATGGAGGGAAGTGTTCGCCATAATACACAGGATCCTAGGAATTATAGTCCCACAGGATCCAGTGTATATATTACTAGGAAAACCAATGGTCAATTATAACACAAAGAAACTAAAGTTTTTTCCCAAATTTTAAACGCTACTTGGTGCATAATCGTCAAAATTGGAAACAATCCGTTCCCCCATCTTTAAACCAAATAAATAATAAAATATGGCATATAGTCTATATGGAAAAACTCGCAGTTTACCTTAACGGTTCCACTTCACAATTTTTGGAGATTTGTGCTCCTTGGTTTCGACATGCAGGTATATCCCCATATTTATAATAGAATATTTTGAAAAGAGTGATCTATGTTGTATTTAACCTGTTGCTCACTTTGTTATATTGTTCAAATGCTGTTCCCTTGCCCTCTACCTTATTCCCCCCTTCCTATTGTGTTATCACAAGATTACATGTAATTCTGTTTCATTGTATTGCCACCCCTCCTTTTTTCTTTTTTGTACCCCCTTTTTTATTTTTTTTTAAAATTATCAAAAAAAAATGTAAGTAACAAAAAAAAAGAGAAATCATAACCATATCCATGAACTTTAATACACGAGCTTAACTTTATTTTGATATCATTTATTTTCGAGTGAGCATCAGTTTTCACATTGCTCTCAATTAACACATCAAATGTGGCAGCTAGCAGAAACATCACTTAATATTAACTTAATGGGTATCAGATATTATTATTTAAAATGTGGAAATGCTCCCTGCTAATAATGAAGTGAAAACTATTGTCAAGATTAGACAATACATTAAATACTCCACTGCAATACCATGTCACATGCACAATATGATATATACAAATCTGTGACATTTCCATTGTTCTAATACATGTACAGTAAATTTGTAAGTTAATGAAAAAGAAATACGGAGTCTTTACATATTGTCAATCATTCCTACTGTATGTGTGTTTTTCAAGGCAAAAATATTTTTTTTGACAGAACTAAAGTGTGTGATTTTATCCACTGTGCATGTGCTACAGTACTTCAAAATACATCAGCTTCATCTGCTGTGGTCGGGTTCTGGGTCGGGGCTGGGGAGATGGCCTGAACCAGCAGTAATCGGGTTACCCTGAAAACCTGGTAGATGGCAAAAAAGAAGTATAAGGTGATGTTGGATCCAACTAGACTCACTCCTTTAATTGGTAATCCAGGGTTTCTCCCTGATTTTCAGGGACAGGGCTATGATACCTGGAGGCATATAGGGTTTTTAGAAGTGGAGAGTTGTTGGTAAAAGATACACTAACGCTGTTTGAGGAACTGAAAGAAAAGTACGATCTACCCCAAACAGAGCTTTTTAAGTATATGCAGGTCTGACACTTTGTAAGGCAGGGCTTTCAAGGTGTAGAGTTCTCTAGACACACGCAATTTGAAAACCTATGCAAAACAAAGACATATCAAAAAGGGCTAATATCAACTCTGTACCATGGTTTAATTCCAAAAAAGGATACTCCTACCCATAAATATATGGAGTGCTGGGCTCTGGACTTCAGACAGAAAAGAAGAGAGGGGACTTGGAGGAAATATGGGAGAATGCGGGTAAAACTTCCATTTGCATGGCAACAAAGGAGAACATATATTACATTTTGCTAATATGGTACTATACCCCCAAGAGACTAAAGCAGATGTTCCTAGAGGCCTCAGATACAGTATGTGCTGGAGGGGGTGTGGACAGATAGGAGATCTGGCGCATAGCTGGTGGTATTGCCCGGCAATGCAGAATTACTGGAGGACAGTACTGAAATTAATAAAAGATGTGTTGGGTATCACGATCCCGCTAGATC